>NW_027096017.1:0-300000 GCF_040115645.1 Euwallacea fornicatus | reverse complement strand
GTATTTGAAGCATATTTGCCGAAGTTCCTGAGATTTAAAACTTGAAAAGTCACGAAAGATGTGTGTTTGAGCACATATATTACTCGGTTTCTAGAAAACTCACCCAGATGGACTTAAGCATTATTAGTCACGTTAAAGAGCTCGTCGAGGTGATTCTGTGGTCAAATTTTGAAGGTATTTGAAGCACATTTGCCGAAGCTACGGAGGTTCAAAACTTGAAAAGTCACGAAAGATATGTGTTTGAGCACATAAATTACTCGGTTTCTAGAAAACGCACCCAGATAGACTTAAGCATCATAAGTCATGTTAAAGAGCTCGTCGAGGTGATTCTGTGATCAAATTTTGAAGGTATTTGAAGAACATTTGCCGAAGTTCCTGAGATTTAAAACTTGAAAAGTCACGAAAGATGTGTGTTTGAGCACATAAATTACTCGGTTTCTAGAAAACTCACTCAGATAGACTTAAGCATTATTAGTCATGTTAAAGAGCTCGTCGAGTTGATTCTGTGGTCAAATTTTGAAGGTATTTGAAGCACATTTGACGAAGCTACGGAAGTTCAAAGCTTGAAAAGTCACGAAAGATGTGTGTTTGAGCACATATATTACTCGGTTTCTAGAAAACTCACCCAGATGGACTTAAGCATTATTAGTCACGTTAAAGAGCTCGTCGAGGTGATTCTGTGGTCAAATTTTGAAGGTATTTGAAGCATATTTGCCTAAGTTCCTGAGATTTAAAACTTGATAAGTCACGAAAGATGTGTGTTTGAGCACATATATTACTCGGTTTCTAGAAAACTCACCCAGATGGACTTAAACATTATTAGTCACGTTAAAGAGCTCGTCGAGGTGATTCTGTGGTCAAATTTTGAAGGTATTTGAAGCATATTTGCCGAAGTTCCTGAGATTTAAAACTTGATAAGTCACGAAAGATGTGTGTTTGAGCACATATATTACTCGGTTTCTAGAAAACTCACCCAGATGGACTTAAACATTATTAGTCACGTTAAAGAGCTCGTCGAGGTGATTCTGTGGTCAAATTTTGAAGGTATTTGAAGAACATTTGCCGAAGTTCCTGAGATTTAAAACTTGAAAAGTCACGAAAGATGTGTGTTTGAGCACATAAATTACTCGGTTTCTAGAAAACTCACCCAGATAGACTTAAGCATTATTAGTCATGTTAAAGAGCTCGTCGAGTTGATTCTGTGGTCAAATTTTGAAGGTATTTGAAGCACATTTGACGAAGCTACGGAAGTTCAAAGCTTGAAAAGTCACGAAAGATGTGTGTTTGAGCACATATATTACTCGGTTTCTAGAAAACTCACCCAAATAGACTTAAGCATTATTAGTCATGTTAAAGAGCTCGTCGAGTTGATTCTGTGGTCAAATTTTGAAGGTATTTGAAGCACATTTGACGAAGCTACGGAAGTTCAAAGCTTGAAAAGTCACGAAAGATGTGTGTTTGAGCACATATATTACTCGGTTTCTAGAAAACTCACCCAGATGGACTTAAGCATTATTAGTCACGTTAAAGAGCTCGTCGAGGTGATTCTGTGGTCAAATTTTGAAGGTATTTGAAGCACATTTGCCGAAGCTACGGAGGTTCAAAGCTTGAAAAGTCACGAAAGATGTGTGTTTGAGCACATCAATTACTCGGTTTCTAGAAAACTCACCCAGATAGACTTAAGCATCATAAGTCATGTTAAAGAGCTCGTCGAGGTGATTCTGTGGTCAAATTTTGAAGGTATTTGAAGCACATTTGCCGAAGTTCCTGAGATTTAAAACTTGAAAAGTCACGAAAGATATGTGTTTGAGCACATCAATTACTCGGTTTCTAGAAAACTCACCCAGATGGACTTAAGCATTATTAGTCACGTTAAAGAGCTCGTCGAGGTGATTCTGTGGTCAAATTTTGAAGGTATTTGAAGCATATTTGCCGAAGTTCCTGAGATTTAAAACTTGAAAAGTCACGAAAGATGTGTGTTTGAGCACATATATTACTCGGTTTCTAGAAAACTCACCCAGATAGACTTAAGCATTATTAGTCATGTTAAAGAGCTCGTCGAGGTGATTCTGTGGTCAAATTTTGAAGGTATTTGAAGCACATTTGCCGAAGCTACGGAAGTTCAAAGCTTGAAAAGTCACGAAAGATGTGTGTTTGAGCACATATATTACTCGGTTTCTAGAAAACTCACCCAGATGGACTTAAGCATTATTAGTCACGTTAAAGAGCTCGTCGAGGTGATTCTGTGGTCAAATTTTGAAGGTATTTGAAGCATATTTGCCGAAGTTCCTGAGATTTAAAACTTGAAAAGTCACGAAAGATGTGTGTTTGAGCACATATATTACTCGGTTTCTAGAAAACTCACCCAGATGGACTTAAGCATTATTAGTCACGTTAAAGAGCTCGTCGAGGTGATTCTGTGGTCAAATTTTGAAGGTATTTGAAGCACATTTGCCGAAGCTACGGAGGTTCAAAACTTGAAAAGTCACGAAAGATATGTGTTTGAGCACATAAATTACTCGGTTTCTAGAAAACTCACCCAGATAGACTTAAGCATCATAAGTCATGTTAAAGAGCTCGTCGAGGTGATTCTGTGATCAAATTTTGAAGGTATTTGAAGAACATTTGCCGAAGTTCCTGAGATTTAAAACTTGAAAAGTCACGAAAGATGTGTGTTTGAGCACATAAATTACTCGGTTTCTAGAAAACTCACTCAGATAGACTTAAGCATTATTAGTCATGTTAAAGAGCTCGTCGAGTTGATTCTGTGGTCAAATTTTGAAGGTATTTGAAGCACATTTGACGAAGCTACGGAAGTTCAAAGCTTGAAAAGTCACGAAAGATGTGTGTTTGAGCACATATATTACTCGGTTTCTAGAAAACTCACCCAGATGGACTTAAGCATTATTAGTCACGTTAAAGAGCTCGTCGAGGTGATTCTGTGGTCAAATTTTGAAGGTATTTGAAGCATATTTGCCTAAGTTCCTGAGATTTAAAACTTGATAAGTCACGAAAGATGTGTGTTTGAGCACATATATTACTCGGTTTCTAGAAAACTCACCCAGATGGACTTAAACATTATTAGTCACGTTAAAGAGCTCGTCGAGGTGATTCTGTGGTCAAATTTTGAAGGTATTTGAAGCATATTTGCCGAAGTTCCTGAGATTTAAAACTTGATAAGTCACGAAAGATGTGTGTTTGAGCACATATATTACTCGGTTTCTAGAAAACTCACCCAGATGGACTTAAACATTATTAGTCACGTTAAAGAGCTCGTCGAGGTGATTCTGTGGTCAAATTTTGAAGGTATTTGAAGCATATTTGCCGAAGTTCCTGAGATTTAAAACTTGAAAAGTCACGAAAGATGTGTGTTTGAGCACATATATTACTCGGTTTCTAGAAAACTCACCCAGATGGACTTAAGCATTATTAGTCACGTTAAAGAGCTCGTCGAGGTGATTCTGTGGTCAAATTTTGAAGGTATTTGAAGCATATTTGCCTAAGTTCCTGAGATTTAAAACTTGATAAGTCACGAAAGATGTGTGTTTGAGCACATATATTACTCGGTTTCTAGAAAACTCACCCAGATGGACTTAAACATTATTAGTCACGTTAAAGAGCTCGTCGAGGTGATTCTGTGGTCAAATTTTGAAGGTATTTGAAGCATATTTGCCGAAGTTCCTGAGATTTAA
Source organism: Euwallacea fornicatus (assembly GCF_040115645.1). Classification (NCBI taxonomy): domain Eukaryota; kingdom Metazoa; phylum Arthropoda; class Insecta; order Coleoptera; family Curculionidae; genus Euwallacea; species Euwallacea fornicatus. The sequence continues at coordinate 296,308 of NW_027096017.1, read as the reverse complement.
AACTTGATAAGTCACGAAAGATGTGTGTTTGAGCACATATATTACTCGGTTTCTAGAAAACTCACCCAGATGGACTTAAACATTATTAGTCACGTTAAAGAGCTCGTCGAGGTGATTCTGTGGTCAAATTTTGAAGGTATTTGAAGCATATTTGCCGAAGTTCCTGAGATTTAAAACTTGAAAAGTCACGAAAGATGTGTGTTTGAGCACATATATTACTCGGTTTCTAGAAAACTCACCCAGATGGACTTAAACATTATTAGTCACGTTAAAGAGCTCGTCGAGGTGATTCTGTGGTCAAATTTTGAAGGTATTTGAAGCATATTTGCCGAAGTTCCTGAGATTTAAAACTTGAAAAGTCACGAAAGATGTGTGTTTGAGCACATAAATTACTCGGTTTCTAGAAAACTCACCCAGATGGACTTAAGCATTATTAGTCACGTTAAAGAGCTCGTCGAGGTGATTCTGTGGTCAAATTTTGAAGGTATTTGAAGCATATTTGCCGAAGTTCCTGAGATTTAAAACTTGAAAAGTCACGAAAGATGTGTGTTTGAGCACATATATTACTCGGTTTCTAGAAAACTCACCCAGATAGACTTAAGCATTATTAGTCATGTTAAAGAGCTCGTCGAGGTGATTCTGTGGTCAAATTTTGAAGGTATTTGAAGCACATTTGCCGAAGTTCCTGAGATTTAAAACTTGAAAAGTCACGAAAGATGTGTGTTTGAGCACATCAATTACTCGGTTTCTAGAAAACTCACCCAGATAGACTTAAGCATCATAAGTCATGTTAAAGAGCTCGTCGAGGTGATTCTGTGGTCAAATTTTGAAGGTATTTGAAGCACATTTGCCGAAGCTACGGAGGTTCAAAGCTTGAAAAGTCACGAAAGATGTGTGTTTGAGCACATAAATTACTCGGTTTCTAGAAAACTCACCCAGATGGACTTAAGCGTTATTAGTCATGTTAAAGAGCTCGTCGAGGTGATTCTGTGGTCAAATTTTGAAGGTATTTGAAGCACATTTGCCGAAGCTACGGAAGTTCAAATCTTGAAAAGTTACGAAAGATGTGTGTTTGAGCACATCAATTACTCGGTTTCTAGAAAACTCACCCAGATAGACTTAAGCATCATAAGTCATGTTAAAGAGCTCGTCGAGGTGATTCTGTGGTCAAATTTTGAAGGTATTTGAAGCACATTTGCCGAAGTTCCTGAGATTTAAAACTTGAAAAGTCACGAAAGATGTGTGTTTGAGCACATAAATTACTCGGTTTCTAGAAAACTCACCCAGATGGACTTAAGCGTTATTAGTCATGTTAAAGAGCTCGTCGAGGTGATTCTGTGGTCAAATTTTGAAGGTATTTGAAGCACATTTGCCGAAGTTCCTGAGATTTAAAACTTGAAAAGTCACGAAAGATGTGTGTTTGAGCACATAAATTACTCGGTTTCTAGAAAACTCACCCAGATGGACTTAAGCGTTATTAGTCATGTTAAAGAGCTCGTCGAGGTGATTCTGTGGTCAAATTTTGAAGGTATTTGAAGCACATTTGCCGAAGCTACGGAAGTTCAATTCTTGAAAAGTCACGAAAGATGTGTGTTTGAGCACATAAATTACTCGGTTTCTAGAAAACTCACCCAAATAGACTTAAGCATTATAAGTCAAGTTACAGAGCTCGTCGAGATAATACTGTGGTCAAATTTTGAAGGTATTTGAAGCATATTTGCCGAAGTTCCTGAGATTTAAAACTTGAAAAGTCACGAAAGATGTGTGTTTGAGCACATAAATTACTCGGTTTCTAGAAAACTCACCCAGATGGACTTAAGCATTATTAGTCATGTTAAAGAGCTCGTCGAGGTGATTCTGTGGTCAAATTTTGAAGGTATTTGAAGCATATTTGCCGAAGTTCCTGAGATTTAAAACTTGAAAAGTCACGAAAGATGTGTGTTTGAGCACATAAATTACTCGGTTTCTAGAAAACTCACCCAGATGGACTTAAGAATTATTAGTCACGTTAAAGAGCTCGTCGAGGTGATTCTGTGGTCAAATTTTGAAGGTATTTGAAGCATATTTGCCGAAGTTCCTGAGATTTAAAACTTGAAAAGTCACGAAAGATGTGTGTTTGAGCACATAAATTACTCGGTTTCTAGAAAACTCACCCAGATGGACTTAAGCGTTATTAGTCATGTTAAAGAGCTCGTCGAGGTGATTCTGTGGTCAAATTTTGAAGGTATTTGAAGCACATTTGCCGAAGCTACGGAAGTTCAAATCTTGAAAAGTCACGAAAGATGTGTGTTTGAGCACATCAATTACTCGGTTTCTAGAAAGCTCACCCAGATGGACTTAAGCATTATTAGTCATGTTAAATAGCTCGTCGAGGTGATTCTGTGGTCAAATTTTGAAGGTATTTGAAGCACATTTGCCGAAGCTACGGAAGTTCAAATCTTGAAAAGTCACGAAAGATGTGTGTTTGAGCACATCAATTACTCGGTTTCTAGAAAACTCACCCAGATAGACTTAAGCATCATAAGTCATGTTAAAGAGCTCGTCGAGGTGATTCTGTGGTCAAATTTTGAAGGTATTTGAAGCACATTTGCCGAAGCTACGGAAGTTCAATTCTTGAAAAGTCACGAAAGATGTGTGTTTGAGCACATAAATTACTCGGTTTCTAGAAAACTCACCCAAATAGACTTAAGCATTATAAGTCATGTTAAAGAGCTCGTCGAGGTGATTCTGTGGTCAAATTTTGAAGGTATTTGAAGCACATTTGCCGAAGCTACGGAAGTTCAAATCTTGAAAAGTTACGAAAGATGTGTGTTTGAGCACATCAATTACTCGGTTTCTAGAAAACTCACCCAGATAGACTTAAGCATCATAAGTCATGTTAAAGAGCTCGTCGAGGTGATTCTGTGGTCAAATTTTGAAGGTATTTGAAGCACATTTACCGAAGCTACGGAGGTTCAAAACTTGAAAAGTCACGAAAGATATGTGTTTGAGCACATAAATTACTCGGTTTCTAGAAAACTCACCCAGATAGACTTAAGCATCATAAGTCATGTTAAAGAGCTCGTCGAGGTGATTCTGTGGTCAAATTTTGAAGGTATTTGAAGAACATTTGCCGAAGTTCCTGAGATTTAAAACTTGAAAAGTCACGAAAGATGTGTGTTTGAGCACATAAATTACTCGGTTTCTAGAAAACTCACCCAGATGGACTTAAGCATTATTAGTCATGTTAAAGAGCTCGTCGAGGTGATTCTGTGGTCAAATTTTGAAGGTATTTGAAGCACATTTGCTGAAGTTACGGAGGTTCAAAGCTTGAAAAGTCTCGAAAGATGTGTGTTTGACCACATAAATTACTCGGTTTCTAGAAAACTCACCCAGATAGACTTAAGCATCATAAGTCATGTTAAAGAGCTCGTCGAGGTGATTCTGTGGTCAAATTTTGAAGGTATTTGAAGCATATTTGCCGAAGTTCCTGAGATTTAAAACTTGAAAAGTCACGAAAGATATGTGTTTGAGCACATCAATTACTCGGTTTCTAGAAAACTCACCCAGATAGACTTAAGCATTATTAGTCATGTTAAAGAGCTCGTCGAGGTGATTCTGTGGTCAAATTTTGAAGGTATTTGAAGCACATTTGCCGAAGCTACGGAGGTTCAAAGCTTGAAAAGTCACGAAAGATGTGTGTTTGAGCACATCAATTACTCGGTTTCTAGAAAACTCACCCAGATAGACTTAAACATCATAAGTCATGTTAAAGAGCTCGTCGAGGTGATTCTGTGGTCAAATTTTGAAGGTATTTGAAGCACATTTGCCGAAGCTACGGAGGTTCAAATCTTGAAAAGTCACGAAAGATGTGTGTTTGAGCACATAAATTACTCGGTTTCTAGAAAACTCACCCAGATGGACTTAAGCATTATTAGTCATGTTAAAGAGCTCGTCGAGGTGATTCTGTGGTCAAATTTTGAAGGTATTTGAAGCACATTTGCCGAAGCTACGGAAGTTCAAAGCTTGAAAAGTCACGAAAGATGTGTGTTTGAGCACATCAATTACTCGGTTTCTAGAAAACTCTCCCAGATGGACTTAAGCATTATTAGTCACGTTAAAGAGCTCGTCGAGGTGATTCTGTGGTCAAATTTTGAAGGTATTTGAAGCACATTTGCCGAAGCTACGGAGGTTCAAATCTTGAAAAGTCACGAAAGATGTGTGTTTGAGCACATAAATTACTCGGTTTCTAGAAAACTCACCCAGATGGACTTAAGCATTATTAGTCATGTTAAAGAGCTCGTCGAGGTGATTCTGTGGTCAAATTTTGAAGGTATTTGAAGCATATTTGCCGAAGTTCCTGAGATTTAAAACTTGAAAAGTCACGAAAGATGTGTGTTTGAGCACATATATTACTCGGTTTCTAGAAAACTCACCCAGATAGACTTAAGCATTATTAGTCATGTTAAAGAGCTCGTCGAGGTGATTCTGTGGTCAAATTTTGAAGGTATTTGAAGCACATTTGCCGAAGCTACGGAAGTTCAAAGCTTGAAAAGTCACGAAAGATGTGTGTTTGAGCACATATATTACTCGGTTTCTAGAAAACTCACCCAGATGGACTTAAGCATTATTAGTCACGTTAAAGAGCTCGTCGAGGTGATTCTGTGGTCAAATTTTGAAGGTATTTGAAGCACATTTGCCGAAGCTACGGAGGTTCAAAACTTGAAAAGTCACGAAAGATATGTGTTTGAGCACATAAATTACTCGGTTTCTAGAAAACTCACCCAGATAGACTTAAGCATCATAAGTCATGTTAAAGAGCTCGTCGAGGTGATTCTGTGATCAAATTTTGAAGGTATTTGAAGAACATTTGCCGAAGTTCCTGAGATTTAAAACTTGAAAAGTCACGAAAGATGTGTGTTTGAGCACATAAATTACTCGGTTTCTAGAAAACTCACCCAGATAGACTTAAGCATTATTAGTCATGTTAAAGAGCTCGTCGAGTTGATTCTGTGGTCAAATTTTGAAGGTATTTGAAGCACATTTGACGAAGCTACGGAAGTTCAAAGCTTGAAAAGTCACGAAAGATGTGTGTTTGAGCACATATATTACTCGGTTTCTAGAAAACTCACCCAAATAGACTTAAGCATTATTAGTCATGTTAAAGAGCTCGTCGAGTTGATTCTGTGGTCAAATTTTGAAGGTATTTGAAGCACATTTGACGAAGCTACGGAAGTTCAAAGCTTGAAAAGTCACGAAAGATGTGTGTTTGAGCACATATATTACTCGGTTTCTAGAAAACTCACCCAGATGGACTTAAGCATTATTAGTCACGTTAAAGAGCTCGTCGAGGTGATTCTGTGGTCAAATTTTGAAGGTATTTGAAGCATATTTGCCGAAGTTCCTGAGATTTAAAACTTGAAAAGTCACGAAAGATGTGTGTTTGAGCACATATATTACTCGGTTTCTAGAAAACTCACCCAGATGGACTTAAACATTATTAGTCACGTTAAAGAGCTCGTCGAGGTGATTCTGTGGTCAAATTTTGAAGGTATTTGAAGCATATTTGCCGAAGTTCCTGAGATTTAAAACTTGAAAAGTCACGAAAGATGTGTGTTTGAGCACATAAATTACTCGGTTTCTAGAAAACTCACCCAGATGGACTTAAGCATTATTAGTCACGTTAAAGAGCTCGTCGAGGTGATTCTGTGGTCAAATTTTGAAGGTATTTGAAGCATATTTGCCGAAGTTCCTGAGATTTAAAACTTGAAAAGTCACGAAAGATGTGTGTTTGAGCACATATATTACTCGGTTTCTAGAAAACTCACCCAGATAGACTTAAGCATTATTAGTCATGTTAAAGAGCTCGTCGAGGTGATTCTGTGGTCAAATTTTGAAGGTATTTGAAGCACATTTGCCGAAGCTACGGAAGTTCAAAGCTTGAAAAGTCACGAAAGATGTGTGTTTGAGCACATATATTACTCGGTTTCTAGAAAACTCACCCAGATGGACTTAAGCATTATTAGTCACGTTAAAGAGCTCGTCGAGGTGATTCTGTGGTCAAATTTTGAAGGTATTTGAAGCACATTTGCCGAAGTTCCTGAGATTTAAAACTTGAAAAGTCACGAAAGATGTGTGTTTGAGCACATATATTACTCGGTTTCTAGAAAACTCACCCAGATAGACTTAAGCATTATTAGTCATGTTAAAGAGCTCGTCGAGGTGATTCTGTGGTCAAATTTTGAAGGTATTTGAAGCACATTTGCCGAAGCTACGGAAGTTCAAAGCTTGAAAAGTCACGAAAGATGTGTGTTTGAGCACATATATTACTCGGTTTCTAGAAAACTCACCCAGATGAACTTAAGCATCATAAGTCATGTTAAAGAGCTCGTCGAGGTGATTCTGTGGTCAAATTTTGAAGGTATTTGAAGCACATTTGCCGAAGTTCCTGAGATTTAAAACTTGAAAAGTCACGAAAGATGTGTGTTTGAGCACATCAATTACTCGGTTTCTAGAAAACTCACCCAGATAGACTTAAGCATCATAAGTCATGTTAAAGAGCTCGTCGAGGTGATTCTGTGGTCAAATTTTGAAGGTATTTGAAGCACATTTGCCGAAGCTACGGAGGTTCAAAGCTTGAAAAGTCACGAAAGATGTGTGTTTGAGCACATAAATTACTCGGTTTCTAGAAAACTCACCCATATGGACTTAAGCGTTATTAGTCATGTTAAAGAGCTCGTCGAGGTGATTCTGTGGTCAAATTTTGAAGGTATTTGAAGCACATTTGCCGAAGCTACGGAAGTTCAAATCTTGAAAAGTTACGAAAGATGTGTGTTTGAGCACATCAATTACTCGGTTTCTAGAAAACTCACCCAGATAGACTTAAGCATCATAAGTCATGTTAAAGAGCTCGTCGAGGTGATTCTGTGGTCAAATTTTGAAGGTATTTGAAGCACATTTGCCGAAGTTCCTGAGATTTAAAACTTGAAAAGTCACGAAAGATGTGTGTTTGAGCACATAAATTACTCGGTTTCTAGAAAACTCACCCAGATGGACTTAAACATTATTAGTCATGTTAAAGAGCTCGTCGAGGTGATTCTGTGGTCAAATTTTGAAGGTATTTGAAGCACATTTGCCGAAGCTACGGAAGTTCAATTCTTGAAAAGTCACGAAAGATGTGTGTTTGAGCACATAAATTACTCGGTTTCTAGAAAACTCACCCAGATAGACTTAAACATCATAAGTCATGTTAAAGAGCTCGTCGAGGTGATTCTGTGGTCAAATTTTGAAGGTATTTGAAGCACATTTGCCGAAGCTACGGAGGTTCAAATCTTGAAAAGTCACGAAAGATGTGTGTTTGAGCACATAAATTACTCGGTTTCTAGAAAACTCACCCAGATGGACTTAAGCATTATTAGTCATGTTAAAGAGCTCGTCGAGGTGATTCTGTGGTCAAATTTTGAAGGTATTTGAAGCACATTTGCCGAAGCTACGGAAGTTCAAAGCTTGAAAAGTCACGAAAGATGTGTGTTTGAGCACATCAATTACTCGGTTTCTAGAAAACTCTCCCAGATGGACTTAAGCATTATTAGTCACGTTAAAGAGCTCGTCGAGGTGATTCTGTGGTCAAATTTTGAAGGTATTTGAAGCACATTTGCCGAAGCTACGGAAGTTCAAATCTTGAAAAGTTACGAAAGATGTGTGTTTGAGCACATCAATTACTCGGTTTCTAGAAAACTCACCCAGATAGACTTAAGCATCATAAGTCATGTTAAAGAGCTCGTCGAGGTGATTCTGTGGTCAAATTTTGAAGGTATTTGAAGCACATTTGCCGAAGCTACGGAGGTTCAAAGCTTGAAAAGTCACGAAAGATGTGTGTTTGAGCACATAAATTACTCGGTTTCTAGAAAACTCACCCATATGGACTTAAGCGTTATTAGTCATGTTAAAGAGCTCGTCGAGGTGATTCTGTGGTCAAATTTTGAAGGTATTTGAAGCACATTTGCCGAAGCTACGGAAGTTCAAATCTTGAAAAGTTACGAAAGATGTGTGTTTGAGCACATCAATTACTCGGTTTCTAGAAAACTCACCCAGATAGACTTAAGCATCATAAGTCATGTTAAAGAGCTCGTCGAGGTGATTCTGTGGTCAAATTTTGAAGGTATTTGAAGCACATTTGCCGAAGTTCCTGAGATTTAAAACTTGAAAAGTCACGAAAGATGTGTGTTTGAGCACATAAATTACTCGGTTTCTAGAAAACTCACCCAGATGGACTTAAACATTATTAGTCATGTTAAAGAGCTCGTCGAGGTGATTCTGTGGTCAAATTTTGAAGGTATTTGAAGCACATTTGCCGAAGCTACGGAAGTTCAATTCTTGAAAAGTCACGAAAGATGTGTGTTTGAGCACATAAATTACTCGGTTTCTAGAAAACTCACCCAGATAGACTTAAACATCATAAGTCATGTTAAAGAGCTCGTCGAGGTGATTCTGTGGTCAAATTTTGAAGGTATTTGAAGCACATTTGCCGAAGCTACGGAGGTTCAAATCTTGAAAAGTCACGAAAGATGTGTGTTTGAGCACATAAATTACTCGGTTTCTAGAAAACTCACCCAGATGGACTTAAGCATTATTAGTCATGTTAAAGAGCTCGTCGAGGTGATTCTGTGGTCAAATTTTGAAGGTATTTGAAGCACATTTGCCGAAGCTACGGAAGTTCAAAGCTTGAAAAGTCACGAAAGATGTGTGTTTGAGCACATCAATTACTCGGTTTCTAGAAAACTCTCCCAGATGGACTTAAGCATTATTAGTCACGTTAAAGAGCTCGTCGAGGTGATTCTGTGGTCAAATTTTGAAGGTATTTGAAGCACATTTGCCGAAGCTACGGAGGTTCAAATCTTGAAAAGTCACGAAAGATGTGTGTTTGAGCACATAAATTACTCGGTTTCTAGAAAACTCACCCAGATGGACTTAAGCATTATTAGTCATGTTAAAGAGCTCGTCGAGGTGATTCTGTGGTCAAATTTTGAAGGTATTTGAAGCATATTTGCCGAAGTTCCTGAGATTTAAAACTTGAAAAGTCACGAAAGATGTGTGTTTGAGCACATATATTACTCGGTTTCTAGAAAACTCACCCAGATAGACTTAAGCATTATTAGTCATGTTAAAGAGCTCGTCGAGGTGATTCTGTGGTCAAATTTTGAAGGTATTTGAAGCACATTTGCCGAAGCTACGGAAGTTCAAAGCTTGAAAAGTCACGAAAGATGTGTGTTTGAGCACATATATTACTCGGTTTCTAGAAAACTCACCCAGATGGACTTAAGCATTATTAGTCACGTTAAAGAGCTCGTCGAGGTGATTCTGTGGTCAAATTTTGAAGGTATTTGAAGCACATTTGCCGAAGCTACGGAGGTTCAAAACTTGAAAAGTCACGAAAGATATGTGTTTGAGCACATAAATTACTCGGTTTCTAGAAAACTCACCCAGATAGACTTAAGCATCATAAGTCATGTTAAAGAGCTCGTCGAGGTGATTCTGTGATCAAATTTTGAAGGTATTTGAAGAACATTTGCCGAAGTTCCTGAGATTTAAAACTTGAAAAGTCACGAAAGATGTGTGTTTGAGCACATAAATTACTCGGTTTCTAGAAAACTCACCAAGATAGACTTAAGCATTATTAGTCATGTTAAAGAGCTCGTCGAGTTGATTCTGTGGTCAAATTTTGAAGGTATTTGAAGCACATTTGACGAAGCTACGGAAGTTCAAAGCTTGAAAAGTCACGAAAGATGTGTGTTTGAGCACATATATTACTCGGTTTCTAGAAAACTCACCCAAATAGACTTAAGCATTATTAGTCATGTTAAAGAGCTCGTCGAGTTGATTCTGTGGTCAAATTTTGAAGGTATTTGAAGCACATTTGACGAAGCTACGGAAGTTCAAAGCTTGAAAAGTCACGAAAGATGTGTGTTTGAGCACATATATTACTCGGTTTCTAGAAAACTCACCCAGATGGACTTAAGCATTATTAGTCACGTTAAAGAGCTCGTCGAGGTGATTCTGTGGTCAAATTTTGAAGGTATTTGAAGCATATTTGCCGAAGTTCCTGAGATTTAAAACTTGAAAAGTCACGAAAGATGTGTGTTTGAGCACATATATTACTCGGTTTCTAGAAAACTCACCCAGATGGACTTAAACATTATTAGTCACGTTAAAGAGCTCGTCGAGGTGATTCTGTGGTCAAATTTTGAAGGTATTTGAAGCATATTTGCCGAAGTTCCTGAGATTTAAAACTTGAAAAGTCACGAAAGATGTGTGTTTGAGCACATAAATTACTCGGTTTCTAGAAAACTCACCCAGATGGACTTAAGCATTATTAGTCACGTTAAAGAGCTCGTCGAGGTGATTCTGTGGTCAAATTTTGAAGGTATTTGAAGCATATTTGCCGAAGTTCCTGAGATTTAAAACTTGAAAAGTCACGAAAGATGTGTGTTTGAGCACATATATTACTCGGTTTCTAGAAAACTCACCCAGATAGACTTAAGCATTATTAGTCATGTTAAAGAGCTCGTCGAGGTGATTCTGTGGTCAAATTTTGAAGGTATTTGAAGCACATTTGCCGAAGCTACGGAAGTTCAAAGCTTGAAAAGTCACGAAAGATGTGTGTTTGAGCACATATATTACTCGGTTTCTAGAAAACTCACCCAGATGGACTTAAGCATTATTAGTCACGTTAAAGAGCTCGTCGAGGTGATTCTGTGGTCAAATTTTGAAGGTATTTGAAGCACATTTGCCGAAGTTCCTGAGATTTAAAACTTGAAAAGTCACGAAAGATGTGTGTTTGAGCACATATATTACTCGGTTTCTAGAAAACTCACCCAGATAGACTTAAGCATTATTAGTCATGTTAAAGAGCTCGTCGAGGTGATTCTGTGGTCAAATTTTGAAGGTATTTGAAGCACATTTGCCGAAGCTACGGAAGTTCAAAGCTTGAAAAGTCACGAAAGATGTGTGTTTGAGCACATATATTACTCGGTTTCTAGAAAACTCACCCAGATGAACTTAAGCATCATAAGTCATGTTAAAGAGCTCGTCGAGGTGATTCTGTGGTCAAATTTTGAAGGTATTTGAAGCACATTTGCCGAAGTTCCTGAGATTTAAAACTTGAAAAGTCACGAAAGATGTGTGTTTGAGCACATCAATTACTCGGTTTCTAGAAAACTCACCCAGATAGACTTAAGCATCATAAGTCATGTTAAAGAGCTCGTCGAGGTGATTCTGTGGTCAAATTTTGAAGGTATTTGAAGCACATTTGCCGAAGCTACGGAGGTTCAAAGCTTGAAAAGTCACGAAAGATGTGTGTTTGAGCACATAAATTACTCGGTTTCTAGAAAACTCACCCATATGGACTTAAGCGTTATTAGTCATGTTAAAGAGCTCGTCGAGGTGATTCTGTGGTCAAATTTTGAAGGTATTTGAAGCACATTTGCCGAAGCTACGGAAGTTCAAATCTTGAAAAGTTACGAAAGATGTGTGTTTGAGCACATCAATTACTCGGTTTCTAGAAAACTCACCCAGATAGACTTAAGCATCATAAGTCATGTTAAAGAGCTCGTCGAGGTGATTCTGTGGTCAAATTTTGAAGGTATTTGAAGCACATTTGCCGAAGTTCCTGAGATTTAAAACTTGAAAAGTCACGAAAGATGTGTGTTTGAGCACATAAATTACTCGGTTTCTAGAAAACTCACCCAGATGGACTTAAACATTATTAGTCATGTTAAAGAGCTCGTCGAGGTGATTCTGTGGTCAAATTTTGAAGGTATTTGAAGCACATTTGCCGAAGCTACGGAAGTTCAATTCTTGAAAAGTCACGAAAGATGTGTGTTTGAGCACATAAATTACTCGGTTTCTAGAAAACTCACCCAAATAGACTTAAGCATTATAAGTCAAGTTACAGAGCTCGTCGAGATAATACTGTGGTCAAATTTTGAAGGTATTTGAAGCATATTTGCCGAAGTTCCTGAGATTTAAAACTTGAAAAGTCACGAAAGATGTGTGTTTGAGCACATAAATTACTCGGTTTCTAGAAAACTCACCCAGATGGACTTAAGAATTATTAGTCACGTTAAAGAGCTCGTCGAGGTGATTCTGTGGTCAAATTTTGAAGGTATTTGAAGCATATTTGCCGAAGTTCCTGAGATTTAAAACTTGAAAAGTCACGAAAGATGTGTGTTTGAGCACATAAATTACTCGGTTTCTAGAAAACTCACCCAGATGGACTTAAGCATTATTAGTCATGTTAAAGAGCTCGTCGAGGTGATTCTGTGGTCAAATTTTGAAGGTATTTGAAGCACATTTGCCGAAGCTACGGAAGTTCAAATCTTGAAAAGTCACGAAAGATGTGTGTTTGAGCACATCAATTACTCGGTTTCTAGAAAGCTCACCCAGATGGACTTAAGCATTATTAGTCATGTTAAATAGCTCGTCGAGGTGATTCTGTGGTCAAATTTTGAAGGTATTTGAAGCACATTTGCCGAAGCTACGGAAGTTCAAATCTTGAAAAGTCACGAAAGATGTGTGTTTGAGCACATCAATTACTCGGTTTCTAGAAAACTCACCCAGATAGACTTAAGCATCATAAGTCATGTTAAAGAGCTCGTCGAGGTGATTCTGTGGTCAAATTTTGAAGGTATTTGAAGCACATTTGCCGAAGCTACGGAAGTTCAATTCTTGAAAAGTCACGAAAGATGTGTGTTTGAGCACATAAATTACTCGGTTTCTAGAAAACTCACCCAAATAGACTTAAGCATTATAAGTCATGTTAAAGAGCTCGTCGAGGTGATTCTGTGGTCAAATTTTGAAGGTATTTGAAGCACATTTGCCGAAGCTACGGAAGTTCAAATCTTGAAAAGTTACGAAAGATGTGTGTTTGAGCACATCAATTACTCGGTTTCTAGAAAACTCACCCAGATAGACTTAAGCATCATAAGTCATGTTAAAGAGCTCGTCGAGGTGATTCTGTGGTCAAATTTTGAAGGTATTTGAAGAACATTTGCCGAAGTTCCTGAGATTTAAAACTTGAAAAGTCACGAAAGATGTGTGTTTGAGCACATAAATTACTCGGTTTCTAGAAAACTCACCCAGATGGACTTAAGCATTATTAGTCATGTTAAAGAGCTCGTCGAGGTGATTCTGTGGTCAAATTTTGAAGGTATTTGAAGCACATTTGCTGAAGTTACGGAGGTTCAAAGCTTGAAAAGTCTCGAAAGATGTGTGTTTGACCACATAAATTACTCGGTTTCTAGAAAACTCACCCAGATAGACTTAAGCATCATAAGTCATGTTAAAGAGCTCGTCGAGGTGATTCTGTGGTCAAATTTTGAAGGTATTTGAAGCATATTTGCCGAAGTTCCTGAGATTTAAAACTTGAAAAGTCACGAAAGATATGTGTTTGAGCACATCAATTACTCGGTTTCTAGAAAACTCACCCAGATAGACTTAAGCATTATTAGTCATGTTAAAGAGCTCGTCGAGGTGATTCTGTGGTCAAATTTTGAAGGTATTTGAAGCACATTTGCCGAAGCTACGGAGGTTCAAAGCTTGAAAAGTCACGAAAGATGTGTGTTTGAGCACATCAATTACTCGGTTTCTAGAAAACTCACCCAGATAGACTTAAACATCATAAGTCATGTTAAAGAGCTCGTCGAGGTGATTCTGTGGTCAAATTTTGAAGGTATTTGAAGCACATTTGCCGAAGCTACGGAGGTTCAAATCTTGAAAAGTCACGAAAGATGTGTGTTTGAGCACATAAATTACTCGGTTTCTAGAAAACTCACCCAGATGGACTTAAGCATTATTAGTCATGTTAAAGAGCTCGTCGAGGTGATTCTGTGGTCAAATTTTGAAGGTATTTGAAGCACATTTGCCGAAGCTACGGAAGTTCAAAGCTTGAAAAGTCACGAAAGATGTGTGTTTGAGCACATCAATTACTCGGTTTCTAGAAAACTCTCCCAGATGGACTTAAGCATTATTAGTCACGTTAAAGAGCTCGTCGAGGTGATTCTGTGGTCAAATTTTGAAGGTATTTGAAGCACATTTGCCGAAGCTACGGAGGTTCAAATCTTGAAAAGTCACGAAAGATGTGTGTTTGAGCACATAAATTACTCGGTTTCTAGAAAACTCACCCAGATGGACTTAAGCATTATTAGTCATGTTAAAGAGCTCGTCGAGGTGATTCTGTGGTCAAATTTTGAAGGTATTTGAAGCACATTTGCCGAAGCTACGGAAGTTCAAAGCTTGAAAAGTCACGAAAGATGTGTGTTTGAGCACATATATTACTCGGTTTCTAGAAAACTCACCCAGATAGACTTAAGCATTATTAGTCATGTTAAAGAGCTCGTCGAGGTGATTCTGTGGTCAAATTTTGAAGGTATTTGAAGCACATTTGCCGAAGTTCCTGAGATTTAAAACTTGAAAAGTCACGAAAGATGTGTGTTTAAGCACATCAATTACTCGGTTTCGAAAAAAAGTCACCCAGATAGACTTAAGCATCATAAGTCATGTTAAAGAGCTCGTCGAGGTGATTCTGTGGTCAAATTTTGAAGGTATTTGAAGCACATTTGCCGAAGCTACGGAAGTTCAATTCTTGAAAAGTCACGAAAGATGTGTGTTTGAGCACATAAATTACTCGGTTTCTAGAAAACTCACCCAAATAGACATAAGCATTATAAGTCATGTTAAAGAGCTCGTCGAGGTGATTCTGTGGTCAAATTTTGAAGGTATTTGAAGCACATTTGCCGAAGCTACGGAGGTTCAAAGCTTGAAAAGTCACGAAAGATGTGTGTTTGAGCACATCAATTACTCGGTTTCTAGAAAACTCACCCAGATAGACTTAAGCATCATAAGTCATGTTAAAGAGCTCGTCGAGGTGATTCTGTGGTCAAATTTTGAAGGTATTTGAAGCACATTTGCCGAAGTTCCTGAGATTTAAAACTTGAAAAGTCACGAAAGATATGTGTTTGAGCACATCAATTACTCGGTTTCTAGAAAACTCACCCAGATGGACTTAAGCATTATTAGTCACGTTAAGGAGCTCGTCGAGGTGATTCTGTGGTCAAATTTTGAAGGTATTTGAAGCATATTTGCCGAAGTTCCTGAGATTTAAAACTTGAAAAGTCACGAAAGATGTGTGTTTGAGCACATATATTACTCGGTTTCTAGAAAACTCACCCAGATAGACTTAAGCATTATTAGTCATGTTAAAGAGCTCGTCGAGGTGATTCTGTGGTCAAATTTTGAAGGTATTTGAAGCACATTTGCCGAAGCTACGGAAGTTCAAAGCTTGAAAAGTCACGAAAGATGTGTGTTTGAGCACATATATTACTCGGTTTCTAGAAAACTCACCCAGATGGACTTAAGCATTATTAGTCACGTTAAAGAGCTCGTCGAGGTGATTCTGTGGTCAAATTTTGAAGGTATTTGAAGCATATTTGCCGAAGTTCCTGAGATTTAAAACTTGAAAAGTCACGAAAGATGTGTGTTTGAGCACATATATTACTCGGTTTCTAGAAAACTCACCCAGATGGACTTAAGCATTATTAGTCACGTTAAAGAGCTCGTCGAGGTGATTCTGTGGTCAAATTTTGAAGGTATTTGAAGCACATTTGCCGAAGCTACGGAGGTTCAAAACTTGAAAAGTCACGAAAGATATGTGTTTGAGCACATAAATTACTCGGTTTCTAGAAAACTCACCCAGATAGACTTAAGCATCATAAGTCATGTTAAAGAGCTCGTCGAGGTGATTCTGTGATCAAATTTTGAAGGTATTTGAAGAACATTTGCCGAAGTTCCTGAGATTTAAAACTTGAAAAGTCACGAAAGATGTCTGTTTGAGCACATAAATTACTCGGTTTCTAGAAAACTCACCCAGATAGACTTAAGCATTATTAGTCATGTTAAAGAGCTCGTCGAGTTGATTCTGTGGTCAAATTTTGAAGGTATTTGAAGCACATTTGACGAAGCTACGGAAGTTCAAAGCTTGAAAAGTCACGAAAGATGTGTGTTTGAGCACATATATTACTCGGTTTCTAGAAAACTCACCCAAATAGACTTAAGCATTATTAGTCATGTTAAAGAGCTCGTCGAGTTGATTCTGTGGTCAAATTTTGAAGGTATTTGAAGCACATTTGACGAAGCTACGGAAGTTCAAAGCTTGAAAAGTCACGAAAGATGTGTGTTTGAGCACATATATTACTCGGTTTCTAGAAAACTCACGCAGATGGACTTAAGCATTATTAGTCACGTTAAAGAGCTCGTCGAGGTGATTCTGTGGTCAAATTTTGAAGGTATTTGAAGCACATTTGCCGAAGCTACGGAGGTTCAAAGCTTGAAAAGTCACGAAAGATGTGTGTTTGAGCACATCAATTACTCGGTTTCTAGAAAACTCACCCAGATAGACTTAAGCATCATAAGTCATGTTAAAGAGCTCGTCGAGGTGATTCTGTGGTCAAATTTTGAAGGTATTTGAAGCACATTTGCCGAAGTTCCTGAGATTTAAAACTTGAAAAGTCACGAAAGATATGTGTTTGAGCACATCAATTACTCGGTTTCTAGAAAACTCACCCAGATGGACTTAAGCATTATTAGTCACGTTAAAGAGCTCGTCGAGGTGATTCTGTGGTCAAATTTTGAAGGTATTTGAAGCATATTTGCCGAAGTTCCTGAGATTTAAAACTTGAAAAGTCACGAAAGATGTGTGTTTGAGCACATATATTACTCGGTTTCTAGAAAACTCACCCAGATAGACTTAAGCATTATTAGTCATGTTAAAGAGCTCGTCGAGGTGATTCTGTGGTCAAATTTTGAAGGTATTTGAAGCACATTTGCCGAAGCTACGGAAGTTCAAAGCTTGAAAAGTCACGAAAGATGTGTGTTTGAGCACATATATTACTCGGTTTCTAGAAAACTCACCCAGATGGACTTAAGCATTATTAGTCACGTTAAAGAGCTCGTCGAGGTGATTCTGTGGTCAAATTTTGAAGGTATTTGAAGCATATTTGCCGAAGTTCCTGAGATTTAAAACTTGAAAAGTCACGAAAGATGTGTGTTTGAGCACATATATTACTCGGTTTCTAGAAAACTCACCCAGATGGACTTAAGCATTATTAGTCACGTTAAAGAGCTCGTCGAGGTGATTCTGTGGTCAAATTTTGAAGGTATTTGAAGCACATTTGCCGAAGCTACGGAGGTTCAAAACTTGAAAAGTCACGAAAGATATGTGTTTGAGCACATAAATTACTCGGTTTCTAGAAAACTCACCCAGATAGACTTAAGCATCATAAGTCATGTTAAAGAGCTCGTCGAGGTGATTCTGTGATCAAATTTTGAAGGTATTTGAAGAACATTTGCCGAAGTTCCTGAGATTTAAAACTTGAAAAGTCACGAAAGATGTGTGTTTGAGCACATAAATTACTCGGTTTCTAGAAAACTCACTCAGATAGACTTAAGCATTATTAGTCATGTTAAAGAGCTCGTCGAGTTGATTCTGTGGTCAAATTTTGAAGGTATTTGAAGCACATTTGACGAAGCTACGGAAGTTCAAAGCTTGAAAAGTCACGAAAGATGTGTGTTTGAGCACATATATTACTCGGTTTCTAGAAAACTCACCCAGATGGACTTAAGCATTATTAGTCACGTTAAAGAGCTCGTCGAGGTGATTCTGTGGTCAAATTTTGAAGGTATTTGAAGCATATTTGCCGAAGTTCCTGAGATTTAAAACTTGAAAAGTCACGAAAGATGTGTGTTTGAGCACATATATTACTCGGTTTCTAGAAAACTCACCCAGATGGACTTAAGCATTATTAGTCACGTTAAAGAGCTCGTCGAGGTGATTCTGTGGTCAAATTTTGAAGGTATTTGAAGCATATTTGCCGAAGTTCCTGAGATTTAAAACTTGAAAAGTCACGAAAGATGTGTGTTTGAGCACATATATTACTCGGTTTCTAGAAAACTCACCCAGATGGACTTAAACATTATTAGTCACGTTAAAGAGCTCGTCGAGGTGATTCTGTGGTCAAATTTTGAAGGTATTTGAAGCATATTTGCCGAAGTTCCTGAGATTTAAAACTTGATAAGTCACGAAAGATGTGTGTTTGAGCACATATATTACTCGGTTTCTAGAAAACTCACCCAGATGGACTTAAACATTATTAGTCACGTTAAAGAGCTCGTCGAGGTGATTCTGTGGTCAAATTTTGAAGGTATTTGAAGCATATTTGCCGAAGTTCCTGAGATTTAAAACTTGAAAAGTCACGAAAGATGTGTGTTTGAGCACATATATTACTCGGTTTCTAGAAAACTCACCCAGATGGACTTAAGCATTATTAGTCACGTTAAAGAGCTCGTCGAGGTGATTCTGTGGTCAAATTTTGAAGGTATTTGAAGCATATTTGCCTAAGTTCCTGAGATTTAAAACTTGATAAGTCACGAAAGATGTGTGTTTGAGCACATATATTACTCGGTTTCTAGAAAACTCACCCAGATGGACTTAAACATTATTAGTCACGTTAAAGAGCTCGTCGAGGTGATTCTGTGGTCAAATTTTGAAGGTATTTGAAGCATATTTGCCGAAGTTCCTGAGATTTAAAACTTGATAAGTCACGAAAGATGTGTGTTTGAGCACATATATTACTCGGTTTCTAGAAAACTCACCCAGATGGACTTAAACATTATTAGTCACGTTAAAGAGCTCGTCGAGGTGATTCTGTGGTCAAATTTTGAAGGTATTTGAAGCATATTTGCCGAAGTTCCTGAGATTTAAAACTTGAAAAGTCACGAAAGATGTGTGTTTGAGCACATATATTACTCGGTTTCTAGAAAACTCACCCAGATGGACTTAAACATTATTAGTCACGTTAAAGAGCTCGTCGAGGTGATTCTGTGGTCAAATTTTGAAGGTATTTGAAGCATATTTGCCGAAGTTCCTGAGATTTAAAACTTGAAAAGTCACGAAAGATGTGTGTTTGAGCACATAAATTACTCGGTTTCTAGAAAACTCACCCAGATGGACTTAAGCATTATTAGTCACGTTAAAGAGCTCGTCGAGGTGATTCTGTGGTCAAATTTTGAAGGTATTTGAAGCATATTTGCCGAAGTTCCTGAGATTTAAAACTTGAAAAGTCACGAAAGATGTGTGTTTGAGCACATATATTACTCGGTTTCTAGAAAACTCACCCAGATAGACTTAAGCATTATTAGTCATGTTAAAGAGTTCGTCGAGGTGATTCTGTGGTCAAATTTTGAAGGTATTTGAAGCACATTTGCCGAAGCTACGGAAGTTCAAAGCTTGAAAAGTCACGAAAGATGTGTGTTTGAGCACATATATTACTCGGTTTCTAGAAAACTCACCCAGATGGACTTAAGCATTATTAGTCACGTTAAAGAGCTCGTCGAGGTGATTCTGTGGTCAAATTTTGAAGGTATTTGAAGCACATTTGCCGAAGTTCCTGAGATTTAAAACTTGAAAAGTCACGAAAGATGTGTGTTTGAGCACATATATTACTCGGTTTCTAGAAAACTCACCCAGATAGACTTAAGCATTATTAGTCATGTTAAAGAGCTCGTCGAGGTGATTCTGTGGTCAAATTTTGAAGGTATTTGAAGCACATTTGCCGAAGCTACGGAAGTTCAAAGCTTGAAAAGTCACGAAAGATGTGTGTTTGAGCACATATATTACTCGGTTTCTAGAAAACTCACCCAGATGAACTTAAGCATCATAAGTCATGTTAAAGAGCTCGTCGAGGTGATTCTGTGGTCAAATTTTGAAGGTATTTGAAGCACATTTGCCGAAGTTCCTGAGATTTAAAACTTGATAAGTCACGAAAGATGTGTGTTTGAGCACATATATTACTCGGTTTCTAGAAAACTCACCCAGATGGACTTAAACATTATTAGTCACGTTAAAGAGCTCGTCGAGGTGATTCTGTGGTCAAATTTTGAAGGTATTTGAAGCATATTTGCCGAAGTTCCTGAGATTTAAAACTTGAAAAGTCACGAAAGATGTGTGTTTGAGCACATATATTACTCGGTTTCTAGAAAACTCACCCAGATGGACTTAAACATTATTAGTCACGTTAAAGAGCTCGTCGAGGTGATTCTGTGGTCAAATTTTGAAGGTATTTGAAGCATATTTGCCGAAGTTCCTGAGATTTAAAACTTGAAAAGTCACGAAAGATGTGTGTTTGAGCACATAAATTACTCGGTTTCTAGAAAACTCACCCAGATGGACTTAAGCATTATTAGTCACGTTAAAGAGCTCGTCGAGGTGATTCTGTGGTCAAATTTTGAAGGTATTTGAAGCATATTTGCCGAAGTTCCTGAGATTTAAAACTTGAAAAGTCACGAAAGATGTGTGTTTGAGCACATATATTACTCGGTTTCTAGAAAACTCACCCAGATAGACTTAAGCATTATTAGTCATGTTAAAGAGCTCGTCGAGGTGATTCTGTGGTCAAATTTTGAAGGTATTTGAAGCACATTTGCCGAAGCTACGGAAGTTCAAAGCTTGAAAAGTCACGAAAGATGTGTGTTTGAGCACATATATTACTCGGTTTCTAGAAAACTCACCCAGATGGACTTAAGCATTATTAGTCACGTTAAAGAGCTCGTCGAGGTGATTCTGTGGTCAAATTTTGAAGGTATTTGAAGCACATTTGCCGAAGTTCCTGAGATTTAAAACTTGAAAAGTCACGAAAGATGTGTGTTTGAGCACATATATTACTCGGTTTCTAGAAAACTCACCCAGATAGACTTAAGCATTATTAGTCATGTTAAAGAGCTCGTCGAGGTGATTCTGTGGTCAAATTTTGAAGGTATTTGAAGCACATTTGCCGAAGCTACGGAAGTTCAAAGCTTGAAAAGTCACGAAAGATGTGTGTTTGAGCACATATATTACTCGGTTTCTAGAAAACTCACCCAGATGAACTTAAGCATCATAAGTCATGTTAAAGAGCTCGTCGAGGTGATTCTGTGGTCAAATTTTGAAGGTATTTGATGCACATTTGCCGAAGTTCCTGAGATTTAAAACTTGAAAAGTCACGAAAGATGTGTGTTTGAGCACATCAATTACTCGGTTTCTAGAAAACTCACCCAGATAGACTTAAGCATCATAAGTCATGTTAAAGAGCTCGTCGAGGTGATTCTGTGGTCAAATTTTGAAGGTATTTGAAGCACATTTGCCGAAGCTACGGAGGTTCAAAGCTTGAAAAGTCACGAAAGATGTGTGTTTGAGCACATAAATTACTCGGTTTCTAGAAAACTCACCCAGATGGACTTAAACATTATTAGTCATGTTAAAGAGCTCGTCGAGGTGATTCTGTGGTCAAATTTTGAAGGTATTTGAAGCACATTTGCCGAAGCTACGGAAGTTCAATTCTTGAAAAGTCACGAAAGATGTGTGTTTGAGCACATAAATTACTCGGTTTCTAGAAAACTCACCCAAATAGACTTAAGCATTATAAGTCATGTTAAAGAGCTCGTCGAGGTGTTTCTGTGGTCAAATTTTGAAGGTATTTGAAGCACATTTGCCGAAGCTACGGAAGTTCAAATCTTGAAAAGTTACGAAAGATGTGTGTTTGAGCACATCAATTACTCGGTTTCTAGAAAACTCACCCAGATAGACTTAAGCATTATTAGTCATGTTAAAGAGCTCGTCGAGGTGATTCTGTGGTCAAATTTTGAAGGTATTTGAAGCACATTTGCCGAAGCTACGGAAGTTCAAAGCTTGAAAAGTCACGAAAGATGTGTGTTTGAGCACATATATTACTCGGTTTCTAGAAAACTCACCCAGATGAACTTAAGCATCATAAGTCATGTTAAAGAGCTCGTCGAGGTGATTCTGTGGTCAAATTTTGAAGGTATTTGAAGCACATTTGCCGAAGTTACGGAGGTTCAAAGCTTGAAAAGTCTCGAAAGATGTGTGTTTGACCACATAAATTACTCGGTCTCTAGAAAACTCACCCAGATAGACTTAAGCATCATAAGTCATGTTAAAGAGCTCGTCGAGGTGATTCTGTGGTCAAATTTTGAAGGTATTTGAAGCACATTTGCCGAAGCTACGGAAGTTCAAATCTTGAAAAGTCACGAAAGATGTGTGTTTGAGCACATATATTACTCGGTTTCTAGAAAACTCACCCAGATAGACTTAAGCATTATTAGTCATGTTAAAGAGCTCGTCGAGGTGATTCTGTGGTCAAATTTTGAAGGTATTTGAAGCACATTTGCCGAAGCTACGGAAGTTCAAAGCTTGAAAAGTCACGAAAGATGTGTGTTTGAGCACATATATTACTCGGTTTCTAGAAAACTCACCCAGATGAACTTAAGCATCATAAGTCATGTTAAAGAGCTCGTCGAGGTGATTCTGTGGTCAAATTTTGAAGGTATTTGAAGCACATTTGCCGAAGTTCCTGAGATTTAAAACTTGAAAAGTCACGAAAGATGTGTGTTTGAGCACATAAATTACTCGGTTTCTAGAAAACTCACCCAGATGGACTTAAACATTATTAGTCATGTTAAAGAGCTCGTCGAGGTGATTCTGTGGTCAAATTTTGAAGGTATTTGAAGCACATTTGCCGAAGCTACGGAAGTTCAATTCTTGAAAAGTCACGAAAGATGTGTGTTTGAGCACATAAATTACTCGGTTTCTAGAAAACTCACCCAGATAGACTTAAGCATCATAAGTCATGTTAAAGAGCTCGTCGAGGTGATTCTGTGGTCAAATTTTGAAGGTATTTGAAGCACATTTGCCGAAGCTACGGAAGTTCAAATCTTGAAAAGTTACGAAAGATGTGTGTTTGAGCACATCAATTACTCGGTTTCTAGAAAACTCACCCAGATAGACTTAAGCATCATAAGTCATGTTAAAGAGCTCGTCGAGGTGATTCTGTGGTCAAATTTTGAAGGTATTTGAAGCACATTTGCCGAAGCTACGGAGGTTCAAAACTTGAAAAGTCACGAAAGATATGTGTTTGAGCACATAAATTACTCGGTTTCTAGAAAACTCACCCAGATAGACTTAAGCATCATAAGTCATGTTAAAGAGCTCGTCGAGGTGATTCTGTGGTCAAATTTTGAAGGTATTTGAAGCACATTTGCCGAAGTTACGGAGGTTCAAAGCTTGAAAAGTCTCGAAAGATGTGTGTTTGACCACATAAATTACTCGGTTTCTAGAAAACTCACCCAGATAGACTTAAGCATCATAAGTCATGTTAAAGAGCTCGTCGAGGTGATTCTGTGGTCAAATTTTGAAGGTATTTGAAGCACATTTGCCGAAGTTCCTGAGATTTAAAACTTGAAAAGTCACGAAAGATGTGTGTTTGAGCACATCAATTACTCGGTTTCTAGAAAACTCACCCAGATAGACTTAAGCATCATAAGTCATGTTAAAGAGCTCGTCGAGGTGATTCTGTGGTCAAATTTTGAAGGTATTTGAAGCACATTTGCCGAAGTTCCTGAGATTTAAAACTTGAAAAGTTACGAAAGATGTGTGTTTGAGCACATCAATTACTCGGTTTCTAGAAAACTCACCCAGATAGACTTAAGCATTATTAGTCATGTTAAAGAGCTCGTCGAGGTGATTCTGTGGTCAAATTTTGAAGGTATTTGAAGCACATTTGCCGAAGCTACGGAAGTTCAAAGCTTGAAAAGTCACGAAAGATGTGTGTTTGAGCACATATATTACTCGGTTTCTAGAAAACTCACCCAGATGAACTTAAGCATCATAAGTCATGTTAAAGAGCTCGTCGAGGTGATTCTGTGGTCAAATTTTGAAGGTATTTGAAGCACATTTGCCGAAGTTACGGAGGTTCAAAGCTTGAAAAGTCTCGAAAGATGTGTGTTTGACCACATAAATTACTCGGTCTCTAGAAAACTCACCCAGATAGACTTAAGCATCATAAGTCATGTTAAAGAGCTCGTCGAGGTGATTCTGTGGTCAAATTTTGAAGGTATTTGAAGCACATTTGCCGAAGCTACGGAAGTTCAAATCTTGAAAAGTCACGAAAGATGTGTGTTTGAGCACATATATTACTCGGTTTCTAGAAAACTCACCCAGATAGACTTAAGCATTATTAGTCATGTTAAAGAGCTCGTCGAGGTGATTCTGTGGTCAAATTTTGAAGGTATTTGAAGCACATTTGCCGAAGCTACGGAAGTTCAAAGCTTGAAAAGTCACGAAAGATGTGTGTTTGAGCACATATATTACTCGGTTTCTAGAAAACTCACCCAGATGAACTTAAGCATCATAAGTCATGTTAAAGAGCTCGTCGAGGTGATTCTGTGGTCAAATTTTGAAGGTATTTGAAGCACATTTGCCGAAGTTCCTGAGATTTAAAACTTGAAAAGTCACGAAAGATGTGTGTTTGAGCACATAAATTACTCGGTTTCTAGAAAACTCACCCAGATGGACTTAAACATTATTAGTCATGTTAAAGAGCTCGTCGAGGTGATTCTGTGGTCAAATTTTGAAGGTATTTGAAGCACATTTGCCGAAGCTACGGAAGTTCAATTCTTGAAAAGTCACGAAAGATGTGTGTTTGAGCACATAAATTACTCGGTTTCTAGAAAACTCACCCAGATAGACTTAAGCATCATAAGTCATGTTAAAGAGCTCGTCGAGGTGATTCTGTGGTCAAATTTTGAAGGTATTTGAAGCACATTTGCCGAAGCTACGGAAGTTCAAATCTTGAAAAGTTACGAAAGATGTGTGTTTGAGCACATCAATTACTCGGTTTCTAGAAAACTCACCCAGATAGACTTAAGCATCATAAGTCATGTTAAAGAGCTCGTCGAGGTGATTCTGTGGTCAAATTTTGAAGGTATTTGAAGCACATTTGCCGAAGCTACGGAGGTTCAAAACTTGAAAAGTCACGAAAGATATGTGTTTGAGCACATAAATTACTCGGTTTCTAGAAAACTCACCCAGATAGACTTAAGCATCATAAGTCATGTTAAAGAGCTCGTCGAGGTGATTCTGTGGTCAAATTTTGAAGGTATTTGAAGCACATTTGCCGAAGTTACGGAGGTTCAAAGCTTGAAAAGTCTCGAAAGATGTGTGTTTGACCACATAAATTACTCGGTTTCTAGAAAACTCACCCAGATAGACTTAAGCATCATAAGTCATGTTAAAGAGCTCGTCGAGGTGATTCTGTGGTCAAATTTTGAAGGTATTTGAAGCACATTTGCCGAAGTTCCTGAGATTTAAAACTTGAAAAGTCACGAAAGATGTGTGTTTGAGCACATCAATTACTCGGTTTCTAGAAAACTCACCCAGATAGACTTAAGCATCATAAGTCATGTTAAAGAGCTCGTCGAGGTGATTCTGTGGTCAAATTTTGAAGGTATTTGAAGCACATTTGCCGAAGCTACGGAGGTTCAAAGCTTGAAAAGTCACGAAAGATGTGTGTTTGAGCACATAAATTACTCGGTTTCTAGAAAACTCACCCAAATAGACTTAAGCATTATAAGTCATGTTAAAGAGCTCGTCGAGGTGATTCTGTGGTCAAATTTTGAAGGTATTTGAAGCACATTTGCCGAAGTTACGGAGGTTCAAAGCTTGAAAAGTCTCGAAAGATGTGTGTTTGACCACATAAATTACTCGGTTTCTAGAAAACTCACCCAGATAGACTTAAGCATCATAAGTCATGTTAAAGAGCTCGTCGAGGTGATTCTGTGGTCAAATTTTGAAGGTATTTGAAGCACATTTGCCGAAGCTACGGAAGTTCAAATCTTGAAAAGTCACGAAAGATGTGTGTTTGAGCACATAAATTACTCGGTTTCTAGAAAACTCACCCAGATGGACTTAAGCATTATTAGTCATGTTAAAGATCTCGTCGAGGTGATTCTGTGGTCAAATTTCGAAGGTATTTGAAGCACATTTGCCGAAGTTACGGAGGTTCAAAGCTTGAAAAGTCTCGAAAGATGTGTGTTTGACCACATAAATTACTCGGTTTCTAGAAAACTCACCCAGATAGACTTAAGCATCATAAGTCATGTTAAAGAGCTCGTCGAGGTGATTCTGTGGTCAAATTTTGAAGGTATTTGAAGCACATTTGCCGAAGTTCCTGAGATTTAAAACTTGAAAAGTCACGAAAGATGTGTGTTTGAGCACATCAATTACTCGGTTTCTAGAAAACTCACCCAGATAGACTTAAGCATCATAAGTCATGTTAAAGAGCTCGTCGAGGTGATTCTGTGGTCAAATTTTGAAGGTATTTGAAGCACATTTGCCGAAGCTACGGAGGTTCAAAGCTTGAAAAGTCACGAAAGATGTGTGTTTGAGCACATAAATTACTCGGTTTCTAGAAAACTCACCCAGATGGACTTAAGCGTTATTAGTCATGTTAAAGAGCTCGTCGAGGTGATTCTGTGGTCAAATTTTGAAGGTATTTGAAGCACATTTGCCGAAGCTACGGAAGTTCAAATCTTGAAAAGTCACGAAAGATGTGTGTTTGAGCACATCAATTACTCGGTTTCTAGAAAACTCACCCAGATAGACTTAAGCATCATAAGTCATGTTAAAGAGCTCGTCGAGGTGATTCTGTGGTCAAATTTTGAAGGTATTTGAAGCACATTTGCCGAAGCTACGGAGATTCAAAACTTGAAAAGTCACGAAAGATGTGTGTTTGAGCACATCAATTACTCGGTTTCTAGAAAACTCACCCAGATAGACTTAAGCATCATAAGTCATGTTAAAGAGCTCGTCGAGGTGATTCTGTGGTCAAATTTTGAAGGTATTTGAAGCACATTTGCCGAAGCTACGGAGGTTAAAAACTTGAAAAGTCACGAAAGATGTGTGTTTGAGCACATAAATTACTCGGTTTCTAGAAAACTCACCCAGATGGACTTAAGCATTATCAGTCATGTTAAAGAGCTCGTCGAGGTGATTCTGTGGTCAAATTTTGAAGGTATTTGAAGCACATTTGCCGAAGCTACGGAGGTTCAAAGCTTGAAAAGTCACGAAAGATGTGTGTTTGAGCACATAAATTACTCGGTTTCTAGAAAACTCACCCAGATAGACTTAAGCATCATAAGTCATGTTAAAGAGCTCGTCGAGGTGATTCTGTGGTCAAATTTTGAAGGTATTTGAAGCACATTTGCCGAAGTTCCTGAGATTTAAAACTTGAAAAGTCACGAAAGATGTGTGTTTGAGCACATAAATTACTCGGTTTCTAGAAAACTCACCCAGATGGACTTAAACATTATTAGTCATGTTAAAGAGCTCGTCGAGGTGATTCTGTGGTCAAATTTTGAAGGTATTTGAAGCACATTTGCCGAAGCTACGGAGGTTCAAAACTTGAAAAGTCACGAAAGATATGTGTTTGAGCACATAAATTACTCGGTTTCTAGAAAACTCACCCAGATAGACTTAAGCATCATAAGTCATGTTAAAGAGCTCGTCGAGGTGATTCTGTGGTCAAATTTTGAAGGTATTTGAAGCACATTTGCCGAAGTTCCTGAGATTTAAAACTTGAAAAGTCACGAAAGATGTGTGTTTGAGCACATAAATTACTCGGTTTCTAGAAAACTCACCCAGATGGACTTAAACATTATTAGTCATGTTAAAGAGCTCGTCGAGGTGATTCTGTGGTCAAATTTTGAAGGTATTTGAAGCACATTTGCCGAAGCTACGGAAGTTCAATTCTTGAAAAGTCACGAAAGATGTGTGTTTGAGCACATAAATTACTCGGTTTCTAGAAAACTCACCCAAATAGACTTAAGCATTATAAGTCATGTTAAAGAGCTCGTCGAGGTGATTCTGTGGTCAAATTTTGAAGGTATTTGAAGCACATTTGCCGAAGCTACGGAAGTTCAAATCTTGAAAAGTTACGAAAGATGTGTGTTTGAGCACATCAATTACTTGGTTTCTAGAAAACTCACCCAGATAGACTTAAGCATCATAAGTCATGTTAAAGAGCTCGTCGAGGTGATTCTGTGGTCAAATTTTGAAGGTATTTGAAGCACATTTGCCGAAGCTACGGAGGTTCAAAACTTGAAAAGTCACGAAAGATATGTGTTTGAGCACATAAATTACTCGGTTTCTAGAAAACTCACCCAGATAGACTTAAGCATCATAAGTCATGTTAAAGAGCTCGTCGAGGTGATTCTGTGGTCAAATTTTGAAGGTATTTGAAGCACATTTGCCGAAGTTACGGAGGTTCAAAGCTTGAAAAGTCTCGAAAGATGTGTGTTTGACCACATAAATTACTCGGTCTCTAGAAAACTCACCCAGATAGACTTAAGCATCATAAGTCATGTTAAAGAGCTCGTCGAGGTGATTCTGTGGTCAAATTTTGTAGGTATTTGAAGCACATTTGCCGAAGCTACGGAAGTTCAAATCTTGAAAAGTCACGAAAGATGTGTGTTTGAGCACATAAATTACTCGGTTTCTAGAAAACTCACCCAGATGGACTTAAGCATTATTAGTCATGTTAAAGAGCTCGTCGAGGTGATTCTGTGGTCAAATTTTGAAGGTATTTGAAGCACATTTGCCGAAGCTACGGAGGTTCAAAACTTGAAAAGTCACGAAAGATATGTGTTTGAGCACATAAATTACTCGGTTTCTAGAAAACTCACCCAGATAGACTTAAGCATCATAAGTCATGTTAAAGAGCTCGTCGAGGTGATTCTGTGGTCAAATTTTGAAGGTATTTGAAGCATATTTGCCGAAGTTCCTGAGATTTAAAACTTGATAAGTCACGAAAGATGTGTGTTTGAGCACATATATTACTCGGTTTCTAGAAAACTCACCCAGATGGACTTAAACATTATTAGTCACGTTAAAGAGCTCGTCGAGGTGATTCTGTGGTCAAATTTTGAAGGTATTTGAAGCATATTTGCCGAAGTTCCTGAGATTTAAAACTTGAAAAGTCACGAAAGATGTGTGTTTGAGCACATATATTACTCGGTTTCTAGAAAACTCACCCAGATGGACTTAAGCATTATTAGTCACGTTAAAGAGCTCGTCGAGGTGATTCTGTGGTCAAATTTTGAAGGTATTTGAAGCATATTTGCCTAAGTTCCTGAGATTTAAAACTTGATAAGTCACGAAAGATGTGTGTTTGAGCACATATATTACTCGGTTTCTAGAAAACTCACCCAGATGGACTTAAACATTATTAGTCACGTTAAAGAGCTCGTCGAGGTGATTCTGTGGTCAAATTTTGAAGGTATTTGAAGCATATTTGCCGAAGTTCCTGAGATTTAAAACTTGATAAGTCACGAAAGATGTGTGTTTGAGCACATATATTACTCGGTTTCTAGAAAACTCACCCAGATGGACTTAAACATTATTAGTCACGTTAAAGAGCTCGTCGAGGTGATTCTGTGGTCAAATTTTGAAGGTATTTGAAGCATATTTGCCGAAGTTCCTGAGATTTAAAACTTGAAAAGTCACGAAAGATGTGTGTTTGAGCACATATATTACTCGGTTTCTAGAAAACTCACCCAGATGGACTTAAACATTATTAGTCACGTTAAAGAGCTCGTCGAGGTGATTCTGTGGTCAAATTTTGAAGGTATTTGAAGCATATTTGCCGAAGTTCCTGAGATTTAAAACTTGAAAAGTCACGAAAGATGTGTGTTTGAGCACATATATTACTCGGTTTCTAGAAAACTCACCCAGATGGACTTAAACATTATTAGTCACGTTAAAGAGCTCGTCGAGGTGATTCTGTGGTCAAATTTTGAAGGTATTTGAAGCATATTTGCCGAAGTTCCTGAGATTTAAAACTTGAAAAGTCACGAAAGATGTGTGTTTGAGCACATAAATTACTCGGTTTCTAGAAAACTCACCCAGATGGACTTAAGCATTATTAGTCACGTTAAAGAGCTCGTCGAGGTGATTCTGTGGTCAAATTTTGAAGGTATTTGAAGCATATTTGCCGAAGTTCCTGAGATTTAAAACTTGAAAAGTCACGAAAGATGTGTGTTTGAGCACATATATTACTCGGTTTCTAGAAAACTCACCCAGATAGACTTAAGCATTATTAGTCATGTTAAAGAGCTCGTCGAGGTGATTCTGTGGTCAAATTTTGAAGGTATTTGAAGCACATTTGCCGAAGCTACGGAAGTTCAAAGCTTGAAAAGTCACGAAAGATGTGTGTTTGAGCACATATATTACTCGGTTTCTAGAAAACTCACCCAGATGGACTTAAGCATTATTAGTCACGTTAAAGAGCTCGTCGAGGTGATTCTGTGGTCAAATTTTGAAGGTATTTGAAGCACATTTGCCGAAGTTCCTGAGATTTAAAACTTGAAAAGTCACGAAAGATGTGTGTTTGAGCACATATATTACTCGGTTTCTAGAAAACTCACCCAGATAGACTTAAGCATTATTAGTCATGTTAAAGAGCTCGTCGAGGTGATTCTGTGGTCAAATTTTGAAGGTATTTGAAGCACATTTGCCGAAGCTACGGAAGTTCAAAGCTTGAAAAGTCACGAAAGATGTGTGTTTGAGCACATATATTACTCGGTTTCTAGAAAACTCACCCAGATGAACTTAAGCATCATAAGTCATGTTAAAGAGCTCGTCGAGGTGATTCTGTGGTCAAATTTTGAAGGTATTTGAAGCACATTTGCCGAAGTTCCTGAGATTTAAAACTTGAAAAGTCACGAAAGATGTGTGTTTGAGCACATCAATTACTCGGTTTCTAGAAAACTCACCCAGATAGACTTAAGCATCATAAGTCATGTTAAAGAGCTCGTCGAGGTGATTCTGTGGTCAAATTTTGAAGGTATTTGAAGCACATTTGCCGAAGCTACGGAGGTTCAAAGCTTGAAAAGTCACGAAAGATGTGTGTTTGAGCACATAAATTACTCGGTTTCTAGAAAACTCACCCAGATGGACTTAAGCGTTATTAGTCATGTTAAAGAGCTCGTCGAGGTGATTCTGTGGTCAAATTTTGAAGGTATTTGAAGCACATTTGCCGAAGCTACGGAAGTTCAAATCTTGAAAAGTTACGAAAGATGTGTGTTTGAGCACATCAATTACTCGGTTTCTAGAAAACTCACCCAGATAGACTTAAGCATCATAAGTCATGTTAAAGAGCTCGTCGAGGTGATTCTGTGGTCAAATTTTGAAGGTATTTGAAGCACATTTGCCGAAGTTCCTGAGATTTAAAACTTGAAAAGTCACGAAAGATGTGTGTTTGAGCACATAAATTACTCGGTTTCTAGAAAACTCACCCAGATAGACTTAAGCATCATAAGTCATGTTAAAGAGCTCGTCGAGGTGATTCTGTGGTCAAATTTTGAAGGTATTTGAAGCACATTTGCCGAAGTTACGGAGGTTCAAAGCTTGAAAAGTCTCGAAAGATGTGTGTTTGACCACATAAATTACTCGGTTTCTAGAAAACTCACCCAGATAGACTTAAGCATCATAAGTCATGTTAAAGAGCTCGTCGAGGTGATTCTGTGGTCAAATTTTGAAGGTATTTGAAGCACATTTGCCGAAGTTCCTGAGATTTAAAACTTGAAAAGTCACGAAAGATGTGTGTTTGAGCACATCAATTACTCGGTTTCTAGAAAACTCACCCAGATAGACTTAAGCATCATAAGTCATGTTAAAGAGCTCGTCGAGGTGATTCTGTGGTCAAATTTTGAAGGTATTTGAAGCACATTTGCCGAAGCTACGGAGGTTCAAAGCTTGAAAAGTCACGAAAGATGTGTGTTTGAGCACATAAATTACTCGGTTTCTAGAAAACTCACCCAAATAGACTTAAGCATTATAAGTCATGTTAAAGAGCTCGTCGAGGTGATTCTGTGGTCAAATTTTGAAGGTATTTGAAGCACATTTGCCGAAGCTACGGAAGTTCAAAGCTTGAAAAGTCACGAAAGATGTGTGTTTGAGCACATCAATTACTCGGTTTCTAGAAAACTCACCCAGATGGACTTAAGCATTATTAGTCACGTTAAAGAGCTCGTCGAGGTGATTCTGTGGTCAAATTTTGAAGGTATTTGAAGCATATTTGCCGAAGTTCCTGAGATTTAAAACTTGAAAAGTCACGAAAGATGTGTGTTTAAGCACATCAATTACTCGGTTTCGAAAAAAAGTCACCCAGATAGACTTAAGCATCATAAGTCATGTTAAAGAGCTCGTCGAGGTGATTCTGTGGTCAAATTTTGAAGGTATTTGAAGCACATTTGCCGAAGCTACGGAAGTTCAATTCTTGAAAAGTCACGAAAGATGTGTGTTTGAGCACATAAATTACTCGGTTTCTAGAAAACTCACCCAAATAGACTTAAGCATCATAAGTCATGTTAAAGAGCTCGTCGAGGTGATTCTGTGGTCAAATTTTGAAGGTATTTGAAGCACATTTGCCGAAGCTACGGAGGTTCAAAGCTTGAAAAGTCACGAAAGATGTGTGTTTGAGCACATAAATTACTCGGTTTCTAGAAAACTCACCCAGATGGACTTAAGCGTTATTAGTCATGTTAAAGAGCTCGTCGAGGTGATTCTGTGGTCAAATTTTGAAGGTATTTGAAGCACATTTGCCGAAGCTACGGAAGTTCAAATCTTGAAAAGTTACGAAAGATGTGTGTTTGAGCACATCAATTACTCGGTTTCTAGAAAACTCACCCAGATAGACTTAAGCATCATAAGTCATGTTAAAGAGCTCGTCGAGGTGATTCTGTGGTCAAATTTTGAAGGTATTTGAAGCACATTTGCCGAAGTTCCTGAGATTTAAAACTTGAAAAGTCACGAAAGATGTGTGTTTGAGCACATAAATTACTCGGTTTCTAGAAAACTCACCCAGATAGACTTAAGCATCATAAGTCATGTTAAAGAGCTCGTCGAGGTGATTCTGTGGTCAAATTTTGAAGGTATTTGAAGCACATTTGCCGAAGTTACGGAGGTTCAAAGCTTGAAAAGTCTCGAAAGATGTGTGTTTGACCACATAAATTACTCGGTTTCTAGAAAACTCACCCAGATAGACTTAAGCATCATAAGTCATGTTAAAGAGCTCGTCGAGGTGATTCTGTGGTCAAATTTTGAAGGTATTTGAAGCACATTTGCCGAAGTTCCTGAGATTTAAAACTTGAAAAGTCACGAAAGATGTGTGTTTGAGCACATCAATTACTCGGTTTCTAGAAAACTCACCCAGATAGACTTAAGCATCATAAGTCATGTTAAAGAGCTCGTCGAGGTGATTCTGTGGTCAAATTTTGAAGGTATTTGAAGCACATTTGCCGAAGCTACGGAGGTTCAAAGCTTGAAAAGTCACGAAAGATGTGTGTTTGAGCACATAAATTACTCGGTTTCTAGAAAACTCACCCAAATAGACTTAAGCA
Source organism: Euwallacea fornicatus (assembly GCF_040115645.1). NCBI lineage: Eukaryota > Metazoa > Arthropoda > Insecta > Coleoptera > Curculionidae > Euwallacea > Euwallacea fornicatus. The sequence goes on along the minus strand of NW_027096017.1, from coordinate 262,990 downwards.
TTATAAGTCATGTTAAAGAGCTCGTCGAGGTGATTCTGTGGTCAAATTTTGAAGGTATTTGAAGCACATTTGCCGAAGCTACGGAAGTTCAAAGCTTGAAAAGTCACGAAAGATGTGTGTTTGAGCACATCAATTACTCGGTTTCTAGAAAACTCACCCAGATGGACTTAAGCATTATTAGTCACGTTAAAGAGCTCGTCGAGGTGATTCTGTGGTCAAATTTTGAAGGTATTTGAAGCATATTTGCCGAAGTTCCTGAGATTTAAAACTTGAAAAGTCACGAAAGATGTGTGTTTAAGCACATCAATTACTCGGTTTCGAAAAAAAGTCACCCAGATAGACTTAAGCATCATAAGTCATGTTAAAGAGCTCGTCGAGGTGATTCTGTGGTCAAATTTTGAAGGTATTTGAAGCACATTTGCCGAAGCTACGGAAGTTCAATTCTTGAAAAGTCACGAAAGATGTGTGTTTGAGCACATAAATTACTCGGTTTCTAGAAAACTCACCCAAATAGACTTAAGCATTATAAGTCATGTTAAAGAGCTCGTCGAGGTGATTCTGTGGTCAAATTTTGAAGGTATTTGAAGCACATTTGCCGAAGCTACGGAGGTTCAAAGCTTGAAAAGTCACGAAAGATGTGTGTTTGAGCACATCAATTACTCGGTTTCTAGAAAACTCACCCAGATAGACTTAAGCATCATAAGTCATGTTAAAGAGCTCGTCGAGGTGATTCTGTGGTCAAATTTTGAAGGTATTTGAAGCACATTTGCCGAAGCTACGGAAGTTCAATTCTTGAAAAGTCACGAAAGATGTGTGTTTGAGCACATAAATTACTCGGTTTCTAGAAAACTCACCCAAATAGACTTAAGCATTATAAGTCATGTTAAAGAGCTCGTCGAGGTGATTCTGTGGTCAAATTTTGAAGGTATTTGAAGCACATTTGCCGAAGCTACGGAAGTTCAAATCTTGAAAAGTTACGAAAGATGTGTGTTTGAGCACATCAATTACTCGGTTTCTAGAAAACTCACCCAGATAGACTTAAGCATCATAAGTCATGTTAAAGAGCTCGTCGAGGTGATTCTGTGGTCAAATTTTGAAGGTATTTGAAGCACATTTGCCGAAGCTACGGAGGTTCAAAACTTGAAAAGTCACGAAAGATATGTGTTTGAGCACATAAATTACTCGGTTTCTAGAAAACTCACCCAGATAGACATAAGCATCATAAGTCATGTTAAAGAGCTCGTCGAGGTGATTCTGTGGTCAAATTTTGAAGGTATTTGAAGCACATTTGCCGAAGTTACGGAGGTTCAAAGCTTGAAAAGTCTCGAAAGATGTGTGTTTGACCACATAAATTACTCGGTTTCTAGAAAACTCACCCAGATAGACTTAAGCATCATAAGTCATGTTAAAGAGCTCGTCGAGGTGATTCTGTGGTCAAATTTTGAAGGTATTTGAAGCACATTTGCCGAAGCTACGGAGGTTCAAAACTTGAAAAGTCACGAAAGATATGTGTTTGAGCACATAAATTACTCGGTTTCTAGAAAACTCACCCAGATAGACATAAGCATCATAAGTCATGTTAAAGAGCTCGTCGAGGTGATTCTGTGGTCAAATTTTGAAGGTATTTGAAGCACATTTGCCGAAGCTACGGAAGTTCAAATCTTGAAAAGTCACGAAAGATGTGTGTTTGAGCACATAAATTACTCGGTTTCTAGAAAACTCACCCAGATGGACTTAAGCATTATTAGTCATGTTAAAGATCTCGTCGAGGTGATTCTGTGGTCAAATTTTGAAGGTATTTGAAGCACATTTGCCGAAGTTACGGAGGTTCAAAGCTTGAAAAGTCTCGAAAGATGTGTGTTTGACCACATAAATTACTCGGTTTCTAGAAAACTCACCCAGATAGACTTAAGCATCATAAGTCATGTTAAAGAGCTCGTCGAGGTGATTCTGTGGTCAAATTTTGAAGGTATTTGAAGCACATTTGCCGAAGTTCCTGAGATTTAAAACTTGAAAAGTCACGAAAGATGTGTGTTTGAGCACATCAATTACTCGGTTTCTAGAAAACTCACCCAGATAGACTTAAGCATCATAAGTCATGTTAAAGAGCTCGTCGAGGTGATTCTGTGGTCAAATTTTGAAGGTATTTGAAGCACATTTGCCGAAGCTACGGAGGTTCAAAACTTGAAAAGTCACGAAAGATGTGTGTTTGAGCACATCAATTACTCGGTTTCTAGAAAACTCACCCAGATAGACTTAAGCATCATAAGTCATGTTAAAGAGCTCGTCGAGGTGATTCTGTGGTCAAATTTTGAAGGTATTTGAAGCACATTTGCCGAAGCTACGGAGGTTAAAAACTTGAAAAGTCACGAAAGATGTGTGTTTGAGCACATAAATTACTCGGTTTCTAGAAAACTCACCCAGATGGACTTAAGCATTATCAGTCATGTTAAAGAGCTCGTCGAGGTGATTCTGTGGTCAAATTTTGAAGGTATTTGAAGCACATTTGCCGAAGCTACGGAGGTTCAAAGCTTGAAAAGTCACGAAAGATGTGTGTTTGAGCACATAAATTACTCGGTTTCTAGAAAACTCACCCAGATAGACTTAAGCATCATAAGTCATGTTAAAGAGCTCGTCGAGGTGATTCTGTGGTCAAATTTTGAAGGTATTTGAAGCACATTTGCCGAAGTTCCTGAGATTTAAAACTTGAAAAGTCACGAAAGATGTGTGTTTGAGCACATAAATTACTCGGTTTCTAGAAAACTCACCCAGATGGACTTAAACATTATTAGTCATGTTAAAGAGCTCGTCGAGGTGATTCTGTGGTCAAATTTTGAAGGTATTTGAAGCACATTTGCCGAAGCTACGGAGGTTCAAAACTTGAAAAGTCACGAAAGATATGTGTTTGAGCACATAAATTACTCGGTTTCTAGAAAACTCACCCAGATAGACTTAAGCATCATAAGTCATGTTAAAGAGCTCGTCGAGGTGATTCTGTGGTCAAATTTTGAAGGTATTTGAAGCACATTTGCCGAAGTTCCTGAGATTTAAAACTTGAAAAGTCACGAAAGATGTGTGTTTGAGCACATAAATTACTCGGTTTCTAGAAAACTCACCCAGATGGACTTAAATATTATTAGTCATGTTAAAGAGCTCGTCGAGGTGATTCTGTGGTCAAATTTTGAAGGTATTTGAAGCACATTTGCCGAAGCTACGGAAGTTCAATTCTTGAAAAGTCACGAAAGATGTGTGTTTGAGCACATAAATTACTCGGTTTCTAGAAAACTCACCCAAATAGACTTAAGCATTATAAGTCATGTTAAAGAGCTCGTCGAGGTGATTCTGTGGTCAAATTTTGAAGGTATTTGAAGCACATTTGCCGAAGCTACGGAAGTTCAAATCTTGAAAAGTTACGAAAGATGTGTGTTTGAGCACATCAATTACTCGGTTTCTAGAAAACTCACCCAGATAGACTTAAGCATCATAAGTCATGTTAAAGAGCTCGTCGAGGTGATTCTGTGGTCAAATTTTGAAGGTATTTGAAGCACATTTGCCGAAGCTACGGAGGTTCAAAACTTGAAAAGTCACGAAAGATATGTGTTTGAGCACATAAATTACTCGGTTTCTAGAAAACTCACCCAGATAGACTTAAGCATCATAAGTCATGTTAAAGAGCTCGTCGAGGTGATTCTGTGGTCAAATTTTGAAGGTATTTGAAGCACATTTGCCGAAGTTACGGAGGTTCAAAGCTTGAAAAGTCTCGAAAGATGTGTGTTTGACCACATAAATTACTCGGTCTCTAGAAAACTCACCCAGATAGACTTAAGCATCATAAGTCATGTTAAAGAGCTCGTCGAGGTGATTCTGTGGTCAAATTTTGAAGGTATTTGAAGCACATTTGCCGAAGCTACGGAAGTTCAAATCTTGAAAAGTCACGAAAGATGTGTGTTTGAGCACATAAATTACTCGGTTTCTAGAAAACTCACCCAGATGGACTTAAGCATTATTAGTCATGTTAAAGAGCTCGTCGAGGTGATTCTGTGGTCAAATTTTGAAGGTATTTGAAGCACATTTGCCGAAGCTACGGAGGTTCAAAGCTTGAAAAGTCTCGAAAGATGTGTGTTTGACCACATAAATTACTCGGTTTCTAGAAAACTCACCCAGATAGACTTAAGCATCATAAGTCATGTTAAAGAGCTCGTCGAGGTGATTCTGTGGTCAAATTTTGAAGGTATTTGAAGCACATTTGCCGAAGTTCCTGAGATTTAAAACTTGAAAAGTCACGAAAGATGTGTGTTTGAGCACATCAATTACTCGGTTTCTAGAAAACTCACCCAGATAGACTTAAGCATCATAAGTCATGTTAAAGAGCTCGTCGAGGTGATTCTGTGGTCAAATTTTGAAGGTATTTGAAGCACATTTGCCGAAGTTACGGAGGTTCAAAGCTTGAAAAGTCTCGAAAGATGTGTGTTTGAGCACATCAATTACTCGGTTTCTAGAAAACTCACCCAGATAGACTTAAGCATCATAAGTCATGTTAAAGAGCTCGTCGAGGTGATTCTGTGGTCAAATTTTGAAGGTATTTGAAGCACATTTGCCGAAGTTCCTGAGATTGAAAACTTGAAAAGTCACGAAAGATGTGTGTTTGAGCACATCAATTACTCGGTTTCTAGAAAACTCACCCAGATAGACTTAAGCATCATAAGTCATGTTAAAGAGCTCGTCGAGGTGATTCTGTGGTCAAATTTTGAAGGTATTTGAAGCACATTTGCCGAAGTTACGGAGGTTCAAAGCTTGAAAAGTCTCGAAAGATGTGTGTTTGACCACATAAATTACTCGGTTTCTAGAAAACTCACCCAGATAGACTTAAGCATCATAAGTCATGTTAAAGAGCTCGTCGAGGTGATTCTGTGGTCAAATTTTGAAGGTATTTGAAGCACATTTGCCGAAGTTCCTGAGATTTAAAACTTGAAAAGTCACGAAAGATGTGTGTTTGAGCACATCAATTACTCGGTTTCTAGAAAACTCACCCAGATAGACTTAAGCATCATAAGTCATGTTAAAGAGCTCGTCGAGGTGATTCTGTGGTCAAATTTTGAAGGTATTTGAAGCACATTTGCCGAAGCTACGGAGGTTCAAAGCTTGAAAAGTCACGAAAGATGTGTGTTTGAGCACATAAATTACTCGGTTTCTAGAAAACTCACCCAGATGGACTTAAGCGTTATTAGTCATGTTAAAGAGCTCGTCGAGGTGATTCTGTGGTCAAATTTTGAAGGTATTTGAAGCACATTTGCCGAAGTTCCTGAGATTTAAAACTTGAAAAGTCACGAAAGATGTGTGTTTGAGCACATAAATTACTCGGTTTCTAGAAAACTCACCCAGATGGACTTAAACATTATTAGTCATGTTAAAGAGCTCGTCGAGGTGATTCTGTGGTCAAATTTTGAAGGTATTTGAAGCACATTTGCCGAAGCTACGGAAGTTCAAATCTTGAAAAGTCACGAAAGATGTGTGTTTGAGCACATCAATTACTCGGTTTCTAGAAAACTCACCCAGATAGACTTAAGCATCATAAGTCATGTTAAAGAGCTCGTCGAGGTGATTCTGTGGTAAAATTTTGAAGGTATTTGAAGCACATTTGCCGAAGTTACGGAGGTTCAAAGCTTGAAAAGTCTCGAAAGATGTGTGTTTGACCACATAAATTACTCGGTTTCTAGAAAACTCACCCAGATAGACTTAAGCATCATAAGTCATGTTAAAGAGCTCGTCGAGGTGATTCTGTGGTCAAATTTTGAAGGTATTTGAAGCACAATTGCCGAAGTTCCTGAGATTTAAAACTTGAAAAGTCACGAAAGATGTGTGTTTGAGCACATCAATTACTCGGTTTCTAGAAAACTCACCCAGATAGACTTAAGCATCATAAGTCATGTTAAAGAGCTCGTCGAGGTGATTCTGTGGTCAAATTTTGAAGGTATTTGAAGCACATTTGCCGAAGCTACGGAGGTTCAAAGCTTGAAAAGTCACGAAAGATGTGTGTTTGAGCACATAAATTACTCGGTTTCTAGAAAACTCACCCAGATGGACTTAAGCGTTATTAGTCATGTTAAAGAGCTCGTCGAGGTGATTCTGTGGTCAAATTTTGAAGGTATTTGAAGCACATTTGCCGAAGTTCCTGAGATTTAAAACTTGAAAAGTCACGAAAGATGTGTGTTTGAGCACATAAATTACTCGGTTTCTAGAAAACTCACCCAGATGGACTTAAACATTATTAGTCATGTTAAAGAGCTCGTCGAGGTGATTCTGTGGTCAAATTTTGAAGGTATTTGAAGCACATTTGCCGAAGCTACGGAAGTTCAATTCTTGAAAAGTCACGAAAGATGTGTGTTTGAGCACATAAATTACTCGGTTTCTAGAAAACTCACCCAAATAGACTTAAGCATTATAAGTCATGTTAAAGAGCTCGTCGAGGTGATTCTGTGGTCAAATTTTGAAGGTATTTGAAGCACATTTGCCGAAGCTACGGAAGTTCAAATCTTGAAAAGTTACGAAAGATGTGTGTTTGAGCACATCAATTACTCGGTTTCTAGAAAACTCACCCAGATAGACTTAAGCATCATAAGTCATGTTAAAGAGCTCGTCGAGGTGATTCTGTGGTCAAATTTTGAAGGTATTTGAAGCACATTTGCCGAAGCTACGGAGGTTCAAAACTTGAAAAGTCACGAAAGATATGTGTTTGAGCACATAAATTACTCGGTTTCTAGAAAACTCACCCAGATAGACTTAAGCATCATAAGTCATGTTAAAGAGCTCGTCGAGGTGATTCTGTGGTCAAATTTTGAAGGTATTTGAAGCACATTTGCCGAAGTTACGGAGGTTCAAAGCTTGAAAAGTCTCGAAAGATGTGTGTTTGACCACATAAATTACTCGGTCTCTAGAAAACTCACCCAGATAGACTTAAGCATCATAAGTCATGTTAAAGAGCTCGTCGAGGTGATTCTGTGGTCAAATTTTGAAGGTATTTGAAGCACATTTGCCGAAGCTACGGAAGTTCAAATCTTGAAAAGTCACGAAAGATGTGTGTTTGAGCACATAAATTACTCGGTTTCTAGAAAACTCACCCAGATGGACTTAAGCATTATTAGTCATGTTAAAGAGCTCGTCGAGGTGATTCTGTGGTCAAATTTTGAAGGTATTTGAAGCACATTTGCCGAAGCTACGGAGGTTCAAAACTTGAAAAGTCACGAAAGATATGTGTTTGAGCACATAAATTACTCGGTTTCTAGAAAACTCACCCAGATAGACTTAAGCATCATAAGTCATGTTAAAGAGCTCGTCGAGGTGATTCTGTGGTCAAATTTTGAAGGTATTTGAAGCACATTTGCCGAAGTTCCTGAGATTTAAAACTTGAAAAGTCACGAAAGATGTGTGTTTGAGCACATAAATTACTCGGTTTCTAGAAAACTCACCCAGATGGACTTAAACATTATTAGTCATGTTAAAGAGCTCGTCGAGGTGATTCTGTGGTCAAATTTTGAAGGTATTTGAAGCACATTTGCCGAAGCTACGGAAGTTCAATTCTTGAAAAGTCACGAAAGATGTGTGTTTGAGCACATAAATTACTCGGTTTCTAGAAAACTCACCCAAATAGACTTAAGCATTATAAGTCATGTTAAAGAGCTCGTCGAGGTGATTCTGTGGTCAAATTTTGAAGGTATTTGAAGCACATTTGCCGAAGCTACGGAAGTTCAAATCTTGAAAAGTTACGAAAGATGTGTGTTTGAGCACATCAATTACTCGGTTTCTAGAAAACTCACCCAGATAGACTTAAGCATCATAAGTCATGTTAAAGAGCTCGTCGAGGTGATTCTGTGGTCAAATTTTGAAGGTATTTGAAGCACATTTGCCGAAGCTACGGAGGTTCAAAACTTGAAAAGTCACGAAAGATATGTGTTTGAGCACATAAATTACTCGGTTTCTAGAAAACTCACCCAGATAGACTTAAGCATCATAAGTCATGTTAAAGAGCTCGTCGAGGTGATTCTGTGGTCAAATTTTGAAGGTATTTGAAGCATATTTGCCGAAGTTACGGAGGTTCAAAGCTTGAAAAGTCTCGAAAGATGTGTGTTTGACCACATAAATTACTCGGTTTCTAGAAAACTCACCCAGATAGACTTAAGCATCATAAGTCATGTTAAAGAGCTCGTCGAGGTGATTCTGTGGTCAAATTTTGAAGGTATTTGAAGCACATTTGCCGAAGTTCCTGAGATTTAAAACTTGAAAAGTCACGAAAGATGTGTGTTTGAGCACATCAATTACTCGGTTTCTAGAAAACTCACCCAGATAGACTTAAGCATCATAAGTCATGTTAAAGAGCTCGTCGAGGTGATTCTGTGGTCAAATTTTGAAGGTATTTGAAGCACATTTGCCGAAGCTAAGGAGGTTCAAAGCTTGAAAAGTCACGAAAGATGTGTGTTTGAGCACATAAATTACTCGGTTTCTAGAAAACTCACCCAGATGGACTTAAGCGTTATTAGTCATGTTAAAGAGCTCGTCGAGGTGATTCTGTGGTCAAATTTTGAAGGTATTTGAAGCACATTTGCCGAAGCTACGGAAGTTCAAATCTTGAAAAGTCACGAAAGATGTGTGTTTGAGCACATCAATTACTCGGTTTCTAGAAAACTCACCCAGATAGACTTAAGCATCATAAGTCATGTTAAAGAGCTCGTCGAGGTGATTCTGTGGTCAAATTTTGAAGGTATTTGAAGCACATTTGCCGAAGCTACGGAGGTTCAAAACTTGAAAAGTCACGAAAGATGTGTGTTTGAGCACATCAATTACTCGGTTTCTAGAAAACTCACCCAGATAGACTTAAGCATCATAAGTCATGTTAAAGAGCTCGTCGAGGTGATTCTGTGGTCAAATTTTGAAGGTATTTGAAGCACATTTGCCGAAGCTACGGAGGTTCAAAACTTGAAAAGTCACGAAAGATGTGTGTTTGAGCACATCAATTACTCGGTTTCTAGAAAACTCACCCAGATAGACTTAAGCATCATAAGTCATGTTAAAGAGCTCGTCGAGGTGATTCTGTGGTCAAATTTTGAAGGTATTTGAAGCACATTTGCCGAAGCTACGGAGGTTAAAAACTTGAAAAGTCACGAAAGATGTGTGTTTGAGCACATAAATTACTCGGTTTCTAGAAAACTCACCCAGATGGACTTAAGCATTATCAGTCATGTTAAAGAGCTCGTCGAGGTGATTCTGTGGTCAAATTTTGAAGGTATTTGAAGCACATTTGCCGAAGCTACGGAGGTTCAAAGCTTGAAAAGTCACGAAAGATGTGTGTTTGAGCACATAAATTACTCGGTTTCTAGAAAACTCACCCAGATGGACTTAAGCATTATTAGTCATGTTAAAGAGCTCGTCGAGGTGATTCTGTGGTCAAATTTTGAAGGTATTTGAAGCACATTTGCCGAAGCTACGGAGGTTCAAAACTTGAAAAGTCACGAAAGATATGTGTTTGAGCACATAAATTACTCGGTTTCTAGAAAACTCACCCAGATAGACTTAAGCATCATAAGTCATGTTAAAGAGCTCGTCGAGGTGATTCTGTGGTCAAATTTTGAAGGTATTTGAAGCACATTTGCCGAAGCTACGGAGGTTCAAAGCTTGAAAAGTCACGAAAGATGTGTGTTTGAGCACATAAATTACTCGGTTTCTAGAAAACTCACCCAGATGGACTTAAGCATTATTAGTCATGTTAAAGAGCTCGTCGAGGTGATTCTGTGGTCAAATTTTGAAGGTATTTGAAGCACATTTGCCGAAGCTACGGAAGTTCAAATCTTGAAAAGTCACGAAAGATGTGTGTTTGAGCACATCAATTACTCGGTTTCTAGAAAACTCACCCAGATAGACTTAAGCATCATATGTCATGTTAAAGAGCTCGTCGAGGTGATTCTGTGGTCAAATTTTGAAGGTATTTGAAGCACATTTGCCGAAGCTACGGAGGTTCAAAACTTGAAAAGTCACGAAAGATGTGTGTTTGAGCACATCAATTACTCGGTTTCTAGAAAACTCACCCAGATAGACTTAAGCATCATAAGTCATGTTAAAGAGCTCGTCGAGGTGATTCTGTGGTCAAATTTTGAAGGTATTTGAAGCACATTTGCCGAAGCTACGGAAGTTCAATTCTTGAAAAGTCACGAAAGATGTGTGTTTGAGCACATAAATTACTCGGTTTCTAGAAAACTCACCCAAATAGACTTAAGCATTATAAGTCATGTTAAAGAGCTCGTCGAGGTGATTCTGTGGTCAAATTTTGAAGGTATTTGAAGCACATTTGCCGAAGCTACGGAAGTTCAAATCTTGAAAAGTTACGAAAGATGTGTGTTTGAGCACATCAATTACTCGGTTTCTAGAAAACTCACCCAGATAGACTTAAGCATCATAAGTCATGTTAAAGAGCTCGTCGAGGTGATTCTGTGGTCAAATTTTGAAGGTATTTGAAGCACATTTGCCGAAGCTACGGAGGTTCAAAACTTGAAAAGTCACGAAAGATATGTGTTTGAGCACATAAATTACTCGGTTTCTAGAAAACTCACCCAGATAGACTTAAGCATCATAAGTCATGTTAAAGAGCTCGTCGAGGTGATTCTGTGGTCAAATTTTGAAGGTATTTGAAGCACATTTGCCGAAGTTACGGAGGTTCAAAGCTTGAAAAGTCTCGAAAGATGTGTGTTTGACCACATAAATTACTCGGTTTCTAGAAAACTCACCCAGATAGACTTAAGCATCATAAGTCATGTTAAAGAGCTCGTCGAGGTGATTCTGTGGTCAAATTTTGAAGGTATTTGAAGCACATTTGCCGAAGTTCCTGAGATTTAAAACTTGAAAAGTCACGAAAGATGTGTGTTTGAGCACATCAATTACTCGGTTTCTAGAAAACTCACCCAGATAGACTTAAGCATCATAAGTCATGTTAAAGAGCTCGTCGAGGTGATTCTGTGGTCAAATTTTGAAGGTATTTGAAGCACATTTGCCGAAGCTACGGAGGTTCAAAGCTTGAAAAGTCACGAAAGATGTGTGTTTGAGCACATAAATTACTCGGTTTCTAGAAAACTCACCCAGATGGACTTAAGCGTTATTAGTCATGTTAAAGAGCTCGTCGAGGTGATTCTGTGGTCAAATTTTGAAGGTATTTGAAGCACATTTGCCGAAGCTACGGAAGTTCAAATCTTGAAAAGTCACGAAAGATGTGTGTTTGAGCACATCAATTACTCGGTTTCTAGAAAACTCACCCAGATAGACTTAAGCATCATAAGTCATGTTAAAGAGCTCGTCGAGGTGATTCTGTGGTCAAATTTTGAAGGTATTTGAAGCACATTTGCCGAAGCTACGGAGGTTCAAAACTTGAAAAGTCACGAAAGATGTGTGTTTGAGCACATCAATTACTCGGTTTCTAGAAAACTCACCCAGATAGACTTAAGCATCATAAGTCATGTTAAAGAGCTCGTCGAGGTGATTCTGTGGTCAAATTTTGAAGGTATTTGAAGCACATTTGCCGAAGCTACGGAGGTTCAAAACTTGAAAAGTCACGAAAGATGTGTGTTTGAGCACATCAATTACTCGGTTTCTAGAAAACTCACCCAGATAGACTTAAGCATCATAAGTCATGTTAAAGAGCTCGTCGAGGTGATTCTGTGGTCAAATTTTGAAGGTATTTGAAGCACATTTGCCGAAGCTACGGAGGTTCAAAACTTGAAAAGTCACGAAAGATATGTGTTTGAGCACATAAATTACTCGGTTTCTAGAAAACTCACCCAGATAGACTTAAGCATCATAAGTCATGTTAAAGAGCTCGTCGAGGTGATTCTGTGGTCAAATTTTGAAGGTATTTGAAGCACATTTGCCGAAGCTACGGAGGTTCAAAACTTGAAAAGTCACGAAAGATGTGTGTTTGAGCACATAAATTACTCGGTTTCTAGAAAACTCACCCAGATGGACTTAAGCATTATTAGTCATGTTAAAGAGCTCGTCGAGGTGATTCTGTGGTCAAATTTTGAAGGTATTTGAAGCACATTTGCCGAAGCTACGGAAGTTCAAATCTTGAAAAGTCACGAAAGATGTGTGTTTGAGCACATCAATTACTCGGTTTCTAGAAAACTCACCCAGATAGACTTAAGCATCATATGTCATGTTAAAGAGCTCGTCGAGGTGATTCTGTGGTCAAATTTTGAAGGTATTTGAAGCACATTTGCCGAAGCTACGGAGGTTCAAAACTTGAAAAGTCACGAAAGATGTGTGTTTGAGCACATCAATTACTCGGTTTCTAGAAAACTCACCCAGATAGACTTAAGCATCATAAGTCATGTTAAAGAGCTCGTCGAGGTGATTCTGTGGTCAAATTTTGAAGGTATTTGAAGCACATTTGCCGAAGCTACGGAGGTTCAAAACTTGAAAAGTCACGAAAGATGTGTGTTTGAGCACATCAATTACTCGGTTTCTAGAAAACTCACCCAGATAGACTTAAGCATCATAAGTCATGTTAAAGAGCTCGTCGAGGTGATTCTGTGGTCAAATTTTGAAGGTATTTGAAGCACATTTGCCGAAGTTCCTGAGATTTAAAACTTGAAAAGTCACGAAAGATGTGTGTTTGAGCACATAAATTACTCGGTTTCTAGAAAACTCACCCAGATGGACTTAAACATTATTAGTCATGTTAAAGAGCTCGTCGAGGTGATTCTGTGGTCAAATTTTGAAGGTATTTGAAGCACATTTGCCGAAGTTACGGAGGTTCAAAGCTTGAAAAGTCTCGAAAGATGTGTGTTTGACCACATAAATTACTCGGTTTCTAGAAAACTCACCCAGATAGACTTAAGCATCATAAGTCATGTTAAAGAGCTCGTCGAGGTGATTCTGTGGTCAAATTTTGAAGGTATTTGAAGCACATTTGCCGAAGTTACGGAGGTTCAAAGCTTGAAAAGTCTCGAAAGATGTGTGTTTGACCACATAAATTACTCGGTTTCTAGAAAACTCACCCAGATAGACTTAAGCATCATAAGTCATGTTAAAGAGCTCGTCGAGGTGATTCTGTGGTCAAATTTTGAAGGTATTTGAAGCACATTTGCCGAAGTTCCTGAGATTTAAAACTTGAAAAGTCACGAAAGATGTGTGTTTGAGCACATCAATTACTCGGTTTCTAGAAAACTCACCCAGATAGACTTAAGCATCATAAGTCATGTTAAAGAGCTCGTCGAGGTGATTCTGTGGTCAAATTTTGAAGGTATTTGAAGCACATTTGCCGAAGCTACGGAGGTTCAAAGCTTGAAAAGTCACGAAAGATATGTGTTTGAGCACATAAATTACTCGGTTTCTAGAAAACTCACCCAGATAGACTTAAGCATCATAAGTCATGTTAAAGAGCTCGTCGAGGTGATTCTGTGGTCAAATTTTGAAGGTATTTGAAGCACATTTGCCGAAGTTACGGAGGTTCAAAGCTTGAAAAGTCTCGAAAGATGTGTGTTTGACCACATAAATTACTCGGTTTCTAGAAAACTCACCCAGATAGACTTAAGCATCATAAGTCATGTTAAAGAGCTCGTCGAGGTGATTCTGTGGTCAAATTTTGAAGGTATTTGAAGCACATTTGCCGAAGTTCCTGAGATTTAAAACTTGAAAAGTCACGAAAGATGTGTGTTTGAGCACATCAATTACTCGGTTTCTAGAAAACTCACCCAGATAGACTTAAGCATCATAAGTCATGTTAAAGAGCTCGTCGAGGTGATTCTGTGGTCAAATTTTGAAGGTATTTGAAGCACATTTGCCGAAGCTACGGAGGTTCAAAGCTTGAAAAGTCACGAAAGATGTGTGTTTGAGCACATAAATTACTCGGTTTCTAGAAAACTCACCCAGATGGACTTAAGCGTTATTAGTCATGTTAAAGAGCTCGTCGAGGTGATTCTGTGGTCAAATTTTGAAGGTATTTGAAGCACATTTGCCGAAGCTACGGAAGTTCAAATCTTGAAAAGTCACGAAAGATGTGTGTTTGAGCACATCAATTACTCGGTTTCTAGAAAACTCACCCAGATAGACTTAAGCATCATAAGTCATGTTAAAGAGCTCGTCGAGGTGATTCTGTGGTCAAATTTTGAAGGTATTTGAAGCACATTTGCCGAAGCTACGGAGGTTCAAAACTTGAAAAGTCACGAAAGATGTGTGTTTGAGCACATCAATTACTCGGTTTCTAGAAAACTCACCCAGATAGACTTAAGCATCATAAGTCATGTTAAAGAGCTCGTCGAGGTGATTCTGTGGTCAAATTTTGAAGGTATTTGAAGCACATTTGCCGAAGCTACGGAGGTTCAAAACTTGAAAAGTCACGAAAGATGTGTGTTTGAGCACATCAATTACTCGGTTTCTAGAAAACTCACCCAGATAGACTTAAGCATCATAAGTCATGTTAAAGAGCTCGTCGAGGTGATTCTGTGGTCAAATTTTGAAGGTATTTGAAGCACATTTGCCGAAGCTACGGAGGTTAAAAACTTGAAAAGTCACGAAAGATGTGTGTTTGAGCACATAAATTACTCGGTTTCTAGAAAACTCACCCAGATGGACTTAAGCATTATCAGTCATGTTAAAGAGCTCGTCGAGGTGATTCTGTGGTCAAATTTTGAAGGTATTTGAAGCACATTTGCCGAAGCTACGGAGGTTCAAAGCTTGAAAAGTCACGAAAGATGTGTGTTTGAGCACATAAATTACTCGGTTTCTAGAAAACTCACCCAGATGGACTTAAGCATTATTAGTCATGTTAAAGAGCTCGTCGAGGTGATTCTGTGGTCAAATTTTGAAGGTATTTGAAGCACATTTGCCGAAGCTACGGAGGTTCAAAACTTGAAAAGTCACGAAAGATATGTGTTTGAGCACATAAATTACTCGGTTTCTAGAAAACTCACCCAGATAGACTTAAGCATCATAAGTCATGTTAAAGAGCTCGTCGAGGTGATTCTGTGGTCAAATTTTGAAGGTATTTGAAGCACATTTGCCGAAGCTACGGAGGTTCAAAGCTTGAAAAGTCACGAAAGATGTGTGTTTGAGCACATAAATTACTCGGTTTCTAGAAAACTCACCCAGATGGACTTAAGCATTATTAGTCATGTTAAAGAGCTCGTCGAGGTGATTCTGTGGTCAAATTTTGAAGGTATTTGAAGCACATTTGCCGAAGCTACGGAGGTTCAAAACTTGAAAAGTCACGAAAGATGTGTGTTTGAGCACATCAATTACTCGGTTTCTAGAAAACTCACCCAGATAGACTTAAGCATCATATGTCATGTTAAAGAGCTCGTCGAGGTGATTCTGTGGTCAAATTTTGAAGGTATTTGAAGCACATTTGCCGAAGCTACGGAGGTTCAAAACTTGAAAAGTCACGAAAGATGTGTGTTTGAGCACATCAATTACTCGGTTTCTAGAAAACTCACCCAGATAGACTTAAGCATCATAAGTCATGTTAAAGAGCTCGTCGAGGTGATTCTGTGGTCAAATTTTGAAGGTATTTGAAGCACATTTGCCGAAGTTACGGAGGTTCAAAGCTTGAAAAGTCTCGAAAGATGTGTGTTTGACCACATAAATTACTCGGTTTCTAGAAAACTCACCCAGATAGACTTAAGCATCATAAGTCATGTTAAAGAGCTCGTCGAGGTGATTCTGTGGTCAAATTTTGAAGGTATTTGAAGCACATTTGCCGAAGTTCCTGAGATTTAAAACTTGAAAAGTCACGAAAGATGTGTGTTTGAGCACATCAATTACTCGGTTTCTAGAAAACTCACCCAGATAGACTTAAGCATCATAAGTCATGTTAAAGAGCTCGTCGAGGTGATTCTGTGGTCAAATTTTGAAGGTATTTGAAGCACATTTGCCGAAGCTACGGAGGTTCAAAGCTTGAAAAGTCACGAAAGATGTGTGTTTGAGCACATAAATTACTCGGTTTCTAGAAAACTCACCCAGATGGACTTAAGCGTTATTAGTCATGTTAAAGAGCTCGTCGAGGTGATTCTGTGGTCAAATTTTGAAGGTATTTGAAGCACATTTGCCGAAGCTACGGAAGTTCAAATCTTGAAAAGTCACGAAAGATGTGTGTTTGAGCACATCAATTACTCGGTTTCTAGAAAACTCACCCAGATAGACTTAAGCATCATAAGTCATGTTAAAGAGCTCGTCGAGGTGATTCTGTGGTCAAATTTTGAAGGTATTTGAAGCACATTTGCCGAAGCTACGGAGGTTCAAAACTTGAAAAGTCACAAAAGATGTGTGTTTGAGCACATCAATTACTCGGTTTCTAGAAAACTCACCCAGATAGACTTAAGCATCATAAGTCATGTTAAAGAGCTCGTCGAGGTGATTCTGTGGTCAAATTTTGAAGGTATTTGAAGCACATTTGCCGAAGCTACGGAGGTTCAAAACTTGAAAAGTCACGAAAGATGTGTGTTTGAGCACATCAATTACTCGGTTTCTAGAAAACTCACCCAGATAGACTTAAGCATCATAAGTCATGTTAAAGAGTTCGTCGAGGTGATTCTGTGGTCAAATTTTGAAGGTATTTGAAGCACATTTGCCGAAGCTACGGAGGTTAAAAACTTGAAAAGTCACGAAAGATGTGTGTTTGAGCACATAAATTACTCGGTTTCTAGAAAACTCACCCAGATGGACTTAAGCATTATCAGTCATGTTAAAGAGCTCGTCGAGGTGATTCTGTGGTCAAATTTTGAAGGTATTTGAAGCACATTTGCCGAAGCTACGGAGGTTCAAAGCTTGAAAAGTCACGAAAGATGTGTGTTTGAGCACATAAATTACTCGGTTTCTAGAAAACTCACCCAGATGGACTTAAGCATCATAAGTCATGTTAAAGAGCTCGTCGAGGTGATTCTGTGGTCAAATTTTGAAGGTATTTGAAGCACATTTGCCGAAGTTCCTGAGATTTAAAACTTGAAAAGTCACGAAAGATGTGTGTTTGAGCACATCAATTACTCGGTTTCTAGAAAACTCACCCAGATAGACTTAAGCATCATAAGTCATGTTAAAGAGCTCGTCGAGGTGATTCTGTGGTCAAATTTTGAAGGTATTTGAAGCACATTTGCCGAAGCTACGGAGGTTCAAAGCTTGAAAAGTCACGAAAGATGTGTGTTTGAGCACATAAATTACTCGGTTTCTAGAAAACTCACCCAGATGGACTTAAGCGTTATTAGTCATGTTAAAGAGCTCGTCGAGGTGATTCTGTGGTCAAATTTTGAAGGTATTTGAAGCACATTTGCCGAAGCTACGGAAGTTCAAATCTTGAAAAGTCACGAAAGATGTGTGTTTGAGCACATCAATTACTCGGTTTCTAGAAAACTCACCCAGATAGACTTAAGCATCATAAGTCATGTTAAAGAGCTCGTCGAGGTGATTCTGTGGTCAAATTTTGAAGGTATTTGAAGCACATTTGCCGAAGCTACGGAGGTTCAAAACTTCAAAAGTCACGAAAGATGTGTGTTTGAGCACATCAATTACTCGGTTTCTAGAAAACTCACCCAGATAGACTTAAGCATCATAAGTCATGTTAAAGAGCTCGTCGAGGTGATTCTGTGGTCAAATTTTGAAGGTATTTGAAGCACATTTGCCGAAGCTACGGAGGTTCAAAACTTGAAAAGTCACGAAAGATGTGTGTTTGAGCACATCAATTACTCGGTTTCTAGAAAACTCACCCAGATAGACTTAAGCATCATAAGTCATGTTAAAGAGCTCGTCGAGGTGATTCTGTGGTCAAATTTTGAAGGTATTTGAAGCACATTAGCCGGAGCTGCGGAGGTTCAAAACTTGAAAAGTCACGAAAGATGTGTGTTTGAGCACATAAATTACTCGGTTTCTAGAAAACTCACCCAGATGGACTTAAGCATTATCAGTCATGTTAAAGAGCTCGTCGAGGTGATTCTGTGGTCAAATTTTGAAGGTATTTGAAGCACATTTGCCGAAGCTACGGAGGTTCAAAGCTTGAAAAGTCA
Source organism: Euwallacea fornicatus (assembly GCF_040115645.1). NCBI lineage: Eukaryota > Metazoa > Arthropoda > Insecta > Coleoptera > Curculionidae > Euwallacea > Euwallacea fornicatus. The sequence continues at coordinate 244,961 of NW_027096017.1, read as the reverse complement.
CGAAAGATGTGTGTTTGAGCACATAAATTACTCGGTTTCTAGAAAACTCACCCAGATGGACTTAAGCATCATAAGTCATGTTAAAGAGCTCGTCGAGGTGATTCTGTGGTCAAATTTTGAAGGTATTTGAAGCACATTTGCCGAAGTTCCTGAGATTTAAAACTTGAAAAGTCACGAAAGATGTGTGTTTGAGCACATCAATTACTCGGTTTCTAGAAAACTCACCCAGATAGACTTAAGCATCATAAGTCATGTTAAAGAGCTCGTCGAGGTGATTCTGTGGTCAAATTTTGAAGGTATTTGAAGCACATTTGCCGAAGCTACGGAGGTTCAAAGCTTGAAAAGTCACGAAAGATGTGTGTTTGAGCACATAAATTACTCGGTTTCTAGAAAACTCACCCAGATGGACTTAAGCGTTATTAGTCATGTTAAAGAGCTCGTCGAGGTGATTCTGTGGTCAAATTTTGAAGGTATTTGAAGCACATTTGCCGAAGCTACGGAAGTTCAAATCTTGAAAAGTCACGAAAGATGTGTGTTTGAGCACATCAATTACTCGGTTTCTAGAAAACTCACCCAGATAGACTTAAGCATCATAAGTCATGTTAAAGAGCTCGTCGAGGTGATTCTGTGGTCAAATTTTGAAGGTATTTGAAGCACATTTGCCGAAGCTACGGAGGTTCAAAACTTCAAAAGTCACGAAAGATGTGTGTTTGAGCACATCAATTACTCGGTTTCTAGAAAACTCACCCAGATAGACTTAAGCATCATAAGTCATGTTAAAGAGCTCGTCGAGGTGATTCTGTGGTCAAATTTTGAAGGTATTTGAAGCACATTTGCCGAAGCTACGGAGGTTCAAAACTTGAAAAGTCACGAAAGATGTGTGTTTGAGCACATCAATTACTCGGTTTCTAGAAAACTCACCCAGATAGACTTAAGCATCATAAGTCATGTTAAAGAGCTCGTCGAGGTGATTCTGTGGTCAAATTTTGAAGGTATTTGAAGCACATTAGCCGGAGCTGCGGAGGTTCAAAACTTGAAAAGTCACGAAAGATGTGTGTTTGAGCACATAAATTACTCGGTTTCTAGAAAACTCACCCAGATGGACTTAAGCATTATTAGTCATGTTAAAGAGCTCGTCGAGGTGATTCTGTGGTCAAATTTTGAAGGAATTTGAAGCACATTTGCCGATGCTACGGAGGTTCAAAGCTTGAAAAGTCACGAAAGATGTGTGTTTGAGCACATAAATTACTCGGTTTCTAGAAAACTTACCCTGATGGACTTAAGCATTATTAGTCATGATAAAGAGCTCGTCGAGGTGATTCTGTGGTCAAATTTTGAAGGTATTTGAAGCACATTAGCCGGAGCTGCGGAGGTTCAAAACTTGAAAAGTCACGAAAGATGTGTGTTTGAGCACATAAATTACTCGGTTTCTAGAAAACTCACCCAGATGGACTTAAGCATTATTAGTCATGTTAAAGAGCTCGTCGAGGTGATTCTGTGGTCAAATTTTGAAGGTATTTGAAGCACATTTGCCGAAGTTCCTGAGATTCAAAACTTGAAAAGTCACGAAAGATGTGTGTTTGAGCACATAAATTACTCGGTTTCTAGAAAACTTACCCTGATGGACTTAAGCATTATTAGTCATGTTAAAGAGCTCGTCGAGGTGATTCTGTGGTCAAATTTTGAAGGTATTTGAAGCACGTTAGCCGGAGCTGCGGAGGTTCATAGCTTGAAAAGTCACGAAAGATGTGTGTTTGAGCACATAAATTACTCGGTTTCTAGAAAACTTGCCCAGATGGACTTAAGCATTATTAGTCATGTGAAAGAGCTCGTCGAGGTGATTCTGTGGTCAAATTTTGAAGGAATTTGAAGCACATTTGCCGAAGTTCCTGAGATTCAAAACTTGAAAAGTCACGAAAGATGTGTGTTTGAGCACATAAATTACTCGGTTTCTAGAAAACTCACCCAGATGGACTTAAGCATTATAAGTCAAGTTACAGAGCTCGTCGAGGTGATTCTGTGGACAAATTTTGAAGGTATTTGAAGCACATTTGCCGATGCTACGGAGGTTCAAAGCTTGAAAAGTCACGAAAGATGTGTGTTTGAGCACATAAATTACTCGGTTTCTAGAAAACATACCCAGATGGACTTAAGCATTATTAGTCATGTTACAGAGCTCGTCGAGGTAATTCTGTGGTCAAATTTTGAAGGTATTTGAAGCACATTTGCCGAAGTTCCTGAGATTCAAAACTTGAAAAGTCACGAAAGATGTGTGTTTGAGCACATAAATTAATCGGTTTCTAGAAAACTTGCCCAGATGGACTTAAGCATTATTAGTCATGTGAAAGAGCTCGTCGAGGTGATTCTGTGGACAAATTTTGAAGGTATTTGAAGCACATTTGCCGAAGTTCCTGAGATTCAAAACTTGAAAAGTCACGAAAGATGTGTGTTTGAGCACATAAATTACTCGGTTTCTAGAAAACTTGCCCAGATGGACTTAAGCATTATTAGTCATGTGAAAGAGCTCGTCGAGGTGATTCTGTGGTCAAATTTTGAAGGTATTTGAAGCACATTTGCCGAAGCTACGGAAGTTCAAATCTTCAAAAGTCACGAAAGATGTGTGTTTGAGCACATCAATTACTCGGTTTCTAGAAAACTCACCCAGATAGACTTAAGCATCATAAGTCATGTTAAAGAGCTCGTCGAGGTGATTCTGTGGTCAAATTTTGAAGGTATTTGAAGCACATTTGCCGAAGTTCCTGAGATTCAAAACTTGAAAAGTCACGAAAGATGTGTGTTTGAGCACATAAATTACTCGGTTTCTAGAAAACTTACCCTGATGGACTTAAGCATTATTAGTCATGATAAAGAGCTCGTCGAGGTGATTCTGTGGTCAAATTTTGAAGGTATTTGAAGCACGTTAGCCGGAGCTGCGGAGGTTCAAAGCTTGAAAAGTCACGAAAGATGTGTGTTTGAGCACATAAATTACTCGGTTTCTAGAAAACTCACCCAGATGGACTTAAGCATTATTAGTCATGATAAAGAGCTCGTCGAGGTGATTCTGTGGTCAAATTTTGAAGGTATTTGAAGCACATTTGCCGAAGTTCCTGAGATTTAAAACTTGAAAAGTCACGAAAGATGTGTGTTTGAACACATCAATTACTCGGTTTCTAGAAAACTCACCCAGATGGACTTAAGCATTATAAGTCATGTTAAAGAGCTCGTCGAGGTGATTCTGTGGTCAAATTTTGAAGGTATTTGAAGCACATTAGCCGGAGCTGCGGAGGTTCAAAGCTTGAAAAGTCACGAAAGATGTGTGTTTGAGCACATCAATTACTCGGTTTCTAGAAAACTCACACAGATAGACTTAAGCATCATAAGTCATGTTAAAGAGTTCGTCGAGGTGATTCTGTGGTCAAATTTTGAAGGTATTTGAAGCACATTAGCCGGAGCTGCGGAGGTTCAAAGCTTGAAAAGTCAAGAAAGATGTGTGTTTGAGCACATTAATTACTCGGTTTCTAGAAAACTCACCCAGATGGACTTAAGCATTATTAGTCATGTTAAAGAGCTCGTCGAGGTGATTCTGTGGTCAAATTTTGAAGGTATTTGAAGCACATTTGCCGAAGTTCCTGATGTTTAAATCTTGAAAAGTCACGAAAGATGTGTGTTTGAGCACATCAATTACTCGGTTTCTAGAAAACTCACCCAGATGGACTTAAGCATTATTAGTCATGTTAAAGAGCTCGTCGAGGTGATTCTGTGGTCAAATTTTGAAGGTATTTGAAGCACATTTGCCGAAGTTCCTGAGATTCAAAACTTGAAAAGTCACGAAAGATGTGTGTTTGAGCACATAAATTAATCGGTTTCTAGAAAACTTGCCCAGATGGACTTAAGCATTATTAGTCATGTGAAAGAGCTCGTCGAGGTGATTCTGTGGACAAATTTTGAAGGTATTTGAAGCACATTTGCCGAAGTTCCTGAGATTCAAAACTTGAAAAGTCACGAAAGATGTGTGTTTGAGCACATAAATTACTCGGTTTCTAGAAAACTTGCCCAGATGGACTTAAGCATTATTAGTCATGTGAAAGAGCTCGTCGAGGTGATTCTGTGGTCAAATTTTGAAGGTATTTGAAGCACATTTGCCGAAGCTACGGAAGTTCAAATCTTCAAAAGTCACGAAAGATGTGTGTTTGAGCACATCAATTACTCGGTTTCTAGAAAACTCACCCAGATAGACTTAAGCATCATAAGTCATGTTAAAGAGCTCGTCGAGGTGATTCTGTGGTCAAATTTTGAAGGTATTTGAAGCACATTTGCCGAAGCTACGGAAGTTCAAATCTTCAAAAGTCACGAAAGATGTGTGTTTGAGCACATCAATTACTCGGTTTCTAGAAAACTCACCCAGATGGACTTAAGCATTATAAGTCATGTTAAAGAGCTCGTCGAGGTGATTCTGTGGTCAAATTTTGAAGGTATTTGAAGCACATTAGCCGGAGCTGCGGAGGTTCAAAGCTTGAAAAGTCAAGAAAGATGTGTGTTTGAGCACATTAATTACTCGGTTTCTAGAAAACTCACCCAGATGGACTTAAGCATTATTAGTCATGTTAAAGAGCTCGTCGAGGTGATTCTGTGGTCAAATTTTGAAGGTATTTGAAGCACATTTGCCGAAGCTACGGAGGTTCAAAGCTTGAAAAGTCACGAAAGATGTGTGTTTGAACACATCAATTACTCGGTTTCTAGAAAACTCACCCAGATGGACTTAAGCATTATAAGTCAAGTTACAGAGCTCGTCGAGGTGATTCTGTGGACAAATTTTGAAGGTATTTGAAGCACATTTGCCGAAGTTCCTGAGATTCAAAACTTGAAATGTCACGAAAGATGTGTGTTTGAGCACATAAATTACTCGGTTTCTAGAAAACTCACCCAGATGGACTTAAGCATTATTAGTCATGTTAAAGAGCTCGTCGAGGTGATTCTGTGGTCAAATTTTGAAGGTATTTGAAGCACATTTGCCGAAGCTACGGAGGTTCAAAGCTTGAAAAGTCACGAAAGATGTGTGTTTGAACACATCAATTACTCGGTTTCTAGAAAACTCACCCAGATGGACTTAAGCATTATAAGTCAAGTTACAGAGCTCGTCGAGGTGATTCTGTGGACAAATTTTGAAGGTATTTGAAGCACATTTGCCGAAGTTCCTGAGATTTAAAACTTGAAAAGTCACGAAAGATGTGTGTTTGAACACATCAATTACTCGGTTTCTAGAAAACTCACCCAGATGGACTTAAGCATTATAAGTCATGTTAAAGAGCTCGTCGAGGTGATTCTGTGGTCAAATTTTGAAGGTATTTGAAGCACATTAGCCGGAGCTGCGGAGGTTCAAAGCTTGAAAAGTCACGAAAGATGTGTGTTTGAGCACATCAATTACTCGGTTTCTAGAAAACTCACCCAGATAGACTTAAGCATCATAAGTCATGTTAAAGAGCTCGTCGAGGTGATTCTGTGGTCAAATTTTGAAGGTATTTGAAGCACATTAGCCGGAGCTGCGGAGGTTCAAAGCTTGAAAAGTCAAGAAAGATGTGTGTTTGAGCACATTAATTACTCGGTTTATAGAAAACTCACCCAGATGGACTTAAGCATTATTAGTCATGTTAAAGAGCTCGTCGAGGTGATTCTGTAGTCAAATTTTGAAGGTATTTGAAGCACATTTGCCGAAGTTCCTGATGTTTAAATCTTGAAAAGTCACGAAAGATGTGTGTTTGAGCACATCAATTACTCGGTTTCTAGAAAACTCACCCAGATGGACTTAAGCATTATTAGTCATGTTAAAGAGCTCGTCGAGGTGATTCTGTGGTCAAATTTTGAAGGTATTTGAAGCACATTTGCCGAAGTTCCTGAGATTCAAAACTTGAAAAGTCACGAAAGATGTGTGTTTGAGCACATAAATTAATCGGTTTCTAGAAAACTTGCCCAGATGGACTTAAGCATTATTAGTCATGTGAAAGAGCTCGTCGAGGTGATTCTGTGGACAAATTTTGAAGGTATTTGAAGCACATTTGCCGAAGTTCCTGAGATTCAAAACTTGAAAAGTCACGAAAGATGTGTGTTTGAGCACATAAATTACTCGGTTTCTAGAAAACTTGCCCAGATGGACTTAAGCATTATTAGTCATGTGAAAGAGCTCGTCGAGGTGATTCTGTGGTCAAATTTTGAAGGTATTTGAAGCACATTTGCCGAAGCTACGGAAGTTCAAATCTTCAAAAGTCACGAAAGATGTGTGTTTGAGCACATCAATTACTCGGTTTCTAGAAAACTCACCCAGATAGACTTAAGCATCATAAGTCATGTTAAAGAGCTCGTCGAGGTGATTCTGTGGTCAAATTTTGAAGGTATTTGAAGCACATTTGCCGAAGTTCCTGAGATTCAAAACTTGAAAAGTCACGAAAGATGTGTGTTTGAGCACATAAATTACTCGGTTTCTAGAAAACTTACCCTGATGGACTTAAGCATTATTAGTCATGATAAAGAGCTCGTCGAGGTGATTCTGTGGTCAAATTTTGAAGGTATTTGAAGCACGTTAGCCGGAGCTGCGGAGGTTCAAAGCTTGAAAAGTCACGAAAGATGTGTGTTTGAGCACATAAATTACTCGGTTTCTAGAAAACTCACCCAGATGGACTTAAGCATTATTAGTCATGATAAAGAGCTCGTCGAGGTGATTCTGTGGTCAAATTTTGAAGGTATTTGAAGCACATTTGCCGAAGTTCCTGAGATTTAAAACTTGAAAAGTCACGAAAGATGTGTGTTTGAACACATCAATTACTCGGTTTCTAGAAAACTCACCCAGATGGACTTAAGCATTATAAGTCATGTTAAAGAGCTCGTCGAGGTGATTCTGTGGTCAAATTTTGAAGGTATTTGAAGCACATTAGCCGGAGCTGCGGAGGTTCAAAGCTTGAAAAGTCACGAAAGATGTGTGTTTGAGCACATCAATTACTCGGTTTCTAGAAAACTCACCCAGATAGACTTAAGCATCATAAGTCATGTTAAAGAGCTCGTCGAGGTGATTCTGTGGTCAAATTTTGAAGGTATTTGAAGCACATTAGCCGGAGCTGCGGAGGTTCAAAGCTTGAAAAGTCAAGAAAGATGTGTGTTTGAGCACATTAATTACTCGGTTTCTAGAAAACTCACCCAGATGGACTTAAGCATTATTAGTCATGTTAAAGAGCTCGTCGAGGTGATTCTGTGGTCAAATTTTGAAGGTATTTGAAGCACATTTGCCGAAGCTACGGAGGTTCAAAGCTTGAAAAGTCACGAAAGATGTGTGTTTGAACACATCAATTACTCGGTTTCTAGAAAACTCACCCAGATGGACTTAAGCATTATAAGTCAAGTTACAGAGCTCGTCGAGGTGATTCTGTGGACAAATTTTGAAGGTATTTGAAGCACATTTGCCGAAGTTCCTGAGATTCAAAACTTGAAAAGTCACGAAAGATGTGTGTTTGAGCACATCAATTACTCGGTTTCTAGAAAACTCACCCAGATGGACTTAAGCATTATAAGTCATGTTAAAGAGCTCGTCGAGGTGATTCTGTGGTCAAATTTTGAAGGTATTTGAAGCACATTAGCCGGAGCTGCGGAGGTTCAAAGCTTGAAAAGTCACGAAAGATGTGTGTTTGAGCACATCAATTACTCGGTTTCTAGAAAACTCACCCAGATAGACTTAAGCATCATAAGTCATGTTAAAGAGCTCGTCGACGTGATTCTGTGGTCAAATTTTGAAGGTATTTGAAGCACATTAGCCGGAGCTGCGGAGGTTCAAAGCTTGAAAAGTCAAGAAAGATGTGTGTTTGAGCACATTAATTACTCGGTTTCTAGAAAACTCACCCAGATGGACTTAAGCATTATTAGTCATGTTAAAGAGCTCGTCGAGGTGATTCTGTGGACAAATTTTGAAGGTATTTGAAGCACATTTGCCGAAGTTCCTGAGATTCAAAACTTGAAATGTCACGAAAGATGTGTGTTTGAGCACATAAATTACTCGGTTTCTAGAAAACTCACCCAGATGGACTTAAGCATTATTAGTCATGTTAAAGAGCTCGTCGAGGTGATTCTGTGGTCAAATTTTGAAGGTATTTGAAGCACATTTGCCGAAGCTACGGAGGTTCAAAGCTTGAAAAGTCACGAAAGATGTGTGTTTGAACACATCAATTACTCGGTTTCTAGAAAACTCACCCAGATGGACTTAAGCATTATAAGTCAAGTTACAGAGCTCGTCGAGGTGATTCTGTGGACAAATTTTGAAGGTATTTGAAGCACATTTGCCGAAGTTCCTGAGATTCAAAACTTGAAATGTCACGAAAGATGTGTGTTTGAGCACATAAATTACTCGGTTTCTAGAAAACTCACCCAGATGGACTTAAGCATTATTAGTCATGTTAAAGAGCTCGTCGAGGTGATTCTGTGGTCAAATTTTGAAGGTATTTGAAGCACATTTGCCGAAGCTACGGAGGTTCAAAGCTTGAAAAGTCACGAAAGATGTGTGTTTGAACACATCAATTACTCGGTTTCTAGAAAACTCACCCAGATGGACTTAAGCATTATAAGTCAAGTTACAGAGCTCGTCGAGGTGATTCTGTGGACAAATTTTGAAGGTATTTGAAGCACATTTGCCGAAGTTCCTGAGATTCAAAACTTGACATGTCACGAAAGATGTGTGTTTGAGCACATAAATTACTCGGTTTCTAGAAAACTCACCCAGATGGACTTAAGCATTATTAGTCATGTTAAAGAGCTCGTCGAGGTGATTCTGTGGTCAAATTTTGAAGGTATTTGAAGCACATTTGCCGAAGCTACGGAGGTTCAAAGCTTGAAAAGTCACGAAAGATGTGTGTTTGAACACATCAATTACTCGGTTTCTAGAAAACTCACCCAGATGGACTTAAGCATTATAAGTCAAGTTACAGAGCTCGTCGAGGTGATTCTGTGGACAAATTTTGAAGGTATTTGAAGCACATTTGCCGAAGTTCCTGAGATTCAAAACTTGAAATGTCACGAAAGATGTGTGTTTGAGCACATAAATTACTCGGTTTCTAGAAAACTCACCCAGATGGACTTAAGCATTATTAGTCATGTTAAAGAGCTCGTCGAGGTGATTCTGTGGTCAAATTTTGAAGGTATTTGAAGCACATTTGCCGAAGCTACGGAGGTTCAAAGCTTGAAAAGTCACGAAAGATGTGTGTTTGAACACATCAATTACTCGGTTTCTAGAAAACTCACCCAGATGGACTTAAGCATTATAAGTCAAGTTACAGAGCTCGTCGAGGTGATTCTGTGGACAAATTTTGAAGGTATTTGAAGCACATTTGCCGAAGCTGCGGAGGTTCAAAGCTTGAAAAGTCACGAAAGATGTGTGTTTGAGCACATCAATTACTCGGTTTCTAGAAAACTCACCCAGATAGACTTAAGCATCATAAGTCATGTTAAAGAGCTCGTCGAGGTGATTCTGTGGTCAAATTTTGAAGGTATTTGAAGCACATTAGCCGGAGCTGCGGAGGTTCAAAGCTTGAAAAGTCAAGAAAGATGTGTGTTTGAGCACATTAATTACTCGGTTTCTAGAAAACTCACCCAGATGGACTTAAGCATTATTAGTCATGTTAAAGAGCTCGTCGAGGTGATTCTGTGGACAAATTTTGAAGGTATTTGAAGCACATTTGCCGAAGTTCCTGAGATTCAAAACTTGAAATGTCACGAAAGATGTGTGTTTGAGCACATAAATTACTCGGTTTCTAGAAAACTCACCCAGATGGACTTAAGCATTATTAGTCATGTTAAAGAGCTCGTCGAGGTGATTCTGTGGTCAAATTTTGAAGGTATTTGAAGCACATTTGCCGAAGCTACGGAGGTTCAAAGCTTGAAAAGTCACGAAAGATGTGTGTTTGAACACATCAATTACTCGGTTTCTAGAAAACTCACCCAGATGGACTTAAGCATTATAAGTCAAGTTACAGAGCTCGTCGAGGTGATTCTGTGGACAAATTTTGAAGGTATTTGAAGCACATTTGCCGAAGTTCCTGAGATTCAAAACTTGAAATGTCACGAAAGATGTGTGTTTGAGCACATAAATTACTCGGTTTCTAGAAAACTCACCCAGATGGACTTAAGCATTATTAGTCATGTTAAAGAGCTCGTCGAGGTGATTCTGTGGTCAAATTTTGAAGGTATTTGAAGCACATTTGCCGAAGCTACGGAGGTTCAAAGCTTGAAAAGTCACGAAAGATGTGTGTTTGAACACATCAATTACTCGGTTTCTAGAAAACTCACCCAGATGGACTTAAGCATTATAAGTCATGTTAAAGAGCTCGTCGAGGTGATTCTGTGGTCAAATTTTGAAGGTATTTGAAGCACATTAGCCGGAGCTGCGGAGGTTCAAAGCTTGAAAAGTCACGAAAGATGTGTGTTTGAGCACATCAATTACTCGGTTTCTAGAAAACTCACCCAGATAGACTTAAGCATCATAAGTCATGTTAAAGAGCTCGTCGAGGTGATTCTGTGGTCAAATTTTGAAGGTATTTGAAGCACATTAGCCGGAGCTGCGGAGGTTCAAAGCTTGAAAAGTCAAGAAAGATGTGTGTTTGAGCACATTAATTACTCGGTTTCTAGAAAACTCACCCAGATGGACTTAAGCATTATTAGTCATGTTAAAGAGCTCGTCGAGGTGATTCTGTGGACAAATTTTGAAGGTATTTGAAGCACATTTGCCGAAGTTCCTGAGATTCAAAACTTGAAATGTCACGAAAGATGTGTGTTTGAGCACATAAATTACTCGGTTTCTAGAAAACTCACCCAGATGGACTTAAGCATTATTAGTCATGTTAAAGAGCTCGTCGAGGTGATTCTGTGGTCAAATTTTGAAGGTATTTGAAGCACATTTGCCGAAGCTACGGAGGTTCAAAGCTTGAAAAGTCACGAAAGATGTGTGTTTGAACACATCAATTACTCGGTTTCTAGAAAACTCACCCAGATGGACTTAAGCATTATAAGTCAAGTTACAGAGCTCGTCGAGGTGATTCTGTGGACAAATTTTGAAGGTATTTGAAGCACATTTGCCGAAGTTCCTGAGATTTAAAACTTGAAAAGTCACGAAAGATGTGTGTTTGAACACATCAATTACTCGGTTTCTAGAAAACTCACCCAGATGGACTTAAGCATTATAAGTCAAGTTACAGAGCTCGTCGAGGTGATTCTGTGGACAAATTTTGAAGGTATTTGAAGCACATTTGCCGAAGTTCCTGAGATTCAAAACTTGAAATGTCACGAAAGATGTGTGTTTGAGCACATAAATTACTCGGTTTCTAGAAAACTCACCCAGATGGACTTAAGCATTATTAGTCATGTTAAAGAGCTCGTCGAGGTGATTCTGTGGTCAAATTTTGAAGGTATTTGAAGCACATTTGCCGAAGCTACGGAGGTTCAAAGCTTGAAAAGTCACGAAAGATGTGTGTTTGAACACATCAATTACTCGGTTTCTAGAAAACTCACCCAGATGGACTTAAGCATTATAAGTCAAGTTACAGAGCTCGTCGAGGTGATTCTGTGGACAAATTTTGAAGGTATTTGAAGCACATTTGCCGAAGTTCCTGAGATTCAAAACTTGAAATGTCACGAAAGATGTGTGTTTGAGCACATAAATTACTCGGTTTCTAGAAAACTCACCCAGATGGACTTAAGCATTATTAGTCATGTTAAAGAGCTCGTCGAGGTGATTCTGTGGTCAAATTTTGATGGTATTTGAAGCACATTTGCCGAAGCTACGGAGGTTCAAAGCTTGAAAAGTCACGAAAGATGTGTGTTTGAACACATCAATTACTCGGTTTCTAGAAAACTCACCCAGATGGACTTAAGCATTATAAGTCAAGTTACAGAGCTCGTCGAGGTGATTCTGTGGACAAATTTTGAAGGTATTTGAAGCACATTTGCCGAAGCTACGGAGGTTCAAAGCTTGAAAAGTCACGAAAGATGTGTGTTTGAACACATCAATTACTCGGTTTCTAGAAAACTCACCCAGATGGACTTAAGCATTATAAGTCAAGTTACAGAGCTCGTCGAGGTGATTCTGTGGACAAATTTTGAAGGTATTTGAAGCACATTTGCCGAAGTTCCTGAGATTCAAAACTTGAAATGTCACGAAAGATGTGTGTTTGAGCACATAAATTACTCGGTTTCTAGAAAACTCACCCAGATGGACTTAAGCATTATTAGTCATGTTAAAGAGCTCGTCGAGGTGATTCTGTGGTCAAATTTTGAAGGTATTTGAAGCACATTTGCCGAAGCTACGGAGGTTCAAAGCTTGAAAAGTCACGAAAGATGTGTGTTTGAACACATCAATTACTCGGTTTCTAGAAAACTCACCCAGATGGACTTAAGCATTATTAGTCATGTTAAAGAGCTCGTCGAGGTGATTCTGTGGTCAAATTTTGAAGGTATTTGAAGCACATTTGCCGAAGTTCCTGAGATTTAAAACTTGAAAAGTCACGAAAGATGTGTGTTTGAACACATCAATTACTCGGTTTCTAGAAAACTCACCCAGATGGACTTAAGCATTATAAGTCATGTTAAAGAGCTCGTCGAGGTGATTCTGTGGTCAAATTTTGAAGGTATTTGAAGCACATTAGCCGGAGCTGCGGAGGTTCAAAGCTTGAAAAGTCACGAAAGATGTGTGTTTGAGCACATCAATTACTCGGTTTCTAGAAAACTCACCCAGATAGACTTAAGCATCATAAGTCATGTTAAAGAGCTCGTCGAGGTGATTCTGTGGTCAAATTTTGAAGGTATTTGAAGCACATTAGCCGGAGCTGCGGAGGTTCAAAGCTTGAAAAGTCAAGAAAGATGTGTGTTTGAGCACATTAATTACTCGGTTTCTAGAAAACTCACCCAGATGGACTTAAGCATTATTAGTCATGTTAAAGAGCTCGTCGAGGTGATTCTGTGGTCAAATTTTGAAGGTATTTGAAGCACATTTGCCGAAGTTCCTGAGATTCAAAACTTGAAAAGTCACGAAAGATGTGTGTTTGAGCACATAAATTAATCGGTTTCTAGAAAACTTGCCCAGATGGACTTAAGCATTATTAGTCATGTGAAAGAGCTCGTCGAGGTGATTCTGTGGACAAATTTTGAAGGTATTTGAAGCACATTTGCCGAAGTTCCTGAGATTCAAAACTTGAAAAGTCACGAAAGATGTGTGTTTGAGCACATAAATTACTCGGTTTCTAGAAAACTTGCCCAGATGGACTTAAGCATTATTAGTCATGTGAAAGAGCTCGTCGAGGTGATTCTGTGGTCAAATTTTGAAGGTATTTGAAGCACATTTGCCGAAGCTACGGAAGTTCAAATCTTCAAAAGTCACGAAAGATGTGTGTTTGAGCACATCAATTACTCGGTTTCTAGAAAACTCACCCAGATAGACTTAAGCATCATAAGTCATGTTAAAGAGCTCGTCGAGGTGATTCTGTGGTCAAATTTTGAAGGTATTTGAAGCACATTTGCCGAAGTTCCTGAGATTCAAAACTTGAAAAGTCACGAAAGATGTGTGTTTGAGCACATAAATTACTCGGTTTCTAGAAAACTTACCCTGATGGACTTAAGCATTATTAGTCATGATAAAGAGCTCGTCGAGGTGATTCTGTGGTCAAATTTTGAAGGTATTTGAAGCACGTTAGCCGGAGCTGCGGAGGTTCAAAGCTTGAAAAGTCACGAAAGATGTGTGTTTGAGCACATAAATTACTCGGTTTCTAGAAAACTCACCCAGATGGACTTAAGCATTATTAGTCATGATAAAGAGCTCGTCGAGGTGATTCTGTGGTCAAATTTTGAAGGTATTTGAAGCACATTTGCCGAAGTTCCTGAGATTTAAAACTTGAAAAGTCACGAAAGATGTGTGTTTGAACACATCAATTACTCGGTTTCTAGAAAACTCACCCAGATGGACTTAAGCATTATAAGTCATGTTAAAGAGCTCGTCGAGGTGATTCTGTGGTCAAATTTTGAAGGTATTTGAAGCACATTAGCCGGAGCTGCGGAGGTTCAAAGCTTGAAAAGTCACGAAAGATGTGTGTTTGAGCACATCAATTACTCGGTTTCTAGAAAACTCACCCAGATAGACTTAAGCATCATAAGTCATGTTAAAGAGCTCGTCGAGGTGATTCTGTGGTCAAATTTTGAAGGTATTTGAAGCACATTAGCCGGAGCTGCGGAGGTTCAAAGCTTGAAAAGTCAAGAAAGATGTGTGTTTGAACACATCAATTACTCGGTTTCTAGAAAACTCACCCAGATGGACTTAAGCATTATAAGTCAAGTTACAGAGCTCGTCGAGGTGATTCTGTGGACAAATTTTGAAGGTATTTGAAGCACATTTGCCGAAGTTCCTGAGATTCAAAACTTGAAATGTCACGAAAGATGTGTGTTTGAGCACATAAATTACTCGGTTTCTAGAAAACTCACCCAGATGGACTTAAGCATTATTAGTCATGTTAAAGAGCTCGTCGAGGTGATTCTGTGGTCAAATTTTGAAGGTATTTGAAGCACATTTGCCGAAGCTACGGAGGTTCAAAGCTTGAAAAGTCACGAAAGATGTGTGTTTGAACACATCAATTACTCGGTTTCTAGAAAACTCACCCAGATGGACTTAAGCATTATAAGTCAAGTTACAGAGCTCGTCGAGGTGATTCTGTGGACAAATTTTGAAGGTATTTGAAGCACATTTGCCGAAGTTCCTGAGATTCAAAACTTGAAAAGTCACGAAAGATGTGTGTTTGAGCACATAAATTACTCGGTTTCTAGAAAACTTGCCCAGATGGACTTAAGCATTATTAGTCATGTGAAAGAGCTCGTCGAGGTGATTCTGTGGTCAAATTTTGAAGGAATTTGAAGCACATTTGCCGAAGTTCCTGAGATTCAAAACTTGAAAAGTCACGAAAGATGTGTGTTTGAGCACATAAATTACTCGGTTTCTAGAAAACTCACCCAGATGGACTTAAGCATTATAAGTCAAGTTACAGAGCTCGTCGAGGTGATTCTGTGGACAAATTTTAAAGGTATTTGAAGCACATTAGCCGGAGCTGCGGAGGTTCCAATCTTGAAAAGTCACGAAAGATGTGTGTTTGAGCACATAAATTACTCGGTTTCTAGAAAACTCACCCAGATGGACTTAAGCATTATTAGTCATGTTAAAGAGCTCGTCGAGGTGATTCTGTGGTCAAATTTTGAAGGTATTTGAAGCACATTTGCCGAAGTTCCTGAGATTCAAAACTTGAAATGTCACGAAAGAAGTGTGTTTGAGCACATAAATTACTCGGTTTCTAGAAAACTTACCCTGATGGACTTAAGCATTATTAGTCATGATAAAGAGCTCGTCGAGGTGATTCTGTGGTCAAATTTTGAAGGTATTTGAAGCACATTAGCCGGAGCTGCGGAGGTTCCAATCTTGAAAAGTCACGAAAGATGTGTGTTTGAGCACATAAATTACTCGGTTTCTAGAAAACTCACCCAGATGGACTTAAGCATTATTAGTCATGTTAAAGAGCTCGTCGAGGTGATTCTGTGGTCAAATTTTGAAGGTATTTGAAGCACATTTGCCGAAGTTCCTGAGATTCAAAACTTGAAAAGTCACGAAAGATGTGTGTTTGAGCACATAAATTACTCGGTTTCTAGAAAACTTACCCTGATGGACTTAAGCATTATTAGTCATGATAAAGAGCTCGTCGAGGTGATTCTGTGGTCAAATTTTGAAGGTATTTGAAGCACATTAGCCGGAGCTGCGGAGGTTCAAAGCTTGAAAAGTCACGAAAGATGTGTGTTTGAGCACATAAATTACTCGGTTTCTAGAAAACTCACCCAGATGGACTTAAGCATTATTAGTCATGTTAAAGAGCTCGTCGAGGTGATTCTGTGGTCAAATTTTGAAGGTATTTGAAGCACATTTGCCGAAGCTACGGAGGTTCAAAGCTTGAAAAGTCACGAAAGATGTGTGTTTGAACACATCAATTACTCGGTTTCTAGAAAACTCACCCAGATGGACTTAAGCATTATAAGTCAAGTTACAGAGCTCGTCGAGGTGATTCTGTGGACAAATTTTGAAGGTATTTGAAGCACATTTGCCGAAGTTCCTGAGATTCAAAACTTGAAATGTCACGAAAGATGTGTGTTTGAGCACATAAATTACTCGGTTTCTAGAAAACTTACCCTGATGGACTTAAGCATTATTAGTCATGATAAAGACCTCGTCGAGGTGAATCTGTGGTCAAATTTTGAAGGTATTTGAAGCACGTTAGCCGGAGCTGCGGAGGTTCAAAGCTTGAAAAGTCACGAAAGATGTGTGTTTGAGCACATAAATTACTCGGTTTCTAGAAAACTCACCCAGATGGACTTAAGCATTATTAGTCATGTTAAAGAGCTCGTCGAGGTGATTCTGTGGTCAAATTTTGAAGGTATTTGAAGCACATTTGCCGAAGCTACGGAGGTTCAAAGCTTGAAAAGTCACGAAAGATGTGTGTTTGAACACATCAATTACTCGGTTTCTAGAAAACTCACCCAGATGGACTTAAGCATTATTAGTCATGATAAAGAGCTCGTCGAGGTGATTCTGTGGTGAAATTTTGAAGGTATTTGAAGCACATTTGCCGAAGTTCCTGAAATTCAAAACTTGAAAAGTCACGAAAGATGTGTGTTTGAGCACATAAATTACTCGGTTTCTAGAAAACTTACCCTGATGGACTTAAGCATTATTAGTCATGATAAAGAGCTCGTCGAGGTGATTCTGTGGTCAAATTTTGAAGGTATTTGAAGCACATTAGCCGGAGCTGCGGAGGTTCAAAGCTTGAAAAGTCACGAAAGATGTGTGTTTGAGCACATAAATTACTCGGTTTCTAGAAAACTCACCCAGATGGACTTAAGCATTATTAGTCATGTTAAAGAGCTCGTCGAGGTGATTCTGTGGTCAAATTTTGAAGGTATTTGAAGCACATTTGCCGAAGCTACGGAGGTTCAAAGCTTGAAAAGTCACGAAAGATGTGTGTTTGAACACATCAATTACTCGGTTTCTAGAAAACTCACCCAGATGGACTTAAGCATTATAAGTCAAGTTACAGAGCTCGTCGAGGTGATTCTGTGGACAAATTTTGAAGGTATTTGAAGCACATTTGCCGAAGTTCCTGAGATTCAAAACTTGAAAAGTCACGAAAGATGTGTGTTTGAGCACATAAATTACTCGGTTTCTAGAAAACTTGCCCAGATGGACTTAAGCATTATTAGTCATGTGAAAGAGCTCGTCGAGGTGATTCTGTGGTCAAATTTTGAAGGAATTTGAAGCACATTTGCCGAAGTTCCTGAGATTCAAAACTTGAAAAGTCACGAAAGATGTGTGTTTGAGCACATAAATTACTCGGTTTCTAGAAAACTCACCCAGATGGACTTAAGCATTATAAGTCAAGTTACAGAGCTCGTCGAGGTGATTCTGTGGACAAATTTTGAAGGTATTTGAAGCACATTTGCCGATGTTACGGAGGTTCAAAGCTTGAAAAGTCACGAAAGATGTGTGTTTGAGCACATCAATTACTCGGTTTCTAGAAAACTCACCCAGATGGACTTAAGCATTAAAAGTCAAGTTACAGAGCTCGTCGAGGTGATTCTGTGGACAAATTTTGAAGGTATTTGAAGCACATTTGCCGAACTTCCTGAGATTCAAAACTTGAAAAGTCACGAAAGATGTGTGTTTGAGCACATAAATTACTCGGTTTCTAGAAAACTCACCCAGATGGACTTAAGCATTATAAGTCAAGTTACAGAGCTCGTCGAGGTGATTCTGTGGACAAATTTTGAAGGTATTTGAAGCACATTTGCCGATGTTACGGAGGTTCAAAGCTTGAAAAGTCACGAAAGATGTGTGTTTGAGCACATCAATTACTCGGTTTCTAGAAAACTCACCCAGATGGACTTAAGCATTATAAGTCAAGTTACAGAGCTCGTCGAGGTGACTCTGTGGTCAAATTTTGAAGGTATTTGAAGCACATTTGCCGATGCTACGGAGGTTCAAAGCTTGAAAAGTCACGAAAGATGTGTGTTTGAGCACATAAATTACTCGGTTTCTAGAAAACATACCCAGATGGACTTAAGCATTATTATTCATGTTACAGAGCTCGTCGAGGTAATTCTGTGGTCAAATTTTGAAGGTATTTGAAGCACATTTGCCGAAGTTCCTGAGATTCAAAACTTGAAAAGTCACGAAAGATGTGTGTTTGAGCACATAAATTACTCGGTTTCTAGAAAACTTACCCTGATGGACTTAAGCATTATTAGTCATGATAAAGAGCTCGTCGAGGTGATTCTGTGGTCAAATTTTGAAGGTATTTGAAGCACGTTAGCCGGAGCTGCGGAGGTTCAAAGCTTGAAAAGTCACGAAAGATGTGTGTTTGAGCACATAAATTACTTGGTTTCTAGAAAACTCACCCAGATGGACTTAAGCATTATTATTCATGTTAAAGAGCTCGTCGAGGTGATTCTGTGGTCAAATTTTGAAGATATTTGAAGCACATTTGCCGAAGCTACGGAGGTTCAAAGCTTGAAAAGTCACGAAAGATGTGTGTTTGAACACATCAATTACTCGGTTTCTAGAAAACTCACCCAGATGGACTTAAGCATTAAAAGTCAAGTTACAGAGCTCGTCGAGGTGATTCTGTGGACAAATTTTGAAGGTATTTGAAGCACATTTGCCGAACTTCCTGAGATTCAAAACTTGAAAAGTCACGAAAGATGTGTGTTTGAGCACATAAATTACTCGGTTTCTAGAAAACTTGCCCAGATGGACTTAAGCATTATTAGTCATGTGAAAGAGCTCGTCGAGGTGATTCTGTGGTCAAATTTTGAAGGAATTTGAAGCACATTTGCCGAAGTTCCTGAGATTCAAAGCTTGAAAAGTCACGAAAGATGTGTGTTTGAGCACATAAATTACTCGGTTTCTAGAAAACTCACCCAGATGGACTTAAGCATTATAAGTCAAGTTACAGAGCTCGTCGAGGTGATTCTGTGGACAAATTTTGAAGGTATTTGAAGCACATTTGCCGATGTTACGGAGGTTCAAAGCTTGAAAAGTCACGAAAGATGTGTGTTTGAGCACATCAATTACTCGGTTTCTAGAAAACTCACCCAGATGGACTTAAGCATTATAAGTCAAGTTACAGAGCTCGTCGAGGTGATTCTGTGGACAAATTTTGAAGGTATTTGAAGCACATTTGCCGATGTTACGGAGGTTCAAAGCTTGAAAAGTCACGAAAGATGTGTGTTTGAGCACATCAATTACTCGGTTTCTAGAAAACTCACCCAGATGGACTTAAGCATTATAAGTCAAGTTACAGAGCTCGTCGAGGTGACTCTGTGGTCAAATTTTGAAGGTATTTGAAGCACATTTGCCGATGCTACGGAGGTTCAAAGCTTGAAAAGTCACGAAAGATGTGTGTTTGAGCACATAAATTACTCGGTTTCTAGAAAACATACCCAGATGGACTTAAGCATTATTATTCATGTTACAGAGCTCGTCGAGGTAATTCTGTGGTCAAATTTTGAAGGTATTTGAAGCACATTTGCCGAAGTTCCTGAGATTCAAAACTTGAAAAGTCACGAAAGATGTGTGTTTGAGCACATAAATTACTCGGTTTCTAGAAAACTTACCCTGATGGACTTAAGCATTATTAGTCATGATAAAGAGCTCGTCGAGGTGATTCTGTGGTCAAATTTTGAAGGTATTTGAAGCACGTTAGCCGGAGCTGCGGAGGTTCAAAGCTTGAAAAGTCACGAAAGATGTGTGTTTGAGCACATAAATTACTTGGTTTCTAGAAAACTCACCCAGATGGACTTAAGCATTATTATTCATGTTAAAGAGCTCGTCGAGGTGATTCTGTGGTCAAATTTTGAAGATATTTGAAGCACATTTGCCGAAGCTACGGAGGTTCAAAGCTTGAAAAGTCACGAAAGATGTGTGTTTGAACACATCAATTACTCGGTTTCTAGAAAACTCACCCAGATGGACTTAAGCATTAAAAGTCAAGTTACAGAGCTCGTCGAGGTGATTCTGTGGACAAATTTTGAAGGTATTTGAAGCACATTTGCCGAACTTCCTGAGATTCAAAACTTGAAAAGTCACGAAAGATGTGTGTTTGAGCACATAAATTACTCGGTTTCTAGAAAACTTGCCCAGATGGACTTAAGCATTATTAGTCATGTGAAAGAGCTCGTCGAGGTGATTCTGTGGTCAAATTTTGAAGGAATTTGAAGCACATTTGCCGAAGTTCCTGAGATTCAAAGCTTGAAAAGTCACGAAAGATGTGTGTTTGAGCACATAAATTACTCGGTTTCTAGTAAACTCACCCAGATGGACTTAAGCATTATTAGTCATGTTAAAGAGCTCGTCGAGGTGATTCTGTGGACAAATTTTGAAGGTATTTGAAGCACATTTGCCGAAGCTACGGAGGTTCAAAGCTTGCAAAGTCACGAAAGATGTGTGTTTGAACACATCAATTACTCGGTTTCTAGAAAACTCACCCAGATGGACTTAAGCATTATAAGTCAAGTTACAGAGCTCGTCGAGGTGATTCTGTGGACAAATTTTGAAGGTATTTGAAGCACATTTGCCGAAGTTCCTGAGATTCAAAACTTGAAAAGTCACGAAAGATGTGTGTTTGAGCACATAAATTACTCGGTTTCTAGAAAACTTACCTTGATGGACTTAAGCATTATTAGTCATGATAAAGAGCTCGTCGAGGTGATTCTGTGGTCAAATTTTGAAGGTATTTGAAGCACATTTGCCGGAGTTCCTGAGATTCAAAACTTGAAAAGTCACGAAAGATGTGTGTTTGAGCACATAAATTACTCGGTTTCTAGAAAACTTACCCTGATGGACTTAAGCATTATTAGTCATGATAAAGAGCTCGTCGAGGTGATTCTGTGGTCAAATTTTGAAGGTATTTGAAGCACATTAGCCGGAGCTGCGGAGGTTCAAAGCTTGAAAAGTCACGAAAGATGTGTGTTTGAGCACATAAATTACTCGGTTTCTAGAAAACTCACCCAGATGGACTTAAGCATTATTAGTCATGTTAAAGAGCTCGTCGAGGTGATTCTGTGGTCAAATTTTGAAGGTATTTGAAGCACATTTGCCGAAGTTCCTGAGATTCAAAACTTGAAAAGTCACGAAAGATGTGTGTTTGAGCACATAAATTACTCGGTTTCTAGAAAACTTACCCTGATGGACTTAAGCATTATTAGTCATGATAAAGAGCTCGTCGAGGTGATTCTGTGGTCAAATTTTGAAGGTATTTGAAGCACATTAGCCGGAGCTGCGGAGGTTCAAAGCTTGAAAAGTCACGAAAGATGTGTGTTTGAACACATCAATTACTCGGTTTCTAGAAAACTCACCCAGATGGACTTAAGCATTAAAAGTCAAGTTACAGAGCTCGTCGAGGTGATTCTGTGGACAAATTTTGAAGGTATTTGAAGCACATTTGCCGAACTTCCTGAGATTCAAAACTTGAAAAGTCACGAAAGATGTGTGTTTGAGCACATAAATTACTCGGTTTCTAGAAAACTTGCCCAGATGGACTTAAGCATTATTAGTCATGTGAAAGAGCTCGTCGAGGTGATTCTGTGGTCAAATTTTGAAGGAATTTGAAGCACATTTGCCGAAGTTCCTGAGATTCAAAGCTTGAAAAGTCACGAAAGATGTGTGTTTGAGCACATAAATTACTCGGTTTCTAGAAAACTCACCCAGATGGACTTAAGCATTATTAGTCATGTTAAAGAGCTCGTCGAGGTGATTCTGTGGTCAAATTTTGAAGGTATTTGAAGCACATTTGCCGAAGCTACGGAGGTTCAAAGCTTGCAAAGTCACGAAAGATGTGTGTTTGAACACATCAATTACTCGGTTTCTAGAAAACTTACCTTGATGGACTTAAGCATTATTAGTCATGATAAAGAGCTCGTCGAGGTGATTCTGTGGTCAAATTTTGAAGGAATTTGAAGCACATTTGCCGAAGTTCCTGAGATTCAAAACTTGAAAAGTCACGAAAGATGTGTGTTTGAACACATCAATTACTCGGTTTCTAGAAAACTTACCTTGATGGACTTAAGCATTATTAGTCATGATAAAGAGCTCGTCGAGGTGATTCTGTGGTCAAATTTTGAAGGAATTTGAAGCACATTTGCCGAAGTTCCTGAGATTCAAAACTTGAAAAGTCACGAAAGATGTGTGTTTGAGCACATAAATTACTCGGTTTCTAGAAAACTCACCCAGATGGACTTAAGCATTATAAGTCAAGTTACAGAGCTCGTCGAGGTGATTCTGTGGACAAATTTTGAAGGTATTTGAAGCACATTTGCCGATGTTACGGAGGTTCAAAGCTTGAAAAGTCACGAAAGATGTGTGTTTGAGCACATCAATTACTCGGTTTCTAGAAAACTCACCCAGATGGACTTAAGCATTATAAGTCAAGTTACAGAGCTCGTCGAGGTGACTCTGTGGTCAAATTTTGAAGGTATTTGAAGCACATTTGCCGATGCTACGGAGGTTCAAAACTTGAAAAGTCACGAAAGATGTGTGTTTGAGCACATAAATTACTCGGTTTCTAGAAAACATACCCAGATGGACTTAAGCATTATTATTCATGTTACAGAGCTCGTCGAGGTAATTCTGTGGTCAAATTTTGAAGGTATTTGAAGCACATTTGCCGAAGTTCCTGAGATTCAAAACTTGAAAAGTCACGAAAGATGTGTGTTTGAGCACATAAATTACTCGGTTTCTAGAAAACTTACCCTGATGGACTTAAGCATTATTAGTCATGATAAAGAGCTCGTCGAGGTGATTCTGTGGTCAAATTTTGAAGGTATTTGAAGCACGTTAGCCGGAGCTGCGGAGGTTCAAAGCTTGAAAAGTCACGAAAGATGTGTGTTTGAGCACATAAATTACTCGGTTTCTAGAAAACTCACCCAGATGGACTTAAGCATTATTAGTCATGTTAAAGAGCTCGTCGAGGTGATTCTGTGGTCAAATTTTGAAGATATTTGAAGCACATTTGCCGAAGCTACGGAGGTTCAAAGCTTGAAAAGTCACGAAAGATGTGTGTTTGAACACATCAATTACTCGGTTTCTAGAAAACTCACCCAGATGGACTTAAGCATTAAAAGTCAAGTTACAGAGCTCGTCGAGGTGATTCTGTGGACAAATTTTGAAGGTATTTGAAGCACATTTGCCGAACTTCCTGAGATTCAAAACTTGAAAAGTCACGAAAGATGTGTGTTTGAGCACATAAATTACTCGGTTTCTAGAAAACTTGCCCAGATGGACTTAAGCATTATTAGTCATGTGAAAGAGCTCGTCGAGGTGATTCTGTGGTCAAATTTTGAAGGAATTTGAAGCACATTTACCGAAGTTCCTGAGATTCAAAGCTTGAAAAGTCACGAAAGATGTGTGTTTGAGCACATAAATTACTCGGTTTCTAGAAAACTCACCCAGATGGACTTAAGCATTATTAGTCATGTTAAAGAGCTCGTCGAGGTGATTCTGTGGTCAAATTTTGAAGGTATTTGAAGCACATTAGCCGGAGCTGCGGAGGTTCAAAACTTGAAAAGTCACGAAAGATGTGTGTTTGAGCACATAAATAACTCGGTTTCTAGAAAACTCACCCAGATGGACTTAAGCATTATTAGTCATGTTAAAAAGCTCGTCGAGGTGATTCTGTGGTCAAATTTTGAAGGTATTTGAAGCACATTAGCCGGAGCTGCGGAGGTTCAAAACTTGAAAAGTCACGAAAGATGTGTGTTTGAGCACATAAATAACTCGGTTTCTAGAAAACTCACCCAGATGGACTTAAGCATTATTAGTCATGTTAAAAAGCTCGTCGAGGTGATTCTGTGGTCAAATTTTGAAGGTATTTGAAGCACATTTGCCGAAGCTACAGAGGTTCAAAGCTTGAAAAGTCACGAAAGATGTGTGTTTGAGCACATAAATTACTCGGTTTCTAGAAAACTCACCCAGATGGACTTAAGCATTATTAGTCATGATAAAGAGCTCGTCGAGGTGATTCTGTGGTCAAATTTTGAAGGTATTTGAAGCACATTTGCCGAAGCTACGGAGGTTCAAAGCTTGAAAAGTCACGAAAGATGTGTGTTTGAACACATCAATTACTCGGTTTCTAGAAAACTCACCCAGATGGACTTAAGCATTATTAGTCATGTTAAAGAGCTCGTCGAGGTGATTCTGTGGTCAAATTTTGAAGGTATTTGAAGCACATTAGCCGGAGCTGCGGAAGTTCAAAGCTTGAAGAGTCACGAAAGATGTGTGTTTGAGCACATAAATTACTCGGTTTCTAGAAAACTTACCCTGATGGACTTAAGCATTATTAGTCATGATAAAGAGCTCGTCGAGGTGATTCTGTGGTCAAATTTTGAAGGTATTTGAAGCACGTTAGCCGGAGCTGCGGAGGTTCAAAGCTTGAAAAGTCACGAAAGATGTGTGTTTGAGCACATAAATTACTCGGTTTCTAGAAAACTCACCCAGATGGACTTAAGCATTATTAGTCATGTTAAAGAGCTCGTAGAGGTGATTCTGTGGTCAAATTTTGAAGATATTTGAAGCACATTTGCCGAAGCTACGGAGGTTCAAAGCTTGAAAAGTCACGAAAGATGTGTGTTTGAACACATCAATTACTCGGCTTCTAGAAAACTCACCCAGATGGACTTAAGCATTAAAAGTCAAGTTACAGAGCTCGTCGAGGTGATTCTGTGGACAAATTTTGAAGGTATTTGAAGCACATTTGCCGAACTTCCTGAGATTCAAAACTTGAAAAGTCACGAAAGATGTGTGTTTGAGCACATAAATTACTCGGTTTCTAGAAAACTTGCCCAGATCGACTTAAGCATTATTAGTCATGTGAAAGAGCTCGTCGAGGTGATTCTGTGGTCAAATTTTGAAGGAATTTGAAGCACATTTGCCGAAGTTCCTGAGATTCAAAGCTTGAAAAGTCACGAAAGATGTGTGTTTGAGCACATAAATTACTCGGTTTCTAGAAAACTCACCCAGATGGACTTAAGCATTATTAGTCATGATAAAGAGCTCGTCGAGGTGATTCTGTGGTCAAATTTTGAAGGTATTTGAAGCACATTTGCCGAAGCTACGGAGGTTCAAAGCTTGAAAAGTCACGAAAGATGTGTGTTTGAACACATCAATTACTCGGTTTCTAGAAAACTCACCCAGATGGACTTAAGCATTATAAGTCAAGTTACAGAGCTCGTCGAGGTGATTCTGTGGACAAATTTTGAAGGTATTTGAAGCACATTTGCCGAAGTTCCTGAGATTCAAAACTTGAAAAGTCACGAAAGATGTGTGTTTGAGCACATAAATTACTCGGTTTCTAGAAAACTAACCCAGATGGACTTAAGCATTATTAGTCATGTTAAAGAGCTCGTCGAGGTGATTCTGTGGTCAAATTTTGAAGGTATTTGAAGCACATTAGACGGAGCTGCGGAAGTTCAAAGCTTGAAGAGTCACGAAAGATGTGTGTTTGAGCACATAAATTACTCGGTTTCTAGAAAACTTACCCTGATGGACTTAAGCATTATTAGTCATGATAAAGAGCTCGTCGAGGTGATTCTGTGGTCAAATTTTGAAGGTATTTGAAGCACATTTGCCGAAGCTACGGAGGTTCAAAGCTTGAAAAGTCACGAAAGATGTGTGTTTGAGCACATAAATTACTCGGTTTCTAGAAAACTCACCCAGATGGACTTAAGCATTATTAGTCATGATAAAGAGCTCGTCGAGGTGATTCTGTGGTCAAATTTTGAAGGTATTTGAAGCACATTTGCCGAAGCTACGGAGGTTCAAAGCTTGAAAAGTCACGAAAGATGTGTGTTTGAACACATCAATTACTCGGTTTCTAGAAAACTCACCCAGATGGACTTAAGCATTATAAGTCAAGTTACAGAGCTCGTCGAGGTGATTCTGTGGACAAATTTTGAAGGTATTTGAAGCACATTTGCCGAAGTTCCTGAGATTCAAAACTTGAAAAGTCACGAAAGATGTGTGTTTGAGCACATAAATTACTCGGTTTCTAGAAAACTTACCTTGATGGACTTAAGCATTATTAGTCATGATAAAGAGCTCGTCGAGGTGATTCTGTGGTCAAATTTTGAAGGTATTTGAAGCACATTAGCCGGAGCTGCGGAGGTTCAAAACTTGAAAAGTCACGAAAGATGTGTGTTTGAGCACATAAATTACTCGGTTTCTAGAAAACTCACCCAGATGGACTTAAGCATTATTAGTCATGTTAAAAAGCTCGTCGAGGTGATTCTGTGGTCAAATTTTGAAGGTATTTGAAGCACATTTGCCGAAGTTCCTGAGATTCAAAACTTGAAAAGTCACGAAAGATGTGTGTTTGAGCACATAAATTACTCGGTTTCTAGAAAACTAACCCAGATGGACTTAAGCATTATTAGTCATGTTAAAGAGCTCGTCGAGGTGATTTTGTGGTCAAATTTTGAAGGTATTTGAAGCACATTTGCCGAAGCTACGGAGGTTCAAAGCTTGAAAAGTCACGAAAGATGTGTGTTTGAACACATCAATTACTCGGTTTCTAGAAAACTTACCCTGATGGACTTAAGCATTATTAGTCATGATAAAGAGCTCGTCGAGGTGATTCTGTGGTCAAATTTTGAAGGTATTTGAAGCACATTTGCCGAAGCTACAGAGGTTCAAAGCTTGAAAAGTCACGAAAGATGTGTGTTTGAGCACATAAATTACTCGGTTTCTAGAAAACTCACCCAGATGGACTTAAGCATTATTAGTCATGATAAAGAGCTCGTCGAGGTGATTCTGTGGTCAAATTTTGAAGGTATTTGAAGCACATTTGCCGAAGCTACGGAGGTTCAAAGCTTGAAAAGTCACGAAAGATGTGTGTTTGAACACATCAATTACTCGGTTTCTAGAAAACTCACCCAGATGGACTTAAGCATTATAAGTCAAGTTACAGAGCTCGTCGAGGTGATTCTGTGGACA
Source organism: Euwallacea fornicatus (assembly GCF_040115645.1). Taxonomy (NCBI): domain Eukaryota; kingdom Metazoa; phylum Arthropoda; class Insecta; order Coleoptera; family Curculionidae; genus Euwallacea; species Euwallacea fornicatus. The sequence goes on along the minus strand of NW_027096017.1, from coordinate 217,879 downwards.
AATTTTGAAGGTATTTGAAGCACATTTGCCGAAGTTCCTGAGATTCAAAACTTGAAAAGTCACGAAAGATGTGTGTTTGAGCACATAAATTACTCGGTTTCTAGAAAACTTACCTTGATGGACTTAAGCATTATTAGTCATGATAAAGAGCTCGTCGAGGTGATTCTGTGGTCAAATTTTGAAGGTATTTGAAGCACATTAGCCGGAGCTGCGGAGGTTCAAAACTTGAAAAGTCACGAAAGATGTGTGTTTGAGCACATAAATTACTCGGTTTCTAGAAAACTCACCCAGATGGACTTAAGCATTATTAGTCATGTTAAAAAGCTCGTCGAGGTGATTCTGTGGTCAAATTTTGAAGGTATTTGAAGCACATTTGCCGAAGTTCCTGAGATTCAAAACTTGAAAAGTCACGAAAGATGTGTGTTTGAGCACATAAATTACTCGGTTTCTAGAAAACTAACCCAGATGGACTTAAGCGTTATTAGTCATGTTAAAGAGCTCGTCGAGGTGATTTTGTGGTCAAATTTTGAAGGTATTTGAAGCACATTTGCCGAAGCTACGGAGGTTCAAAGCTTGAAAAGTCACGAAAGATGTGTGTTTGAACACATCAATTACTCGGTTTCTAGAAAACTCACCCAGATGGACTTAAGCATTATTAGTCATGTTAAAGAGCTCGTCGAGGTGATTCTGTGGTCAAATTTTGAAGGTATTTGAAGCACATTAGCCGGAGCTGCGGAAGTTCAAAGCTTGAAGAGTCACGAAAGATGTGTGTTTGAGCACATAAATTACTCGGTTTCTAGAAAACTTACCCTGATGGACTTAAGCATTATTAGTCATGATAAAGAGCTCGTCGAGGTGATTCTGTGGTCAAATTTTGAAGGTATTTGAAGCACGTTAGCCGGAGCTGCGGAGGTTCAAAGCTTGAAAAGTCACGAAAGATGTGTGTTTGAGCACATAAATTACTCGGTTTCTAGAAAACTCACCCAGATGGACTTAAGCATTATTAGTCATGTTAAAGAGCTCGTCGAGGTGATTCTGTGGTCAAATTTTGAAGATATTTGAAGCACATTTGCCGAAGCTACGGAGGTTCAAAGCTTGAAAAGTCACGAAAGATGTGTGTTTGAACACATCAATTACTCGGTTTCTAGAAAACTCACCCAGATGGACTTAAGCATTAAAAGTCAAGTTACAGAGCTCGTCGAGGTGATTCTGTGGACAAATTTTGAAGGTATTTGAAGCACATTTGCCGAACTTCCTGAGATTCAAAACTTGAAAAGTCACGAAAGATGTGTGTTTGAGCACATAAATTACTCGGTTTCTAGAAAACTTGCCCAGATGGACTTAAGCATTATTAGTCATGTGAAAGAGCTCGTCGAGGTGATTCTGTGGTCAAATTTTGAAGGAATTTGAAGCACATTTGCCGAAGTTCCTGAGATTCAAAGCTTGAAAAGTCACGAAAGATGTGTGTTTGAGCACATAAATTACTCGGTTTCTAGAAAACTCACCCAGATGGACTTAAGCATTATTAGTCATGTTAAAGAGCTCGTCGAGGTGATTCTGTGGACAAATTTTGAAGGTATTTGAAGCACATTTGCCGAAGCTACGGAGGTTCAAAGCTTGCAAAGTCACGAAAGATGTGTGTTTGAACACATCAATTACTCGGTTTCTAGAAAACTCACCCAGATGGACTTAAGCATTATAAGTCAAGTTACAGAGCTCGTCGAGGTGATTCTGTGGACAAATTTTGAAGGTATTTGAAGCACATTTGCCGAAGTTCCTGAGATTCAAAACTTGAAAAGTCACGAAAGATGTGTGTTTGAGCACATAAATTACTCGGTTTCTAGAAAACTTACCTTGATGGACTTAAGCATTATTAGTCATGATAAAGAGCTCGTCGAGGTGATTCTGTGGTCAAATTTTGAAGGTATTTGAAGCACATTAGCCGGAGCTGCGGAGGTTCAAAACTTGAAAAGTCACGAAAGATGTGTGTTTGAGCACATAAATTACTCGGTTTCTAGAAAACTCACCCAGATGGACTTAAGCATTATTAGTCATGTTAAAAAGCTCGTCGAGGTGATTCTGTGGTCAAATTTTGAAGGTATTTGAAGCACATTTGCCGAAGTTCCTGAGATTCAAAACTTGAAAAGTCACGAAAGATGTGTGTTTGAGCACATAAATTACTCGGTTTCTAGAAAACTAACCCAGATGGACTTAAGCATTATTAGTCATGTTAAAGAGCTCGTCGAGGTGATTTTGTGGTCAAATTTTGAAGGTATTTGAAGCACATTTGCCGAAGCTACGGAGGTTCAAAGCTTGAAAAGTCACGAAAGATGTGTGTTTGAACACATCAATTACTCGGTTTCTAGAAAACTCACCCAGATGGACTTAAGCATTATTAGTCATGTTAAAGAGCTCGTCGAGGTGATTCTGTGGTCAAATTTTGAAGGTATTTGAAGCACATTAGCCGGAGCTGCGGAAGTTCAAAGCTTGAAGAGTCACGAAAGATGTGTGTTTGAGCACATAAATTACTCGGTTTCTAGAAAACTTACCCTGATGGACTTAAGCATTATTAGTCATGATAAAGAGCTCGTCGAGGTGATTCTGTGGTCAAATTTTGAAGGTATTTGAAGCACATTTGCCGAAGCTACGGAGGTTCAAAGCTTGAAAAGTCACGAAAGATGTGTGTTTGAACACATCAATTACTCGGTTTCTAGAAAACTCACCCAGATGGACTTAAGCATTATAAGTCAAGTTACAGAGCTCGTCGAGGTGATTCTGTGGACAAATTTTGAAGGTATTTGAAGCACATTTGCCGAAGTTCCTGAGATTCAAAACTTGAAAAGTCACGAAAGATGTGTGTTTGAGCACATAAATTACTCGGTTTCTAGAAAACTTACCTTGATGGACTTAAGCATTATTAGTCATGATAAAGAGCTCGTCGAGGTGATTCTGTGGTCAAATTTTGAAGGTATTTGAAGCACATTAGCCGGAGCTGCGGAGGTTCAAAACTTGAAAAGTCACGAAAGATGTGTGTTTGAGCACATAAATTACTCGGTTTCTAGAAAACTCACCCAGATGGACTTAAGCATTATTAGTCATGTTAAAAAGCTCGTCGAGGTGATTCTGTGGTCAAATTTTGAAGGTATTTGAAGCACATTTGCCGAAGTTCCTGAGATTCAAAACTTGAAAAGTCACGAAAGATGTGTGTTTGAGCACATAAATTACTCGGTTTCTAGAAAACTAACCCAGATGGACTTAAGCATTATTAGTCATGTTAAAGAGCTCGTCGAGGTGATTTTGTGGTCAAATTTTGAAGGTATTTGAAGCACATTTGCCGAAGCTACGGAGGTTCAAAGCTTGAAAAGTCACGAAAGATGTGTGTTTGAACACATCAATTACTCGGTTTCTAGAAAACTCACCCAGATGGACTTAAGCATTATTAGTCATGTTAAAGAGCTCGTCGAGGTGATTCTGTGGTCAAATTTTGAAGGTATTTGAAGCACATTAGCCGGAGCTGCGGAAGTTCAAAGCTTGAAGAGTCACGAAAGATGTGTGTTTGAGCACATAAATTACTCGGTTTCTAGAAAACTTACCCTGATGGACTTAAGCATTATTAGTCATGATAAAGAGCTCGTCGAGGTGATTCTGTGGTCAAATTTTGAAGGTATTTGAAGCACATTTGCCGATGCTACGGAGGTTCAAAGCTTGAAAATTCACGAAAGATGTGTGTTTGAGCACATCAATTACTCGGTTTCTAGAAAACTCACCCAGATGGACTTAAGCATTATAAGTCAAGTTACAGAGCTCGTCGAGGTGATTCTGTGGATAAATTTTGAAGGTATTTGAAGCACATTTGCCGAAGTTCCTGAGATTCAAAACTTGAAAAGTCACGAAAGATGTGTGTTTGAGCACATAAATTACTCGGTTTCTAGAAAACTCACCCAGATGGACTTAAGCATTATTAGTCATGATAAAGAGCTCGTCGAGGTGATTCTGTGGTCAAATTTTGAAGGAATTTGAAGCACATTTGCCGATTCTACGGAGGTTCAAAGCTTGAAAAGACTCGAAAGATGTGTGTTTGACCACATAAATTACTCGGTTTCTAGAAAACTCACCCAGATAGACTTAAGCATCATAAGTCATGTTAAAGAGCTCGTCGAGGTGATTCTGTGGTCAAATTTTGAAGGTATTTGAAGCACATTTGCCGAAGTTACGGAGGTTCAAAGCTTGAAAAGTCACGATACATGTGTGTTTGAACACATAAATTACTCGGTTTCTAGAAAACTTACCCAGATGGACTTAAGCATTATTAGTCATGTTAAAGAGCTCGTCGAGGTGATTCTGTGGTCAAATTTTGAAGGTATTTGAAGCACAGTTGCCGAAGTTCCTGAGGTTCAAAACTTGAAAAGTCACGAAAGATGTGTGTTTGAGCACATAAATTACTCGGTTTCTAGAAAACTCACCCAGATGGACTTAAGCATTATTAGTCATGTTAAAGAGCTCGCCGAGGTGATTCTGTGGTCAAATTTTGAAGGAATTTGAAGCACATTTGCCGATGCTACGGAGGTTCAAAGCTTGAAAAGACTCGAAAGATGTGTGTTTGACCACATAAATTACTCGGTTTCTAGAAAACTCACCCAGATAGACTTAAGCATCATAAGTCATGTTAAAGAGCTCGTCGAGGTGATTCTGTGGTCAAATTTTGAAGGTATTTGAAGCACATTTGCCGAAGCTACGGAAGTTCAAATCTTGAAAAGTCACGAAAGATGTGTGTTTGAGCACATCAATTACTCGGTTTCTAGAAAACTCACCCAGATAGACTTAAGCATTATAAGTCAAGTTACAGAGCTCGTCGAGGTGATTCTGTGGTCAAATTTTGAAGGAATTTGAAGCACATTTGCCGATGCTACGGAGGTTCAAAGCTTGAAAAGTCACGATACATGTGTGTTTGAACACATAAATTACTCGATTTCTAGAAAACTTACCCAGATGGACTTAAGCATTATTAGTCATGATAAAGAGCTCGTCGAGGTGATTCTGTGGTCAAATTTTGAAGGAATTTGAAGCACATTTGCCGATGCTACGGAGGTTCAAAGCTTGAAAAGACTCGAAAGATGTGTGTTTGACCACATAAATTACTCGGTTTCTAGAAAACTCACCCAGATAGACTTAAGCATCATAAGTCATGTTAAAGAGCTCGTCGAGGTGATTCTGTGGTCAAATTTTGAAGGTATTTGAAGCACATTTGCCGAAGCTACGGAAGTTCAAATCTTGAAAAGTCACGAAAGATGTGTGTTTGAGCACATCAATTACTCGGTTTCTAGAAAACTCACCCAGATAGACTTAAGCATTATAAGTCAAGTTACAGAGCTCGTCGAGGTGATTCTGTGGTCAAATTTTGAAGGTATTTGAAGCACATTTGCCGAAGTTACGGAGGTTCAAAGCTTGAAAAGTCACGATACATGTGTGTTTGAACACATCAATTACTCGGTTTCTAGAAAACTCACCCAGATGGACTTAAGCATTATAAGTCATGATAAAGAGCTCGTCGAGGTGATTCTGTGGTCAAATTTTGAAGGTATTTGAGGCACATTTGCCGACGTTACGGAGGTTCAAAGCTTGAAAAGTCACGAAAGATGTGTGTTTGACCACATAAATTACTCGGTTTCTAGAAAACTCACCCAGATGGACTTAAGCATTATAAGTCATGATAAAGAGCTCGTCGAGGTGATTCTGTGGTCAAATTTTGAAGGAATTTGAAGCACATTTGCCGATGCTACGGAGGTTCAAAGCTTGAAAAGTCACGATACATGTGTGTTTGAACACATAAATTACTCGGTTTCTAGAAAACTTACCCAGATGGACTTAAGCATTATTAGTCATGTTAAAGAGCTCGTCGAGGTGATTCTGTGGTCAAATTTTGAAGGTATTTGAAGCACATTTGCCGAAGCTACGGAGGTTCAAAGCTTGAAAAGTCACGAAAGATGTGTGTTTGAGCACATAAATTACTCGGTTTCTAGAAAACTTACCCTGATGGACTTAAGCATTATTAGTCATGATAAAGAGCTCGTCGAGGTGATTCTGTGGTCAAATTTTGAAGGAATTTGAAGCACATTTGCCGATGCTACGGAGGTTCAAAGCTTGAAAAGTCACGATACATGTGTGTTTGAACACATAAATTACTCGATTTCTAGAAAACTTACCCAGATGGACTTAAGCATTATTAGTCATGTTAAAGAGCTCGCCGAGGTGATTCTGTGGTCAAATTTTGAAGGTATTTGAAGCACATTTGCCGAAGTTCCTGAGGTTCAAAACTTGAAAAGTCACGAAAGATGTGTGTTTGAGCACATAAATTACTCGGTTTCTAGAAAACTCACCCAGATAGACTTAAGCATTATTAGTCATGTTAAAGAGCTCGTCGAGGTGATTCTGTGGTCAAATTTTGAAGGAATTTGAAGCACATTTGCCGATGCTACGGAGGTTCAAAGCTTGAAAAGTCACGATACATGTGTGTTTGAACACATAAATTACTCGGTTTCTAGAAAACTTACCCAGATGTTCTTAAGCATTATTAGTCATGTTAAAGAGCTCGTCGAGGTGATTCTGTGGTCAAATTTTGAAGGAATTTGAAGCACATTTGCCGATGCTACGGAGGTTCAAAGCTTGAAAAGTCACGATACATGTGTGTTTGAACACATAAATTACTCGGTTTCTAGAAAACTTACCCAGATGTTCTTAAGCATTATTAGTCGTGTTAAAGAGCTCGTCGAGGTGATTCTGTGGTCAAATTTTGAAGGTATTTGAAGCACATTTGCCGATGCTACGGAGGTTCAAAGCTTGAAAAGTCACGAAAGATGTGTGTTTGAGCACATAAATTACTCGGTTTCTAGAAAACTCACCCAGATGGACTTAAGCATTATAAGTCATGATAAAGAGCTCGTCGAGGTGATTCTGTGGACAAATTTTGAAGGAATTTGAAGCACATTTGCCGATGCTACGGAGGTTCAAAGCTTGAAAAGTCACGAAAGATGTGTGTTTGAACACATCAATTACTCGGTTTCTAGAAAACTTACCCAGATGGACTTAAGCATTATTAGTCATGTTAAAGAGCTCGTCGAGGTGATTCTGTGGTCAAATTTTGAAGGTAGTTGAAGCACATTTGCCGACGTTACGGAGGTTCAAAGCTTGAAAAGTCACGATATATGTGTGTTTGAACACATAAATTACTCGGTTTCTAGAAAACTTACCCAGATGGACTTAAGCATTATTAGTCATGTTAAAGAGCTCGTCGAGGTGATTCTGTGGTCAAATTTTGAAGGTATTTGAAGCACATTTGCCGAAGCTACGGAGGTTCAAAGCTTGAAAAGTCACGAAAGATGTGTGTTTGAACACATCAATTACTCGGTTTCTAGAAAACTTACCCAGATGGACTTAAGCATTATTAGTCATGTTAAAGAGCTCGTCGAGGTGATTCTGTGGTCAAATTTTGAAGGTAGTTGAAGCACATTTGCCGACGTTACGGAGATTCAAAACTTGAAAAGTCACGAAAGATGTGTGTTTGAGCACATAAATTACTCGGTTTCTAGAAAACTAACCCAGATGGACTTAAGCATTATTAGTCATGTTAAAGAGCTCGTCGAGGTGATTCTGTGGTCAAATTTTGAAGGTATTTGAAGCACATTTGCCGAAGCTACGGAGGTTCAAAGCTTGAAAAGTCACGAAAGATGTGTGTTTGAACACATCAATTACTCGGTTTCTAGAAAACTCACCCAGATGGACTTAAGCATTATTAGTCATGTTAAAGAGCTCGTCGAGGTGATTCTGTGGTCAAATTTTGAAGGTATTTGAAGCACATTAGCCGGAGCTGCGGAAGTTCAAAGCTTGAAGAGTCACGAAAGATGTGTGTTTGAGCACATAAATTACTCGGTTTCTAGAAAACTTACCCTGATGGACTTAAGCATTATTAGTCATGATAAAGAGCTCGTCGAGGTGATTCTGTGGTCAAATTTTGAAGGTATTTGAAGCACATTTGCCGAAGTTACGGAGGTTCAAAGCTTGAAAAGTCACGAAAGATGTGTGTTTGAGCACATAAATTACTCGGTTTCTAGAAAACTCACCCAGATGGACTTAAGCATTATTAGTCATGTTAAAGAGCTCGTCGAGGTGATTCTGTGGTCAAATTTTGAAGGTATTTGAAGCACATTTGCCGAAGTTCCTGAGATTCAAAACTTGAAAAGTCACGAAAGATGTGTGTTTGAGCACATAAATTACTCGGTTTCTAGAAAACTCACCCAGATGGACTTAAGCATTATTAGTCATGTTAAAGAGCTCGTCGAGGTGATTCTGTGGTCAAATTTTGAAGGTATTTGAAGCACATTTGCCGAAGCTACGGAGGTTCAAAGCTTGAAAAGTCACGAAAGATGTGTGTTTGAACACATCAATTACTCGGTTTCTAGAAAACTCACCCAGATGGACTTAAGCATTATTAGTCATGTTAAAGAGCTCGTCGAGGTGATTCTGTGGTCAAATTTTGAAGGTATTTGAAGCACATTTGCCGAAGTTACGGAGGTTCAAAGCTTGAAAAGTCACGATACATGTGTGTTTGAACACATAAATTACTCGGTTTCTAGAAAACTTACCCAGATGGACTTAAGCATTATTAGTCATGTTAAAGAGCTCGTCGAGGTGATTCTGTGGTCAAATTTTGAAGGTATTTGAAGCACAGTTGCCGAAGTTCCTGAGGTTCAAAACTTGAAAAGTCACGAAAGATGTGTGTTTGAGCACATAAATTACTCGGTTTCTAGAAAACTCACCCAGATGGACTTAAGCATTATTAGTCATGATAAAGAGCTCGTCGAGGTGATTCTGTGGTCAAATTTTGAAGGAATTTGAAGCACATTTGCCGATGCTACGGAGGTTCAAAGCTTGAAAAGACTCGAAAGATGTGTGTTTGACCACATAAATTACTCGGTTTCTAGAAAACTCACCCAGATAGACTTAAGCATTATTAGTCATGATAAAGAGCTCGTCGAGGTGATTCTGTGGTCAAATTTTGAAGGTATTTGAAGCACATTTGCCGAAGCTACGGAGGTTCAAAGCTTGAAAAGTCACGAAAGATGTGTGTTTGAACACATCAATTACTCGGTTTCTAGAAAACTCACCCAGATGGACTTAAGCATTATTAGTCATGTTAAAGAGCTCGTCGAGGTGATTCTGTGGTCAAATTTTGAAGGTATTTGAAGCACATTTGCCGAAGTTACGGAGGTTCAAAGCTTGAAAAGTCACGATACATGTGTGTTTGAACACATAAATTACTCGGTTTCTAGAAAACTTACCCAGATGGACTTAAGCATTATTAGTCATGTTAAAGAGCTCGTCGAGGTGATTCTGTGGTCAAATTTTGAAGGTATTTGAAGCACAGTTGCCGAAGTTCCTGAGGTTCAAAACTTGAAAAGTCACGAAAGATGTGTGTTTGAGCACATAAATTACTCGGTTTCTAGAAAACTCACCCAGATGGACTTAAGCATTATTAGTCATGATAAAGAGCTCGTCGAGGTGATTCTGTGGTCAAATTTTGAAGGAATTTGAAGCACATTTGCCGATGCTACGGAGGTTCAAAGCTTGAAAAGACTCGAAAGATGTGTGTTTGACCACATAAATTACTCGGTTTCTAGAAAACTCACCCAGATAGACTTAAGCATCATAAGTCATGTTAAAGAGCTCGTCGAGGTGATTCTGTGGTCAAATTTTGAAGGTATTTGAAGCACATTTGCCGAAGCTACGGAAGTTCAAATCTTGAAAAGTCACGAAAGATGTGTGTTTGAGCACATCAATTACTCGGTTTCTAGAAAACTCACCCAGATAGACTTAAGCATTATAAGTCAAGTTACAGAGCTCGTCGAGGTGATTCTGTGGTCAAATTTTGAAGGTATTTGAAGCACATTTGCCGAAGTTACGGAGGTTCAAAGCTTGAAAAGTCACGATACATGTGTGTTTGAACACATCAATTACTCGGTTTCTAGAAAACTCACCCAGATGGACTTAAGCATTATAAGTCATGATAAAGAGCTCGTCGAGGTGATTCTGTGGTCAAATTTTGAAGGTATTTGAAGCACATTTGCCGACGTTACGGAGGTTCAAAGCTTGAAAAGTCACGAAAGATGTGTGTTTGACCACATAAATTACTCGGTTTCTAGAAAACTCACCCAGATGGACTTAAGCATTATAAGTCATGATAAAGAGCTCGTCGAGGTGATTCTGTGGTCAAATTTTGAAGGAATTTGAAGCACATTTGCCGATGCTACGGAGGTTCAAAGCTTGAAAAGTCACGTTACATGTGTGTTTGAACACATAAATTACTCGGTTTCTAGAAAACTTACCCAGATGGACTTAAGCATTATTAGTCATGTTAAAGAGCTCGTCGAGGTGATTCTGTGGTCAAATTTTGAAGGTATTTGAAGCACATTTGCCGAAGCTACGGAGGTTCAAAGCTTGAAAAGTCACGAAAGATGTGTGTTTGAGCACATAAATTACTCGGTTTCTAGAAAACTTACCCTGATGGACTTAAGCATTATTAGTCATGATAAAGAGCTCGTCGAGGTGATTCTGTGGTCAAATTTTGAAGGAATTTGAAGCACATTTGCCGATGCTACGGAGGTTCAAAGCTTGAAAAGTCACGATACATGTGTGTTTGAACACATAAATTACTCGGTTTCTAGAAAACTTACCCAGATGGACTTAAGCATTATTAGTCATGTTAAAGAGCTCGTCGAGGTGATTCTGTGGTCAAATTTTGAAGGTATTTGAAGCACATTTGCCGAAGCTACGGAGGTTCAAAGCTTGAAAAGTCACGAAAGATGTGTGTTTGAGCACATAAATTACTCGGTTTCTAGAAAACTTACCCTGATGGACTTAAGCATTATTAGTCATGATAAAGAGCTCGTCGAGGTGATTCTGTGGTCAAATTTTGAAGGAATTTGAAGCACATTTGCCGATGCTACGGAGGTTCAAAGCTTGAAAAGTCACGATACATGTGTGTTTGAACACATAAATTACTCGATTTCTAGAAAACTTACCCAGATGGACTTAAGCATTATTAGTCATGTTAAAGAGCTCGCCGAGGTGATTCTGTGGTCAAATTTTGAAGGTATTTGAAGCACATTTGCCGAAGTTCCTGAGGTTCAAAACTTGAAAAGTCACGAAAGATGTGTGTTTGAGCACATAAATTACTCGGTTTCTAGAAAACTCACCCAGATAGACTTAAGCATTATTAGTCATGTTAAAGAGCTCGTCGAGGTGATTCTGTGGTCAAATTTTGAAGGAATTTGAAGCACATTTGCCGATGCTACGGAGGTTCAAAGCTTGAAAAGTCACGATACATGTGTGTTTGAACACATAAATTACTCGGTTTCTAGAAAACTTACCCAGATGTTCTTAAGCATTATTAGTCATGTTAAAGAGCTCGTCGAGGTGATTCTGTGGTCAAATTTTGAAGGAATTTGAAGCACATTTGCCGATGCTACGGAGGTTCAAAGCTTGAAAAGTCACGATACATGTGTGTTTGAACACATAAATTACTCGGTTTCTAGAAAACTTACCCAGATGTTCTTAAGCATTATTAGTCATGTTAAAGAGCTCGTCGAGGTGATTCTGTGGTCAAATTTTGAAGGTATTTGAAGCACATTTGCCGATGCTACGGAGGTTCAAAGCTTGAAAAGTCACGATACATGTGTGTTTGAACACATAAATTACTCGGTTTCTAGAAAACTTACCCAGATGTTCTTAAGCATTATTAGTCATGTTAAAGAGCTCGTCGAGGTGATTCTGTGGTCAAATTTTGAAGGAATTTGAAGCACATTTGCCGATGCTACGGAGGTTCAAAGCTTGAAAAGTCACGATACATGTGTGTTTGAACACATAAATTACTCGGTTTCTAGAAAACTTACCCAGATGTTCTTAAGCATTATTAGTCATGTTAAAGAGCTCGTCGAGGTGATTCTGTGGTCAAATTTTGAAGGTATTTGAAGCACATTTGCCGATGCTACGGAGGTTCAAAGCTTGAAAAGTCACGAAAGATGTGTGTTTGAGCACATAAATTACTCGGTTTCTAGAAAACTCACCCAGATGGACTTAAGCATTATAAGTCATGATAAAGAGCTAATTAAGTGAGCGATCAAGTGGAATCACTTTTAAAAAAACTTTATTTAGGGCTTAAAACTAGTGAATCATTAGTACGAACAGCGATTATGTCTAAAAGCTTTGACACGCAACTAATGTTAAGGTTTCTCTGTGTGCAACCACTTTTATAGAACGTGAATGCACACTCAGCATTATTAGTCATCAGTTCCTTTGGTTGTGGGATATTTCTCCTCCACCCTCAGTTTTTTCAACGTCCTCGTTGACAAGTTCTTGCAGGGTTTTCACACTTATGAATTTTAAATGTTTACACTTTTTCCACTGGTAAAATATAACTCCTAACACACAAATAACAATACTAAAAATAATTATAATAGTAGTTATTACAAAATAGTGGGTGTTAGTTAATGGCATCAAATTTACAATTTCAAGAGGTTCTAGCAAATCTTCTTGAATTGAACCTGGATCTTTCAAATGCTTTAATTGAAGGTTTAAAGAATAGTTTGTTAAGTATGGTTTTATTACGTTAGGGGATGTCATTGTTATATTATTAACAGCTAGTGAATACTTGTGATTTTCTATTATTACATCACACTGACTCTGAATAATTGAACATCCTTCCAATCTTATTGCCTTAAACTTAAAACAATCTTCATACATCATTTCGAAAGTCTTTACACAAACTAATAAGGCATTTTTATGAGTTAATATATGCACTCGATAATTGTTGTTCACAGAGGCATAATGACAGTCTCCTAAGGAGCAACTATGGGCATGAGGATCTTCACACATCCATTTAGCATTTACTTCTTTACAATTTTTATACCATATTTCATTACAATAGTATTTGGTAGGACTTATCATAATTTTTGATATATTATTAGGAATGGGATATACCATTTGAAGGTCACAGACGTTGCTTTCAAAAATAGGTATCTTAATTGCTAGGATAACCGTTTCATCAAGTATCATCATGCCTGTTCGGCAAATAAACGTTAACTCTGTTAAATGATCTATGGGCCAAAGGGCATTTTTGGGATAATGCAAATGGAGATAGTGCCAAATTTCTTTTATTTCTATAGTTGACAGTATTTCTAGGTCTAAAGTTTCTAAATGCGCAAACGAGAAAACTCTTACTAATTTTTCTAGCATTTGATTTAATTGATTTAATTGAATGTATTGATCTTGTATAGAAAGACTTAAAGTCATGCTATTGTGTAAATTCGAGATTTCTTTTGCGATAAGATTCGAATTTTCATTAATTTTCGCTATAGTTTCTTTAAATTTAATCATGATATTTCCGGCAAGCGAACTAAGATCATTGATTTTTCTAATTGAATTTAGTTGATTATGTTTTATAGTTTCAAAATTTTGAGTGATTATCTCTAAATCTTGGTTATCCAAATTTCCTGTGATGAACTTAATACCACTCCCAAGGAAGTTAAGTAATCCTCGTTTTTCTCGTTTATTTTCTTGGTGTGCCCTAAGTTTATCATAAGCATCATAAGTGTCATTCAAGAGTTTGGAGGTGTGAAAATAAAGAGTCTTGAGTGCACTGTTTTCAAGTTCGTTCGTCATGGATCTTAAAGTTAAAATATTACTAAATATATGAGATAACGCAAACTTAACGCTAGTTAAGTTAAACGGAACATACGTGGTATGGTAATGGTTAATTATTAGTGCAGGGGATACTTCTTCTAGATAATATCCAGTGTTAGGGAGTTTGTGCACTTGTAGAGCCTGCGTCCGGAGGGTCAGGGTCAGGAGGCTGTTCAGGGTTTTTATTTTGTTTTTGTGTATTTTGAAGTTGTTTCTGATGGGCCGTTTTGTAAACATTTTCATGAAATGGTAAAAGTTCTTTCTTCCTTTGTTCATTATATTGTTCATAAATAGTGAGGTCGGTATTGAGACTAGGTTCGTGAAAATAAGGGCCATAGAGAATTGAGAATGGGGAGTGTCCAGTTGTCGAATGTATACTTTGATTATAAATTAGGATTGCCGTTATCATAAGATTTTGGGGTGTTTCTTCTGAATTCTTTGTCTTGAGTGTTCGTAATTTCTCTAGGAGAGTAGAATGGAATCTTTCGATGGGACTATTTGATGAGGAGTTTCCTGTGGTTGTGTAATGAAGTTCAATATTAAACAGTTGACAAAATTCTTTTAGAACATTATTTTGAAATTCATTACCTTGGTCTGAAACTATCTTTTGAGGCGTGTTGTGATGAGCACAGTAGTGTCTTAGTTTATTTAAGATGGTTATGGCGTTTCGGTCTTGTAGGTAGTAGGCTTGTGCGTATTTTGAAAAGGAATCTATGATTGTTAAAAACTGGCAATTTGAGAAGTAAAAAATATCTATGTGAACCGTTTTAAAAGGTTTTTCGGCTAATAAGGGACCTTCATAAGCGATTCGATAAGGGTGTCTCTCATACTTATTTTGGAGACATATTTCACACTTATTGATATAGTTAGTAATAGAATCGCGTAATCTTGGCCAATAATACTTTTGTTTAAGATGGTTATAAGTCTCAGTGATACCATTATGATTGTTATGATGGTAATTAGAGATAATTTCTTGTTGATTCTCAATATCGAGCACATCGGTGAGGCATGTGTTAGAAAACACAAGCTTAGCAGAGTCGTTAAGATTAGCCGTTATTACTCTTTGGAATTCAAGCCTTAATTCGTCATTGGGAATATACACGGTGAATGTAATATCTGGTCGTATTATATCTTTAAGAATCTTGAGTATGTGTTCTTGTCGATTTTCCTGGTTAATACGTACTGTATGATGGTGTTTTTTAAATGGTTTAGTGAAAGAGTGCTTATATGTCTCGCCATAGTCAATTACTAATCTATTATTGGCATAATTCAGTGGTAATTCTGATATTGGAAGTCTTTTTCCTACAGGGTCATTATTCGAGTGAGCAGTAATATTTGATATGTTATCCTCTGGGATTTCATGAGTTGCGTTTTCCGGTAATGGGGCTGCATTCGTTATTACAGAGGAGTCATTGTTTTGCTCTACGTATCTTTGGTTTACCACGTAATCTGCGAGGTCGAAATCGTTAAGATTTGCTACTGTATCGTCAACATTGGGGACTTTAGATTGCGAATCGTGTTGTGTATTATCAGATGTTTCATGGATGTTAATTTCTATACGGGATAAGGCGTCGGCAACTACATTTTCCTTTCCTTTTTTATATTTAATTTCAAAATTGTACTCTTCAAGTTTTAATTTCCAACGGATTAGCCTAGAATTGGGTTCTTTTATTTTTGAGAGCCACACGAGAGGATTATGGTCAGTTTCAACTACAAATTTTATACCATATAAATAGCATCGAAAATGTTTAGCGGAATCTACTATAGAAAGCAATTCTTTTTCTATGGTGGAGTAGTTTTTCTCAGCTGAATTTAGGGTGCGAGAATAAAAAGCTATAGGGTGGTCATTTTGTGATAATACGCTACCGATTGCTATGTTTGAGGCATCCGTCGTTAACTTAAAAGGTTTGTTAAAATCTGGGTATTGTAAAATTGGAGAGTTAGTAATGAGTTCTTTGCACTTTTGAAATGCTTCTCTGAACTCCTGATTTCCTATGGAAGGTTCACCTCCTTTTCTAAGACATTTGGTAAGAGGGAATGTAATTTTTGAAAAATTCTTAATAAATCTTCGGTAGTAACCTATTAGGCCTAAAAATGCTTTGATTTCTTTTTGTGTTCGCGGTGTGGGGTATCTTTGAATAGCTTCTATTTTTGAAGGATTAGGTTTAATACCATCGGGTGTTATAATATGTCCAAGAAATGACACTTCTTTACATAAGAACTCTGATTTGTCGAGTTGAATTTTAAGGTTTATTTCTCTGAATTTTTTGAATATTATTCTAATATGATCAATATGTTCTGAGAGAGATTTTGAAAATATTACTACATCATCCATGTAGACAAAACAGAATTTATATAAAAATTCACGGAGAATTTCGTCCATCATCCTCTGAAAAGTAGCCGGCGCGTTTTTTAAACCAAACGGCATTCGTAAGTATTCATAATGGCCATTTTCGACGGTAAAGGCCGTTTTTTCAATAGAGGATGGATCCATTTCTATTTGGTGGAATCCTTGAGCTAAGTCCAAAGTCGTGAAATAAATACATCTACCAAGGTTGTCTAAAATTTCCTCGATTCTTGGTAAAGGGTATTTTTCCTCTATCGTGATGTCATTTAATCTTCTATAATCTACGACCATACGGAATTTTGGTTTTAAAGAGGCATCGAGTTTTTTCGGAACGATCCATACAGGGGCAGAGTATGGCGATATAGAAGGACGAATGATTTTGTTATCGAGAAGTTTTTGAATTTGAAGCTGAATTTCTTGATTCATTTTAAAGGGATGTCTAAATGATTTGACATAGACAGGTCTATCATCTTTTGTTCTAATATGATGTTTAGTTTGGCTAGTAAAGGTTAAATCAGAGTCGTCGCGATACATTATATCTTTAAATTCTTGACAAAGAGGTGTAATTTTGGATTTTTCTAATGGAGTCAAATGATCTAATCGTAATTGGGATTCAACATTAAATTTTTGTGAATTTGATGGTGGATTAATTATCCTAAATTGATCTTCGGGTACAACTCTTTTTCTTTGATGAAAATTTATTTGCATCTTTGGCAGGGGATTAGGGATTTTGCAAAGTCCATTATTTATTTTAACGAGGGAGTCCGGTATAACATGGTTATTTATTATAAACGAAGGTAAAATGGCAGCGCCTTCTTTTTTATTTACCGGGACAATCAGATAGTTACTGTTAGAGTTTGTTATTGGTCTGGCAAGAGGTTTGTTATAAGCCAATGAGAATGGAATTTTGACGTCGTTTAACGTTAGGGATTTGTTTTCATAATCTAGAAGAGCGTTTAGCCTACTTAGGTCTCTGGAGCCTATAAGGGCGTCAAAGTCTGTATGCCAATTAACTACTCGTAAATTAAACGGACAATTTATACCCAATTCTTCTAAAAGATCTAGCTTTAAGTTTTTGTCTTCTTGATAGGTTTGTTTGCATGCTGTGACTTCAAAAGGTTCAATATATGTTTTTTCAGGGAATAATTCTGCGATGTTGGGATTAATGATAGAATCTGAGGCACCTGTATCTATCAGAACATTAATTTGTTTTTCGGGAAGGTAGAAATAGGGTAATTCTATGGTTTGAGCGATATTATTTAAGTCAAGTCTTGGTATGAGGCAGGTTGTGGAAAATTTTCATCACAGTCTCCAGTAACATTGGAGCTGATTTCCTCATCTTGGAAACTCCAATTTTCTAAGAGGTTCCTATTTTCTAACGACGTAGCTTCTTCAGAAGGATCATATTCATTACTATCGTATGTCAATGGATTCTGAATTTCAATATTACTTAATTCTTGAGATGTAAAATTACGGGGACCTGTCGGTCGAAAGGTGGGATATCTGAAAGGCGGTTGTCTTTGTTGGTGCGAGACGGAAGGTCCTGCGGTGGAAATGGACATTGGTATTGGGGCATCTTTTTGTGGGTTTGGTTTAAATCTTCCGAATCTTTGATTATGAGGGAAATTGCCTGGTATATGTCTGGGATGCATTTGAGTATGTTGAACAATTCTCGAATTTTGCGAAGGGTGTTGACAGTTGTTAGTTAGATTTCGAAAAGTATTTGATGGGTTTTTGTTCTGGAATCTATTTGTTTGCATAGAAAAGTTTTGTGGGGTAACATGGTTGTTGGTAAGGCTGCGTGAAGCGAAATGTTGGTTGGTAAAATTGACCTGGGACTCTACCATATCATAGTTAACAACATGTTGAAGAGCCATATCAAGTGTACTGGGTCGCTGGATCATAAGCATGGTTTTTAATGTCTGTGGGGAGTTAGCTGTTAATATTAGTACAGATGTACTTTCTACTTGAGCAATCAGAGTTAGTTTTGAGGTTTGATCCATCACCTCACATTGAATTTTTGCGATAATTCTCTGTACGAAAGTTTTCAATCTGTCCACGAATTGTAAAATTGTCTCATTTTTATTTATTTTTTGGTATTGCATTTGTTGCATCAAAACTAGATATGTTATTGGGTCGCCAAATTTTTGTCGTAATGCGGTACGTATAGCAAGCCAATCATTTAAATCGGGCCTAGAAAGATAGAAATTTCTAGCATCATCAACTAATTTCGATTTTATCGCGGCTGTGACTAACCGGTTTTGTTCTTCTGAATGATTATGATACGCTTGATGGAATTCATCAATGGAAAGTATGAAACTCTCTAAATGATCTTGGTTGCCTGAAAATGTGGGCAATAAAGAAGTATGGAATCTAATGCTATCCATATTAGTTTTCTCTTTAGTTTTCTCTAAAGTTCGAATACTAAGCCTATTAAATAAATTTGAAAGATCTCCTACTTCGGGAGTTACACAATGAGAACTAAATTCTTCACTATCTGAGCTTAAAGAGCTTTTGATTTCTTTCTCTATTACTAATCCTAAAGAAGCCCTGTTTTTAATCAGTATTTTCTTTAACTTGTTCGATACTTGTGACATGAAACAGTTATCAGCAATTACTTACAGCAAAGTCAAGGATGAGTCCATAAAGCCCATACTGCAGAGGTACACACGCAAAGGAGTCCTATAGAGGTGCGGCTGAAGTTCTGAAGTCGTATCGTTGATCTGGACGTTGCCTTTTGCAGCTTGGTACAGCGCCACGTAAATACTGCTTCTTCTTGCTTCGCAAGACAGGTGATTCTCGAAGTTCACTCGGAGAGTTGGTTTTTGGCTATTGTGCTGAGATTTGACAATCACTTTCACCCAACGGGACCGATAAAGGGTGAAATCACAATATCCTACCGGCTGCGCCAATTAAGTGAGCGATCAAGTGGAATCACTTTTAAAAAAACTTTATTTAGGGCTTAAAACTAGTGAATCATTAGTACGAACAGCGATTATGTCTAAAAGCTTTGACACGCAACTAATGTTAAGGTTTCTCTGTGTGCAACCACTTTTATAGAACGTGAATGCACACTCAGCATTATTAGTCATCAGTTCCTTTGGTTGTGGGATATTTCTAGCTCGTCGAGGTGATTCTGTGGTCAAATTTTGAAGGAATTTGAAGCACATTTGCCGATGCTACGGAGGTTCAAAGCTTGAAAAGTCACGAAAGATGTGTGTTTGAACACATCAATTACTCGGTTTCTAGAAAACTTACCCAGATGGACTTAAGCATTATTAGTCATGTTAAAGAGCTCGTCGAGGTGATTCTGTGGTCAAATTTTGAAGGTAGTTGAAGCACATTTGCCGACGTTACGGAGGTTCAAAGCTTGAAAAGTCACGATATATGTGTGTTTGAACACATAAATTACTCGGTTTCTAGAAAACTTACCCAGATGGACTTAAGCATTATTAGTCATGTTAAAGAGCTCGTCGAGGTGATTCTGTGGTCAAATTTTGAAGGTATTTGAAGCACATTTGCCGAAGCTACGGAGGTTCAAAGCTTGAAAAGTCACGAAAGATGTGTGTTTGAACACATCAATTACTCGGTTTCTAGAAAACTTACCCAGATGGACTTAAGCATTATTAGTCATGTTAAAGAGCTCGTCGAGGTGATTCTGTGGTCAAATTTTGAAGGTAGTTGAAGCACATTTGCCGACGTTACGGAGATTCAAAACTTGAAAAGTCACGAAAGATGTGTGTTTGAGCACATAAATTACTCGGTTTCTAGAAAACTAACCCAGATGGACTTAAGCATTATTAGTCATGTTAAAGAGCTCGTCGAGGTGATTCTGTGGTCAAATTTTGAAGGTATTTGAAGCACATTTGCCGAAGCTACGGAGGTTCAAAGCTTGAAAAGTCACGAAAGATGTGTGTTTGAACACATCAATTACTCGGTTTCTAGAAAACTCACCCAGATGGACTTAAGCATTATTAGTCATGTTAAAGAGCTCGTCGAGGTGATTCTGTGGTCAAATTTTGAAGGTATTTGAAGCACATTAGCCGGAGCTGCGGAAGTTCAAAGCTTGAAGAGTCACGAAAGATGTGTGTTTGAGCACATAAATTACTCGGTTTCTAGAAAACTTACCCTGATGGACTTAAGCATTATTAGTCATGATAAAGAGCTCGTCGAGGTGATTCTGTGGTCAAATTTTGAAGGTATTTGAAGCACATTTGCCGAAGTTACGGAGGTTCAAAGCTTGAAAAGTCACGAAAGATGTGTGTTTGAGCACATAAATTACTCGGTTTCTAGAAAACTCACCCAGATGGACTTAAGCATTATTAGTCATGTTAAAGAGCTCGTCGAGGTGATTCTGTGGTCAAATTTTGAAGGTATTTGAAGCACATTTGCCGAAGTTCCTGAGATTCAAAACTTGAAAAGTCACGAAAGATGTGTGTTTGAGCACATAAATTACTCGGTTTCTAGAAAACTCACCCAGATGGACTTAAGCATTATTAGTCATGATAAAGAGCTCGTCGAGGTGATTCTGTGGTCAAATTTTGAAGGAATTTGAAGCACATTTGCAGAAGCTACGGAGGTTCAAAGCTTGAAAAGTCACGAAAGATGTGTGTTTGAGCAAATAAATTACTCGGTTTCTAGAAAACTCACCCAGATGGACTTAAGCATTATTAGTCATGTTAAAGAGCTCGTCGAGGTGATTCTGTGGTCAAATTTTGAAGGTATTTGAAGCACATTTGCCGAAGCTACGGAGGTTCAAATCTTGAAAAGTCACGAAAGATGTGTGTTTGAGCACATAAATTACTCGGTTTCTAGAAAACTCACCCAGATGGACTTAAGCATTATTAGTCATGATAAAGAGCTCGTCGAGGTGATTCTGTGGTCAAATTTTGAAGGTATTTGAAGCACATTTGCCGAAGTTACGGAGGTTCAAAGCTTGAAAAGTCACGAAAGATGTGTGTTTGAGCACATAAATTACTCGGTTTCTAGAAAACTCACCCAGATGGACTTAAGCATTATTAGTCATGTTAAAGAGCTCGTCGAGGTGATTCTGTGGTCAAATTTTGAAGGTATTTGAAGCACATTTGCCGAAGTTCCTGAGATTCAAAACTTGAAAAGTCACGAAAGATGTGTGTTTGAGCACATAAATTACTCGGTTTCTAGAAAACTCACCCAGATGGACTTAAGCATTATTAGTCATGATAAAGAGCTCGTCGAGGTGATTCTGTGGTCAAATTTTGAAGGAATTTGAAGCACATTTGAAGAAGCTACGGAGGTTCAAAGCTTGAAAAGTCACGAAAGATGTGTGTTTGAGCAAATAAATTACTCGGTTTCTAGAAAACTCACCCAGATGGACTTAAGCATTATTAGTCATGTTAAAGAGCTCGTCGAGGTGATTCTGTGGTCAAATTTTGAAGGTATTTGAAGCACAGTTGCCGAAGTTCCTGAGGTTCAAAACTTGAAAAGTCACGAAAGATGTGTGTTTGAGCACATAAATTACTCGGTTTCTAGAAAACTCACCCAGATAGACTTAAGCATTATAAGTCAAGTTACAGAGCTCGTCGAGATGATTCTGTGGTCAAATTTTGAAGGAATTTGAAGCACATTTGCCGATGCTACGGAGGTTCAAAGCTTGAAAAGTCACGATACATGTGTGTTTGAACACATAAATTACTCGATTTCTAGAAAACTTACCCAGATGGACTTAAGCATTATTAGTCATGTTAAAGAGCTCGCCGAGGTGATTCTGTGGTCAAATTTTGAAGGTATTTGAAGCACATTTGCCGAAGTTCCTGAGGTTCAAAACTTGAAAAGTCACGAAAGATGTGTGTTTGAGCACATAAATTACTCGGTTTCTAGAAAACTCACCCAGATAGACTTAAGCATTATAAGTCAAGTTACAGAGCTCGTTGAGATGATTCTGTGGTCAAATTTTGAAGGTATTTGAAGCACATTTGCCGAAGTTACGGAGGTTCAAAGCTTGAAAAGTCACGAAAGATGTGTGTTTGACCACATAAATTACTCGGTTTCTAGAAAACTCACCCAGATGGACATAAGCATTACGAGTCATGTTAAAGAGCTCGTCGAGGTGATTCTGTGGTCAAATTTTGAAGGTATTTGAAGCACATTTGCCGAAGTTACGGAGGTTCAAAGCTTGAAAAGTCACGATACATGTGTGTTTGAACACATAAATTACTCGGTTTCTAGAAAACTTACCCAGATGGACTTAAGCATTATTAGTCATGTTAAAGAGCTCGTCGAGGTGATTCTGTGGTCAAATTTTGAAGGTATTTGAAGCACAGTTGCCGAAGTTCCTGAGGTTCAAAACTTGAAAAGTCACGAAAGATGTGTGTTTGAGCACATAAATTACTCGGTTTCTAGAAAACTCACCCAGATAGACTTAAGCATTATAAGTCAAGTTACAGAGCTCGTCGAGATGATTCTGTGGTCAAATTTTGAAGGTATTTGAAGCACATTTGCCGAAGTTACGGAGGTTCAAAGCTTGAAAAGTCACGATACATGTGTGTTTGAACACATAAATTACTCGGTTTCTAGAAAACTTACCCAGATGGACTTAAGCATTATTAGTCATGTTAAAGAGCTCGTCGAGGTGATTCTGTGGTCAAATTTTGAAGGAATTTGAAGCACATTTGCCGATGCTACGGAAGTTCAAATCTTGAAAAGTCACGAAAGATGTGTGTTTGAGCACATCAATTACTCGGTTTCTAGAAAACTCACCCAGATAGACTTAAGCATTATAAGTCAAGTTACAGAGCTCGTCGAGGTGATTCTGTGGTCAAATTTTGAAGGTATTTGAAGCACATTTGCCGAAGTTCCTGAGATTCAAAACTTGAAAAGTCACGAAAGATGTGTGTTTGAGCACATAAATTACTCGGTTTCTAGAAAACTTACCCTGATGGACTTAAGCATTATTAGTCATGATAAAGAGCTCGTCGAGGTGATTCTGTGGTCAAATTTTGAAGGAATTTGAAGCACATTTGCCGATGCTACGGAGGTTCAAAGCTTGAAAAGTCACGATACATGTGTGTTTGAACACATAAATTACTCGATTTCTAGAAAACTTACCCAGATGGACTTAAGCATTATTAGTCATGTTAAAGAGCTCGCCGAGGTGATTCTGTGGTCAAATTTTGAAGGTATTTGAAGCACATTTGCCGAAGTTCCTGAGGTTCAAAACTTGAAAAGTCACGAAAGATGTGTGTTTGAGCACATAAATTACTCGGTTTCTAGAAAACTCACCCAGATAGACTTAAGCATTATTAGTCATGTTAAAGAGCTCGTCGAGGTGATTCTGTGGTCAAATTTTGAAGGAATTTGAAGCACATTTGCCGATGCTACGGAGGTTCAAAGCTTGAAAAGTCACGATACATGTGTGTTTGAACACATAAATTACTCGGTTTCTAGAAAACTCACCCAGATGGACTTAAGCATTATAAGTCATGATAAAGAGCTCGTCGAGGTGATTCTGTGGTCAAATTTTGAAGGTATTTGAAGCACATTTGCCGACGTTACGGAGGTTCAAAGCTTGAAAAGTCACGAAAGATGTGTGTTTGACCACATAAATTACTCGGTTTCTAGAAAACTCACCCAGATGGACTTAAGCATTATAAGTCATGATAAAGAGCTCGTCGAGGTGATTCTGTGGTCAAATTTTGAAGGAATTTGAAGCACATTTGCCGATGCTACGGAGGTTCAAAGCTTGAAAAGTCACGATACATGTGTGTTTGAACACATAAATTACTCGGTTTCTAGAAAACTTACCCAGATGGACTTAAGCATTATTAGTCATGATAAAGAGCTCGTCGAGGTGATTCTGTGGTCAAATTTTGAAGGTATTTGAAGCACATTTGCCGAAGCTACGGAGGTTCAAAGCTTGAAAAGTCACGAAAGATGTGTGTTTGAACACATCAATTACTCGGTTTCTAGAAAACTTACCCAGATGGACTTAAGCATTATTAGTCATGTTAAAGAGCTCGTCGAGGTGATTCTGTGGTCAAATTTTGAAGGTAGTTGAAGCACATTTGCCGACGTTACGGAGGTTCAAAGCTTGAAAAGTCACGATATATGTGTGTTTGAACACATAAATTACTCGGTTTCTAGAAAACTTACCCAGATGGACTTAAGCATTATTAGTCATGTTAAAGAGCTCGTCGAGGTGATTCTGTGGTCAAATTTTGAAGGTATTTGAAGCACATTTGCCGAAGCTACGGAGGTTCAAAGCTTGAAAAGTCACGAAAGATGTGTGTTTGAACACATCAATTACTCGGTTTCTAGAAAACTTACCCAGATGGACTTAAGCATTATTAGTCATGTTAAAGAGCTCGTCGAGGTGATTCTGTGGTCAAATTTTGAAGGTAGTTGAAGCACATTTGCCGACGTTACGGAGATTCAAAACTTGAAAAGTCACGAAAGATGTGTGTTTGAGCACATAAATTACTCGGTTTCTAGAAAACTAACCCAGATGGACTTAAGCATTATTAGTCATGTTAAAGAGCTCGTCGAGGTGATTCTGTGGTCAAATTTTGAAGGTATTTGAAGCACATTTGCCGAAGCTACGGAGGTTCAAAGCTTGAAAAGTCACGAAAGATGTGTGTTTGAACACATCAATTACTCGGTTTCTAGAAAACTCACCCAGATGGACTTAAGCATTATTAGTCATGTTAAAGAGCTCGTCGAGGTGATTCTGTGGTCAAATTTTGAAGGTATTTGAAGCACATTAGCCGGAGCTGCGGAAGTTCAAAGCTTGAAGAGTCACGAAAGATGTGTGTTTGAGCACATAAATTACTCGGTTTCTAGAAAACTTACCCTGATGGACTTAAGCATTATTAGTCATGATAAAGAGCTCGTCGAGGTGATTCTGTGGTCAAATTTTGAAGGTATTTGAAGCACATTTGCCGAAGTTACGGAGGTTCAAAGCTTGAAAAGTCACGAAAGATGTGTGTTTGAGCACATAAATTACTCGGTTTCTAGAAAACTCACCCAGATGGACTTAAGCATTATTAGTCATGTTAAAGAGCTCGTCGAGGTGATTCTGTGGTCAAATTTTGAAGGTATTTGAAGCACATTTGCCGAAGTTCCTGAGATTCAAAACTTGAAAAGTCACGAAAGATGTGTGTTTGAGCACATAAATTACTCGGTTTCTAGAAAACTCACCCAGATGGACTTAAGCATTATTAGTCATGATAAAGAGCTCGTCGAGGTGATTCTGTGGTCAAATTTTGAAGGAATTTGAAGCACATTTGCAGAAGCTACGGAGGTTCAAAGCTTGAAAAGTCACGAAAGATGTGTGTTTGAGCACATAAATTACTCGGTTTCTAGAAAACTCACCCAGATGGACTTAAGCATTATTAGTCATGTTAAAGAGCTCGTCGAGGTGATTCTGTGGTCAAATTTTGAAGGTATTTGAAGCACATTTGCCGAAGTTCCTGAGATTCAAAACTTGAAAAGTCACGAAAGATGTGTGTTTGAGCACATAAATTACTCGGTTTCTAGAAAACTCACCCAGATGGACTTAAGCATTATTAGTCATGATAAAGAGCTCGTCGAGGTGATTCTGTGGTCAAATTTTGAAGGTATTTGAAGCACATTTGCCGAAGTTCCTGAGATTCAAAACTTGAAAAGTCACGAAAGATGTGTGTTTGAGCACATAAATTACTCGGTTTCTAGAAAACTCACCCAGATGGACTTAAGCATTATTAGTCATGTTAAAGAGCTCGTCGAGGTGATTCTGTGGTCAAATTTTGAAGGTATTTGAAGCACATTAGCCGGAGCTGCGGAAGTTCAAAGCTTGAAGAGTCACGAAAGATGTGTGTTTGAGCACATAAATTACTCGGTTTCTAGAAAACTTACCCTGATGGACTTAAGCATTATTAGTCATGATAAAGAGCTCGTCGAGGTGATTCTGTGGTCAAATTTTGAAGGTATTTGAAGCACATTTGCCGAAGTTACGGAGGTTCAAAGCTTGAAAAGTCACGAAAGATGTGTGTTTGAGCACATAAATTACTCGGTTTCTAGAAAACTCACCCAGATGGACTTAAGCATTATTAGTCATGTTAAAGAGCTCGTCGAGGTGATTCTGTGGTCAAATTTTGAAGGTATTTGAAGCACATTTGCCGAAGTTCCTGAGATTCAAAACTTGAAAAGTCACGAAAGATGTGTGTTTGAGCACATAAATTACTCGGTTTCTAGAAAACTCACCCAGATGGACTTAAGCATTATTAGTCATGTTAAAGAGCTCGTCGAGGTGATTCTGTGGTCAAATTTTGAAGGTATTTGAAGCACATTT
Organism: Euwallacea fornicatus; assembly: GCF_040115645.1. NCBI lineage: Eukaryota > Metazoa > Arthropoda > Insecta > Coleoptera > Curculionidae > Euwallacea > Euwallacea fornicatus. The sequence continues at coordinate 191,492 of NW_027096017.1, read as the reverse complement.
GCCGAAGCTACGGAGGTTCAAATCTTGAAAAGTCACGAAAGATGTGTGTTTGAGCACATAAATTACTCGGTTTCTAGAAAACTCACCCAGATGGACTTAAGCATTATTAGTCATGATAAAGAGCTCGTCGAGGTGATTCTGTGGTCAAATTTTGAAGGTATTTGAAGCACATTTGCCGAAGTTACGGAGGTTCAAAGCTTGAAAAGTCACGAAAGATGTGTGTTTGAGCACATAAATTACTCGGTTTCTAGAAAACTCACCCAGATGGACTTAAGCATTATTAGTCATGTTAAAGAGCTCGTCGAGGTGATTCTGTGGTCAAATTTTGAAGGTATTTGAAGCACATTTGCCGAAGTTCCTGAGATTCAAAACTTGAAAAGTCACGAAAGATGTGTGTTTGAGCACATAAATTACTCGGTTTCTAGAAAACTCACCCAGATGGACTTAAGCATTATTAGTCATGATAAAGAGCTCGTCGAGGTGATTCTGTGGTCAAATTTTGAAGGAATTTGAAGCACATTTGAAGAAGCTACGGAGGTTCAAAGCTTGAAAAGTCACGAAAGATGTGTGTTTGAGCAAATAAATTACTCGGTTTCTAGAAAACTCACCCAGATGGACTTAAGCATTATTAGTCATGTTAAAGAGCTCGTCGAGGTGATTCTGTGGTCAAATTTTGAAGGTATTTGAAGCACAGTTGCCGAAGTTCCTGAGGTTCAAAACTTGAAAAGTCACGAAAGATGTGTGTTTGAGCACATAAATTACTCGGTTTCTAGAAAACTCACCCAGATAGACTTAAGCATTATAAGTCAAGTTACAGAGCTCGTCGAGATGATTCTGTGGTCAAATTTTGAAGGAATTTGAAGCACATTTGCCGATGCTACGGAGGTTCAAAGCTTGAAAAGTCACGATACATGTGTGTTTGAACACATAAATTACTCGATTTCTAGAAAACTTACCCAGATGGACTTAAGCATTATTAGTCATGTTAAAGAGCTCGCCGAGGTGATTCTGTGGTCAAATTTTGAAGGTATTTGAAGCACATTTGCCGAAGTTCCTGAGGTTCAAAACTTGAAAAGTCACGAAAGATGTGTGTTTGAGCACATAAATTACTCGGTTTCTAGAAAACTCACCCAGATAGACTTAAGCATTATAAGTCAAGTTACAGAGCTCGTTGAGATGATTCTGTGGTCAAATTTTGAAGGTATTTGAAGCACATTTGCCGAAGTTACGGAGGTTCAAAGCTTGAAAAGTCACGAAAGATGTGTGTTTGACCACATAAATTACTCGGTTTCTAGAAAACTCACCCAGATGGACATAAGCATTACGAGTCATGTTAAAGAGCTCGTCGAGGTGATTCTGTGGTCAAATTTTGAAGGTATTTGAAGCACATTTGCCGAAGTTACGGAGGTTCAAAGCTTGAAAAGTCACGATACATGTGTGTTTGAACACATAAATTACTCGGTTTCTAGAAAACTTACCCAGATGGACTTAAGCATTATTAGTCATGTTAAAGAGCTCGTCGAGGTGATTCTGTGGTCAAATTTTGAAGGTATTTGAAGCACAGTTGCCGAAGTTCCTGAGGTTCAAAACTTGAAAAGTCACGAAAGATGTGTGTTTGAGCACATAAATTACTCGGTTTCTAGAAAACTCACCCAGATAGACTTAAGCATTATAAGTCAAGTTACAGAGCTCGTCGAGATGATTCTGTGGTCAAATTTTGAAGGTATTTGAAGCACATTTGCCGAAGTTACGGAGGTTCAAAGCTTGAAAAGTCACGATACATGTGTGTTTGAACACATAAATTACTCGGTTTCTAGAAAACTTACCCAGATGGACTTAAGCATTATTAGTCATGTTAAAGAGCTCGTCGAGGTGATTCTGTGGTCAAATTTTGAAGGAATTTGAAGCACATTTGCCGATGCTACGGAAGTTCAAATCTTGAAAAGTCACGAAAGATGTGTGTTTGAGCACATCAATTACTCGGTTTCTAGAAAACTCACCCAGATAGACTTAAGCATTATAAGTCAAGTTACAGAGCTCGTCGAGGTGATTCTGTGGTCAAATTTTGAAGGTATTTGAAGCACATTTGCCGAAGTTCCTGAGATTCAAAACTTGAAAAGTCACGAAAGATGTGTGTTTGAGCACATAAATTACTCGGTTTCTAGAAAACTTACCCTGATGGACTTAAGCATTATTAGTCATGATAAAGAGCTCGTCGAGGTGATTCTGTGGTCAAATTTTGAAGGAATTTGAAGCACATTTGCCGATGCTACGGAGGTTCAAAGCTTGAAAAGTCACGATACATGTGTGTTTGAACACATAAATTACTCGATTTCTAGAAAACTTACCCAGATGGACTTAAGCATTATTAGTCATGTTAAAGAGCTCGCCGAGGTGATTCTGTGGTCAAATTTTGAAGGTATTTGAAGCACATTTGCCGAAGTTCCTGAGGTTCAAAACTTGAAAAGTCACGAAAGATGTGTGTTTGAGCACATAAATTACTCGGTTTCTAGAAAACTTACCCTGATGGACTTAAGCATTATTAGTCATGATAAAGAGCTCGTCGAGGTGATTCTGTGGTCAAATTTTGAAGGAATTTGAAGCACATTTGCCGATGCTACGGAGGTTCAAAGCTTGAAAAGTCACGATACATGTGTGTTTGAACACATAAATTACTCGATTTCTAGAAAACTTACCCAGATGGACTTAAGCATTATTAGTCATGTTAAAGAGCTCGTCGAGGTGATTCTGTGGTCAAATTTTGAAGGTATTTGAAGCACATTTGCCGAAGTTACGGAGGTTCAAAGCTTGAAAAGTCACGATACATGTGTGTTTGAACACATAAATTACTCGGTTTCTAGAAAACTTACCCAGATGGACTTAAGCATTATTAGTCATGTTAAAGAGCTCGTCGAGGTGATTCTGTGGTCAAATTTTGAAGGAATTTGAAGCACATTTGCCGATGCTACGGAGGTTCAAAGCTTGAAAAGTCACGATACATGTGTGTTTGAACACATAAATTACTCGGTTTCTAGAAAACTCACCCAGATGGACTTAAGCATTATAAGTCATGATAAAGAGCTCGTCGAGGTGATTCTGTGGTCAAATTTTGAAGGTATTTGAAGCACATTTGCCGACGTTACGGAGGTTCAAAGCTTGAAAAGTCACGAAAGATGTGTGTTTGACCACATAAATTACTCGGTTTCTAGAAAACTCACCCAGATGGACTTAAGCATTATAAGTCATGATAAAGAGCTCGTCGAGGTGATTCTGTGGTCAAATTTTGAAGGAATTTGAAGCACATTTGCCGATGCTACGGAGGTTCAAAGCTTGAAAAGTCACGATACATGTGTGTTTGAACACATAAATTACTCGGTTTCTAGAAAACTTACCCAGATGGACTTAAGCATTATTAGTCATGATAAAGAGCTCGTCGAGGTGATTCTGTGGTCAAATTTTGAAGGTAGTTGAAGCACATTTGCCGACGTTACGGAGGTTCAAAGCTTGAAAAGTCACGATATATGTGTGTTTGAACACATAAATTACTTGGTTTCTAGAAAACTTACCCAGATGGACTTAAGCATTATTAGTCATGTTAAAGAGCTCGTCGAGGTGATTCTGTGGTCAAATTTTGAAGGTATTTGAAGCACAGTTGCCGAAGTTCCTGAGGTTCAAAACTTGAAAAGTCACGAAAGATGTGTGTTTGAGCCCATAAATTACTCGGTTTCTAGAAAACTCACCCAGATAGACTTAAGCATTATAAGTCAAGTTACAGAGCTCGTCGAGATGATTCTGTGGTCAAATTTTGAAGGTATTTGAAGCACATTTGCCGAAGCTACGGAGGTTAAAAACTTGAAAAGTCACGAAAGATGTGTGTTTGAGCACATAAATTACTCGGTTTCTAGAAAACTCACCCAGATGGACTTAAGCATTATTAGTCATGTTAAAGAGCTCGTCGAGGTGATTCTGTGGTCAAATTTTGAAGGTATTTGAAGCACATTTGCCGAAGCTACGGAAGTTCAAATCTTGAAAAGACTCGAAAGATGTGTGTTTGACCACATAAATTACTCGGTTTCTAGAAAACTCAACCAGATAGACTTAAGCATCATAAGTCATGTTAAAGAGCTCGTCGAGGTGATTCTGTGGTCAAATTTTGAAGGTATTTGAAGCACATTTGCCGAAGCTACGGAAGTTCAAATCTTGAAAAGTCACGAAAGATGTGTGTTTGAGCACATCAATTACTCGGTTTCTAGAAAACTCACCCAGATAGACTTAAGCATTATAAGTCAAGTTACAGAGCTCGTCGAGGTGATTCTGTGGTCAAATTTTGAAGGTATTTGAAGCACATTTGCCGAAGTTCCTGAGATTCAAAACTTGAAAAGTCACGAAAGATGTGTGTTTGAGCACATAAATTACTCGGTTTCTAGAAAACATACCCAGATGGACTTAAGCATTATTATTCATGTTACAGAGCTCGTCGAGGTAATTCTGTGGTCAAATTTTGAAGGTATTTGAAGCACATTTGCCGAAGTTCCTGAGATTCAAAACTTGAAAAGTCACGAAAGATGTGTGTTTGAGCACATCAATTACTCGGTTTCTAGAAAACTCAACCAGATGGACTTAAGCATTATAAGTCAAGTTACAGAGCTCGTCGAGGTGATTCTGTGGACAAATTTTGAAGGTATTTGAAGCACATTTGCCGAAGTTCCTGAGATTCAAAACTTGAAAAGTCACGAAAGATGTGTGTTTGAGCACATCAATTACTCGGTTTCTAGAAAACTCACCCAGATGGACTTAAGCATTATACGTCAAGTTACAGAGCTCGTCGAGGTGACTCTGTGGTCAAATTTTGAAGGTATTTGAAGCACATTTGCCGATGCTACGGAGGTTCAAAGCTTGAAAAGTCACGAAAGATGTGTGTTTGAGCACATCAATTACTCGGTTTCTAGAAAACTCACCCAGATGGACTTAAGCATTATAAGTCAAGTTACAGAGCTCGTCGAGGTGATTCTGTGGTCAAATTTTGAAGGTATTTGAAGCACATTTGCCGAAGCTACGGAGGTTCAAAGCTTGAAAAGTCACGAAAGATGTGTGTTTGAGCACATAAATTACTCGGTTTCTAGAAAACTTGCCCAGATGGACTTAAGCATTATTAGTCATGTTAAAGAGCTCGTCGAGGTGATTCTGTGGTCAAATTTTGAAGGAATTTGAAGCACATTTGCCGAAGTTCCTGAGATTCAAAACTTGAAAAGTCACGAAAGATGTGTGTTTGAGCACATAAATTACTCGGTTTCTAGAAAACTCACCAAGATGGACTTAAGCATTATTAGTCATGATAAAGAGCTCGTCGAGGTGATTCTGTGGTCAAATTTTGAAGGTATTTGAAGCACATTAGCCGGAGCTGCGGAGGTTCAAAGCTTGAAAAGTCACGAAAGATGTGTGTTTGAGCACATAAATTACTCGGTTTCTAGAAAACTCACCCAGATGGACTTAAGCATTATTAGTCATGTTAAAGAGCTCGTCGAGGTGATTCTGTGGTCAAATTTTGAAGGTATTTGAAGCACATTTGCCGAAGCTACGGAGGTTCAAAACTTGAAAAGTCACGAAAGATGTGTGTTTGAACACATCAATTTCTCGGTTTCTAGAAAACTCACCCAGATGGACTTAAGCATTATACGTCAAGTTACAGAGCTCGTCGAGGTGATTCTGTGGACAAATTTTGAAGGTATTTGAAGCACATTTGCCGAAGCTACGGAGGTTCAAAGCTTGAAAAGTCACGAAAGATGTGTGTTTGAGCACATAAATTACTCGGTTTCTAGAAAACATACCCAGATGGACTTAAGCATTATTAGTCATGTTACAGAGCTCGTCGAGGTAATTCTGTGGTCAAATTTTGAAGGTATTTGAAGCACATTTGCCGAAGTTCCTGAGATTCAAAACTTGAAAAGTCACGAAAGATGTGTGTTTGAGCACATAAATTACTCGGTTTCTAGAAAACATACCCAGATGGACTTAAGCATTATTAGTCATGTTACAGAGCTCGTCGAGGTAATTCTGTGGTCAAATTTTGAAGGTATTTGAAGCACATTTGCCGAAGTTCCTGAGATTCAAAACTTGAAAAGTCACGAAAGATGTGTGTTTGAGCACATAAATTACTCGGTTTCTAGAAAACTTACCTTGATGGACTTAAGCATTATTAGTCATGATAAAGAGCTCGTCGAGGTGATTCTGTGGTCAAATTTTGAAGGTATTTGAAGCACATTAGCCGGAGCTGCGGAGGTTCAAAACTTGAAAAGTCACGAAAGATGTGTGTTTGAGCACATAAATTACTCGGTTTCTAGAAAACTCACCCAGATGGACTTAAGCATTATTAGTCATGTTAAAAAGCTCGTCGAGGTGATTCTGTGGTCAAATTTTGAAGGTATTTGAAGCACATTTGCCGAAGTTCCTGAGATTCAAAACTTGAAAAGTCACGAAAGATGTGTGTTTGAGCACATAAATTACTCGGTTTCTAGAAAACTTACCCTGATGGACTTAAGCATTATTAGTCATGTTAAAAAGCTCGTCGAGGTGATTCTGTGGTCAAATTTTGAAGGTATTTGAAGCACATTAGCCGGAGCTGCGGAGGTTCAAAGCTTGAAAAGTCACGAAAGATGTGTGTTTGAGCACATAAATTACTCGGTTTCTAGAAAACTCACCCAGATGGACTTAAGCATTATTAGTCATGTTAAAGAGCTCGTCGAGGTGATTCTGTGGTCAAATTTTGAAGGTATTTGAAGCACATTTGCCGAAGCTACGGAGGTTCAAAACTTGAAAAGTCACGAAAGATGTGTGTTTGAACACATCAATTTCTCGGTTTCTAGAAAACTCACCCAGATGGACTTAAGCATTATACGTCAAGTTACAGAGCTCGTCGAGGTGATTCTGTGGACAAATTTTGAAGGTATTTGAAGCACATTTGCCGAAGCTACGGAGGTTCAAAGCTTGAAAAGTCACGAAAGATGTGTGTTTGAGCACATAAATTACTCGGTTTCTAGAAAACATACCCAGATGGACTTAAGCATTATTAGTCATGTTACAGAGCTCGTCGAGGTAATTCTGTGGTCAAATTTTGAAGGTATTTGAAGCACATTTGCCGAAGTTCCTGAGATTCAAAACTTGAAAAGTCACGAAAGATGTGTGTTTGAGCACATAAATTACTCGGTTTCTAGAAAACATACCCAGATGGACTTAAGCATTATTAGTCATGTTACAGAGCTCGTCGAGGTAATTCTGTGGTCAAATTTTGAAGGTATTTGAAGCACATTTGCCGAAGTTCCTGAGATTCAAAACTTGAAAAGTCACGAAAGATGTGTGTTTGAGCACATAAATTACTCGGTTTCTAGAAAACTTACCTTGATGGACTTAAGCATTATTAGTCATGATAAAGAGCTCGTCGAGGTGATTCTGTGGTCAAATTTTGAAGGTATTTGAAGAACATTAGCCGGAGCTGCGGAGGTTCAAAACTTGAAAAGTCACGAAAGATGTGTGTTTGAGCACATAAATTACTCGGTTTCTAGAAAACTCACCCAGATGGACTTAAGCATTATTAGTCATGTTAAAAAGCTCGTCGAGGTGATTCTGTGGTCAAATTTTGAAGGTATTTGAAGCACATTTGCCGAAGTTCCTGAGATTCAAAACTTGAAAAGTCACGAAAGATGTGTGTTTGAGCACATAAATTACTCGGTTTCTAGAAAACTTACCCTGATGGACTTAAGCATTATTAGTCATGATAAAGAGCTCGTCGAGGTGATTCTGTGGTCAAATTTTGAAGGTATTTGAAGCACATTTGCCGAAGCTACGGAGGTTCAAAGCTTGAAAAGTCACGAAAGATGTGTGTTTGAACACATCAATTACTCGGTTTCTAGAAAACTCACCCAGATGGACTTAAGCATTATTAGTCATGTTAAAGAGCTCGTCGAGGTGATTCTGTGGTCAAATTTTGAAGGTATTTGAAGCACATTAGCCGGAGCTGCGGAAGTTCAAAGCTTGAAGAGTCACGAAAGATGTGTGTTTGAGCACATAAATTACTCGGTTTCTAGAAAACTTACCCTGATGGACTTAAGCATTATTAGTCATGATAAAGAGCTCGTCGAGGTGATTCTGTGGTCAAATTTTGAAGGTATTTGAAGCACATTTGCCGAAGCTACGGAGGTTCAAAGCTTGAAAAGTCACGAAAGATGTGTGTTTGAGCACATAAATTACTCGGTTTCTAGAAAACTCACCCAGATGGACTTAAGCATTATTAGTCATGTTAAAGAGCTCGTCGAGGTGATTCTGTGGTCAAATTTTGAAGGTATTTGAAGCACATTTGCCGAAGTTCCTGAGATTCAAAACTTGAAAAGTCACGAAAGATGTGTGTTTGAGCACATAAATTACTCGGTTTCTAGAAAACTCACCCAGATGGACTTAAGCATTATTAGTCATGATAAAGAGCTCGTCGAGGTGATTCTGTGGTCAAATTTTGAAGGAATTTGAAGCACATTTGAAGAAGCTACGGAGGTTCAAAGCTTGAAAAGTCACGAAAGATGTGTGTTTGAGCAAATAAATTACTCGGTTTCTAGAAAACTCACCCAGATGGACTTAAGCATTATTAGTCATGTTAAAGAGCTCGTCGAGGTGATTCTGTGGTCAAATTTTGAAGGAATTTGAAGCACATTTGCCGATGCTACGGAAGTTCAAATCTTGAAAAGTCACGAAAGATGTGTGTTTGAGCACATCAATTACTCGGTTTCTAGAAAACTCACCCAGATAGACTTAAGCATTATAAGTCAAGTTACAGAGCTCGTCGAGGTGATTCTGTGGTCAAATTTTGAAGGTATTTGAAGCACATTTGCCGAAGTTCCTGAGATTCAAAACTTGAAAAGTCACGAAAGATGTGTGTTTGAGCACATAAATTACTCGGTTTCTAGAAAACTCACCCAGATGGACTTAAGCATTATTAGTCATGATAAAGAGCTCGTCGAGGTGATTCTGTGGTCAAATTTTGAAGGAATTTGAAGCACATTTGAAGAAGCTACGGAGGTTCAAAGCTTGAAAAGTCACGAAAGATGTGTGTTTGAGCAAATAAATTACTCGGTTTCTAGAAAACTCACCCAGATGGACTTAAGCATTATTAGTCATGTTAAAGAGCTCGTCGAGGTGATTCTGTGGTCAAATTTTGAAGGAATTTGAAGCACATTTGCCGATGCTACGGAAGTTCAAATCTTGAAAAGTCACGAAAGATGTGTGTTTGAGCACATCAATTACTCGGTTTCTAGAAAACTCACCCAGATAGACTTAAGCATTATAAGTCAAGTTACAGAGCTCGTCGAGGTGATTCTGTGGTCAAATTTTGAAGGTATTTGAAGCACATTTGCCGAAGTTCCTGAGATTCAAAACTTGAAAAGTCACGAAAGATGTGTGTTTGAGCACATAAATTACTCGGTTTCTAGAAAACTCACCCTGATGGACTTAAGCATTATTAGTCATGATAAAGAGCTCGTCGAGGTGATTCTGTGGTCAAATTTTGAAGGAATTTGAAGCACATTTGCCGATGCTACGGAGGTTCAAAGCTTGAAAAGTCACGATACATGTGTGTTTGAACACATAAATTACTCGATTTCTAGAAAACTTACCCAGATGGACTTAAGCATTATTAGTCATGTTAAAGAGCTCGCCGAGGTGATTCTGTGGTCAAATTTTGAAGGTATTTGAAGCACATTTGCCGAAGTTCCTGAGGTTCAAAACTTGAAAAGTCACGAAAGATGTGTGTTTGAGCACATAAATTACTCGGTTTCTAGAAAACTCACCCAGATAGACTTAAGCATTATTAGTCATGTTAAAGAGCTCGTCGAGGTGATTCTGTGGTCAAATTTTGAAGGAATTTGAAGCACATTTGCCGATGCTACGGAGGTTCAAAGCTTGAAAAGTCACGATACATGTGTGTTTGAACACATAAATTACTCGGTTTCTAGAAAACTCACCCAGATGGACTTAAGCATTATAAGTCATGATAAAGAGCTCGTCGAGGTGATTCTGTGGTCAAATTTTGAAGGTATTTGAAGCACATTTGCCGACGTTACGGAGGTTCAAAGCTTGAAAAGTCACGAAAGATGTGTGTTTGACCACATAAATTACTCGGTTTCTAGAAAACTCACCCAGATGGACTTAAGCATTATAAGTCATGATAAAGAGCTCGTCGAGGTGATTCTGTGGTCAAATTTTGAAGGAATTTGAAGCACATTTGCCGATGCTACGGAGGTTCAAAGCTTGAAAAGTCACGATACATGTGTGTTTGAACACATAAATTACTCGGTTTCTAGAAAACTTACCCAGATGGACTTAAGCATTATTAGTCATGATAAAGAGCTCGTCGAGGTGATTCTGTGGTCAAATTTTGAAGGAATTTGAAGCACATTTGCCGATGCTACGGAGGTTCAAAGCTTGAAAAGTCACGATACATGTGTGTTTGAACACATAAATTACTCGGTTTCTAGAAAACTTACCCAGATGGACTTAAGCATTATTAGTCATGTTAAAGAGCTCGTCGAGGTGATTCTGTGGTCAAATTTTGAAGGTATTTGAAGCACATTTGCCGAAGCTACGGAAGTTCAAATCTTGAAAAGACTCGAAAGATGTGTGTTTGACCACATAAATTACTCGGTTTCTAGAAAACTCAACCAGATAGACTTAAGCATCATAAGTCATGTTAAAGAGCTCGTCGAGGTGATTCTGTGGTCAAATTTTGAAGGTATTTGAAGCACATTTGCCGAAGCTACGGAAGTTCAAATCTTGAAAAGTCACGAAAGATGTGTGTTTGAGCACATCAATTACTCGGTTTCTAGAAAACTCACCCAGATAGACTTAAGCATTATAAGTCAAGTTACAGAGCTCGTCGAGGTGATTCTGTGGTCAAATTTTGAAGGTATTTGAAGCACATTTGCCGAAGTTCCTGAGATTCAAAACTTGAAAAGTCACGAAAGATGTGTGTTTGAGCACATAAATTACTCGGTTTCTAGAAAACATACCCAGATGGACTTAAGCATTATTATTCATGTTACAGAGCTCGTCGAGGTAATTCTGTGGTCAAATTTTGAAGGTATTTGAAGCACATTTGCCGAAGTTCCTGAGATTCAAAACTTGAAAAGTCACGAAAGATGTGTGTTTGAGCACATCAATTACTCGGTTTCTAGAAAACTCAACCAGATGGACTTAAGCATTATAAGTCAAGTTACAGAGCTCGTCGAGGTGATTCTGTGGACAAATTTTGAAGGTATTTGAAGCACATTTGCCGAAGTTCCTGAGATTCAAAACTTGAAAAGTCACGAAAGATGTGTGTTTGAGCACATCAATTACTCGGTTTCTAGAAAACTCACCCAGATGGACTTAAGCATTATAAGTCAAGTTACAGAGCTCGTCGAGGTGACTCTGTGGTCAAATTTTGAAGGTATTTGAAGCACATTTGCCGATGCTACGGAGGTTCAAAGCTTGAAAAGTCACGAAAGATGTGTGTTTGAGCACATCAATTACTCGGTTTCTAGAAAACTCACCCAGATGGACTTAAGCATTATAAGTCAAGTTACAGAGCTCGTCGAGGTGATTCTGTGGTCAAATTTTGAAGGTATTTGAAGCACATTTGCCGAAGCTACGGAGGTTCAAAGCTTGAAAAGTCACGAAAGATGTGTGTTTGAGCACATAAATTACTCGGTTTCTAGAAAACTTGCCCAGATGGACTTAAGCATTATTAGTCATGTTAAAGAGCTCGTCGAGGTGATTCTGTGGTCAAATTTTGAAGGAATTTGAAGCACATTTGCCGAAGTTCCTGAGATTCAAAACTTGAAAAGTCACGAAAGATGTGTGTTTGAGCACATAAATTACTCGGTTTCTAGAAAACTCACCCAGATGGACTTAAGCATTATTAGTCATGATAAAGAGCTCGTCGAGGTGATTCTGTGGTCAAATTTTGAAGGTATTTGAAGCACATTAGCCGGAGCTGCGGAGGTTCAAAGCTTGAAAAGTCACGAAAGATGTGTGTTTGAGCACATAAATTACTCGGTTTCTAGAAAACTCACCCAGATGGACTTAAGCATTATTAGTCATGTTAAAGAGCTCGTCGAGGTGATTCTGTGGTCAAATTTTGAAGGTATTTGAAGCACATTTGCCGAAGCTACGGAGGTTCAAAACTTGAAAAGTCACGAAAGATGTGTGTTTGAACACATCAATTTCTCGGTTTCTAGAAAACTCACCCAGATGGACTTAAGCATTATACGTCAAGTTACAGAGCTCGTCGAGGTGATTCTGTGGACAAATTTTGAAGGTATTTGAAGCACATTTGCCGAAGCTACGGAGGTTCAAAGCTTGAAAAGTCACGAAAGATGTGTGTTTGAGCACATAAATTACTCGGTTTCTAGAAAACATACCCAGATGGACTTAAGCATTATTAGTCATGTTACAGAGCTCGTCGAGGTAATTCTGTGGTCAAATTTTGAAGGTATTTGAAGCACATTTGCCGAAGTTCCTGAGATTCAAAACTTGAAAAGTCACGAAAGATGTGTGTTTGAGCACATAAATTACTCGGTTTCTAGAAAACATACCCAGATGGACTTAAGCATTATTAGTCATGTTACAGAGCTCGTCGAGGTAATTCTGTGGTCAAATTTTGAAGGTATTTGAAGCACATTTGCCGAAGTTCCTGAGATTCAAAACTTGAAAAGTCACGAAAGATGTGTGTTTGAGCACATAAATTACTCGGTTTCTAGAAAACTTACCTTGATGGACTTAAGCATTATTAGTCATGATAAAGAGCTCGTCGAGGTGATTCTGTGGTCAAATTTTGAAGGTATTTGAAGCACATTAGCCGGAGCTGCGGAGGTTCAAAACTTGAAAAGTCACGAAAGATGTGTGTTTGAGCACATAAATTACTCGGTTTCTAGAAAACTCACCCAGATGGACTTAAGCATTATTAGTCATGTTAAAAAGCTCGTCGAGGTGATTCTGTGGTCAAATTTTGAAGGTATTTGAAGCACATTTGCCGAAGTTCCTGAGATTCAAAACTTGAAAAGTCACGAAAGATGTGTGTTTGAGCACATAAATTACTCGGTTTCTAGAAAACTTACCCTGATGGACTTAAGCATTATTAGTCATGTTAAAAAGCTCGTCGAGGTGATTCTGTGGTCAAATTTTGAAGGTATTTGAAGCACATTAGCCGGAGCTGCGGAGGTTCAAAGCTTGAAAAGTCACGAAAGATGTGTGTTTGAGCACATAAATTACTCGGTTTCTAGAAAACTCACCCAGATGGACTTAAGCATTATTAGTCATGTTAAAGAGCTCGTCGAGGTGATTCTGTGGTCAAATTTTGAAGGTATTTGAAGCACATTTGCCGAAGCTACGGAGGTTCAAAACTTGAAAAGTCACGAAAGATGTGTGTTTGAACACATCAATTTCTCGGTTTCTAGAAAACTCACCCAGATGGACTTAAGCATTATACGTCAAGTTACAGAGCTCGTCGAGGTGATTCTGTGGACAAATTTTGAAGGTATTTGAAGCACATTTGCCGAAGCTACGGAGGTTCAAAGCTTGAAAAGTCACGAAAGATTTGTGTTTGAGCACATAAATTACTCGGTTTCTAGAAAACATACCCAGATGGACTTAAGCATTATTAGTCATGTTACAGAGCTCGTCGAGGTAATTCTGTGGTCAAATTTTGAAGGTATTTGAAGCACATTTGCCGAAGTTCCTGAGATTCAAAACTTGAAAAGTCACGAAAGATGTGTGTTTGAGCACATAAATTACTCGGTTTCTAGAAAACATACCCAGATGGACTTAAGCATTATTAGTCATGTTACAGAGCTCGTCGAGGTAATTCTGTGGTCAAATTTTGAAGGTATTTGAAGCACATTTGCCGAAGTTCCTGAGATTCAAAACTTGAAAAGTCACGAAAGATGTGTGTTTGAGCACATAAATTACTCGGTTTCTAGAAAACTTACCTTGATGGACTTAAGCATTATTAGTCATGATAAAGAGCTCGTCGAGGTGATTCTGTGGTCAAATTTTGAAGGTATTTGAAGCACATTAGCCGGAGCTGCGGAGGTTCAAAACTTGAAAAGTCACGAAAGATGTGTGTTTGAGCACATAAATTACTCGGTTTCTAGAAAACTCACCCAGATGGACTTAAGCATTATTAGTCATGTTAAAGAGCTCGTCGAGGTGATTCTGTGGTCAAATTTTGAAGTTATTTGAAGCACATTTGCCGAAGTTCCTGAGATTCAAAACTTGAAAAGTCACGAAAGATGTGTGTTTGAGCACATAAATTACTCGGGTTCTAGAAAACTTACCCTGATGGACTTAAGCATTATTAGTCATGATAAAGAGCTCGTCGAGGTGATTCTGTGGTCAAATTTTGAAGGTATTTGAAGCACATTTGCCGAAGCTACGGAGGTTCAAAGCTTGAAAAGTCACGAAAGATGTGTGTTTGAACACATCAATTACTCGGTTTCTAGAAAACTCACCCAGATGGACTTAAGCATTATTAGTCATGTTAAAGAGCTCGTCGAGGTGATTCTGTGGTCAAATTTTGAAGGTATTTGAAGCACATTTGCCGAAGCTACGGAGGTTCAAAGCTTGAAAAGTCACGAAAGATGTGTGTTTGAGCACATAAATTACTCGGTTTCTAGAAAACTCACCCAGATGGACTTAAGCATTATTAGTCATGTTAAAGAGCTCGTCGAGGTGATTCTGTGGTCAAATTTTGAAGGAATTTGAAGCACATTTGAAGAAGCTACGGAGGTTCAAAGCTTGAAAAGTCACGAAAGATGTGTGTTTGAGCAAATAAATTACTCGGTTTCTAGAAAACTCACCCAGATGGACTTAAGCATTATTAGTCATGTTAAAGAGCTCGTCGAGGTGATTCTGTGGTCAAATTTTGAAGGTATTTGAAGCACATTTGCCGAAGCTACGGAGGTTCAAATCTTGAAAAGTCACGAAAGATGTGTGTTTGAGCACATAAATTACTCGGTTTCTAGAAAACTCACCCAGATGGACTTAAGCATTATTAGTCATGATAAAGAGCTCGTCGAGGTGATTCTGTGGTCAAATTTTGAAGGTATTTGAAGCACATTTGCCGAAGTTACGGAGGTTCAAAGCTTGAAAAGTCACGATACATGTGTGTTTGAACACATAAATTACTCGGTTTCTAGAAAACTTACCCAGATGGACTTAAGCATTATTAGTCATGTTAAAGAGCTCGTCGAGGTGATTCTGTGGTCAAATTTTGAAGGTATTTGAAGCACAGTTGCCGAAGTTCCTGAGGTTCAAAACTTGAAAAGTCACGAAAGATGTGTGTTTGAGCACATAAATTACTCGGTTTCTAGAAAACTCACCCAGATAGACTTAAGCATTATAAGTCAAGTTACAGAGCTCGTCGAGATGATTCTGTGGTCAAATTTTGAAGGAATTTGAAGCACATTTGCCGATGCTACGGAGGTTCAAAGCTTGAAAAGTCACGATACATGTGTGTTTGAACACATAAATTACTCGATTTCTAGAAAACTTACCCAGATGGACTTAAGCATTATTAGTCATGATAAAGAGCTCGTCGAGGTGATTCTGTGGTCAAATTTTGAAGGTATTTGAAGCACATTTGCCGAAGTTACGGAGGTTCAAAGCTTGAAAAGTCACGATACATGTGTGTTTGAACACATAAATTACTCGGTTTCTAGAAAACTTACCCAGATGGACTTAAGCATTATTAGTCATGTTAAAGAGCTCGTCGAGGTGATTCTGTGGTCAAATTTTGAAGGTATTTGAAGCACATTTGCCGAAGCTACGGAGGTTCAAATCTTGAAAAGTCACGAAAGATGTGTGTTTGAGCACATAAATTACTCGGTTTCTAGAAAACTCACCCAGATGGACTTAAGCATTATTAGTCATGTTAAAGAGCTCGTCGAGGTGATTCTGTGGTCAAATTTTGAAGGTATTTGAAGCACATTTGCCGAAGCTACGGAGGTTCAAATCTTGAAAAGTCACGAAAGATGTGTGTTTGAGCACATAAATTACTCGGTTTCTAGAAAACTCACCCAGATGGACTTAAGCATTATTAGTCATGTTAAAGAGCTCGTCGAGGTGATTCTGTGGTCAAATTTTGAAGGTATTTGAAGCACATTTGCCGAAGTTCCTGAGATTCAAAACTTGAAAAGTCACGAAAGATGTGTGTTTGAGCACATAAATTACTCGGTTTCTAGAAAGCTTACCCTGATGGACTTAAGCATTATTAGTCATGATAAAGAGCTCGTCGAGGTGATTCTGTGGTCAAATTTTGAAGGTATTTGAAGCACATTTGCCGAAGCTACGGAGGTTCAAAGCTTGAAAAGTCACGAAAGATGTGTGTTTGAACACATCAATTACTCGGTTTCTAGAAAACTCACCCAGATGGACTTAAGCATTATTAGTCATGTTAAAGAGCTCGTCGAGGTGATTCTGTGGTCAAATTTTGAAGGTATTTGAAGCACATTTGCCGAAGCTACGGAGGTTCAAAGCTTGAAAAGTCACGATACATGTGTGTTTGAACACATAAATTACTCGGTTTCTAGAAAACTTACCCAGATGGACTTAAGCATTATTAGTCATGTTAAAGAGCTCGTCGAGGTGATTCTGTGGTCAAATTTTGAAGGTATTTGAAGCACATTTGCCGAAGCTACGGAGGTTCAAATCTTGAAAAGTCACGAAAGATGTGTGTTTGAGCACATAAATTACTCGGTTTCTAGAAAACTCACCCAGATGGACTTAAGCATTATTAGTCATGTTAAAGAGCTCGTCGAGGTGATTCTGTGGTCAAATTTTGAAGGTATTTGAAGCACATTTGCCGAAGTTCCTGAGATTCAAAACTTGAAAAGTCACGAAAGATGTGTGTTTGAGCACATAAATTACTCGGTTTCTAGAAAACTTACCCTGATGGACTTAAGCATTATTAGTCATGATAAAGAGCTCGTCGAGGTGATTCTGTGGTCAAATTTTGAAGGTATTTGAAGCACATTTGCCGAAGCTACGGAGGTTCAAAGCTTGAAAAGTCACGAAAGATGTGTGTTTGAACACATCAATTACTCGGTTTCTAGAAAACTCACCCAGATGGACTTAAGCATTATTAGTCATGTTAAAGAGCTCGTCGAGGTGATTCTGTGGTCAAATTTTGAAGGTATTTGAAGCACATTAGCCGGAGCTGCGGAAGTTCAAAGCTTGAAGAGTCACGAAAGATGTGTGTTTGAGCACATAAATTACTCGGTTTCTAGAAAACTTACCCTGATGGACTTAAGCATTATTAGTCATGATAAAGAGCTCGTCGAGGTGATTCTGTGGTCAAATTTTGAAGGTATTTGAAGCACATTTGCCGAAGCTACGGAGGTTCAAAGCTTGAAAAGTCACGAAAGATGTGTGTTTGAGCACATAAATTACTCGGTTTCTAGAAAACTCACCCAGATGGACTTAAGCATTATTAGTCATGTTAAAGAGCTCGTCGTGGTGATTCTGTGGTCAAATTTTGAAGGTATTTGAAGCACATTTGCCGAAGTTCCTGAGATTCAAAACTTGAAAAGTCACGAAAGATGTGTGTTTGAGCACATAAATTACTCGGTTTCTAGAAAACTCACCCAGATGGACTTAAGCATTATTAGTCATGATAAAGAGCTCGTCGAGGTGATTCTGTGGTCAAATTTTGAAGGAATTTGAAGCATATTTGAAGAAGCTACGGAGGTTCAAAGCTTGAAAAGTCACGAAAGATGTGTGTTTGAGCAAATAAATTACTCGGTTTCTAGAAAACTCACCCAGATGGACTTAAGCATTATTAGTCATGTTAAAGAGCTCGTCGAGGTGATTCTGTGGTCAAATTTTGAAGGTATTTGAAGCACATTTGCCGAAGCTACGGAGGTTCAAATCTTGAAAAGTCACGAAAGATGTGTGTTTGAGCACATAAATTACTCGGTTTCTAGAAAACTCACCCAGATGGACTTAAGCATTATTAGTCATGATAAAGAGCTCGTCGAGGTGATTCTGTGGTCAAATTTTGAAGGTATTTGAAGCACATTTGCCGAAGTTACGGAGGTTCAAAGCTTGAAAAGTCACGATACATGTGTGTTTGAACACATAAATTACTCGGTTTCTAGAAAACTTACCCAGATGGACTTAAGCATTATTAGTCATGTTAAAGAGCTCGTCGAGGTGATTCTGTGGTCAAATTTTGAAGGTATTTGAAGCACAGTTGCCGAAGTTCCTGAGGTTCAAAACTTGAAAAGTCACGAAAGATGTGTGTTTGAGCACATAAATTACTCGGTTTCTAGAAAACTCACCCAGATAGACTTAAGCATTATTAGTCATGTTAAAGAGCTCGTCGAGGTGATTCTGTGGTCAAATTTTGAAGGTATTTGAAGCACATTTGCCGAAGCTACGGAGGTTCAAATCTTGAAAAGTCACGAAAGATGTGTGTTTGAGCACATAAATTACTCGGTTTCTAGAAAACTCACCCAGATGGACTTAAGCATTATTAGTCATGTTAAAGAGCTCGTCGAGGTGATTCTGTGGTCAAATTTTGAAGGTATTTGAAGCACATTTGCCGAAGTTCCTGAGATTCAAAACTTGAAAAGTCACGAAAGATGTGTGTTTGAGCACATAAATTACTCGGTTTCTAGAAAGCTTACCCTGATGGACTTAAGCATTATTAGTCATGATAAAGAGCTCGTCGAGGTGATTCTGTGGTCAAATTTTGAAGGTATTTGAAGCACATTTGCCGAAGCTACGGAGGTTCAAAGCTTGAAAAGTCACGAAAGATGTGTGTTTGAACACATCAATTACTCGGTTTCTAGAAAACTCACCCAGATGGACTTAAGCATTATTAGTCATGTTAAAGAGCTCGTCGAGGTGATTCTGTGGTCAAATTTTGAAGGTATTTGAAGCACATTTGCCGAAGCTACGGAGGTTCAAAGCTTGAAAAGTCACGATACATGTGTGTTTGAACACATAAATTACTCGGTTTCTAGAAAACTTACCCAGATGGACTTAAGCATTATTAGTCATGTTAAAGAGCTCGTCGAGGTGATTCTGTGGTCAAATTTTGAAGGTATTTGAAGCACATTTGCCGAAGCTACGGAGGTTCAAATCTTGAAAAGTCACGAAAGATGTGTGTTTGAGCACATAAATTACTCGGTTTCTAGAAAACTCACCCAGATGGACTTAAGCATTATTAGTCATGTTAAAGAGCTCGTCGAGGTGATTCTGTGGTCAAATTTTGAAGGTATTTGAAGCACATTTGCCGAAGTTCCTGAGATTCAAAACTTGAAAAGTCACGAAAGATGTGTGTTTGAGCACATAAATTACTCGGTTTCTAGAAAACTTACCCTGATGGACTTAAGCATTATTAGTCATGATAAAGAGCTCGTCGAGGTGATTCTGTGGTCAAATTTTGAAGGTATTTGAAGCACATTTGCCGAAGCTACGGAGGTTCAAAGCTTGAAAAGTCACGAAAGATGTGTGTTTGAACACATCAATTACTCGGTTTCTAGAAAACTCACCCAGATGGACTTAAGCATTATTAGTCATGTTAAAGAGCTCGTCGAGGTGATTCTGTGGTCAAATTTTGAAGGTATTTGAAGCACATTAGCCGGAGCTGCGGAAGTTCAAAGCTTGAAGAGTCACGAAAGATGTGTGTTTGAGCACATAAATTACTCGGTTTCTAGAAAACTTACCCTGATGGACTTAAGCATTATTAGTCATGATAAAGAGCTCGTCGAGGTGATTCTGTGGTCAAATTTTGAAGGTATTTGAAGCACATTTGCCGAAGCTACGGAGGTTCAAAGCTTGAAAAGTCACGAAAGATGTGTGTTTGAGCACATAAATTACTCGGTTTCTAGAAAACTCACCCAGATGGACTTAAGCATTATTAGTCATGTTAAAGAGCTCGTCGTGGTGATTCTGTGGTCAAATTTTGAAGGTATTTGAAGCACATTTGCCGAAGTTCCTGAGATTCAAAACTTGAAAAGTCACGAAAGATGTGTGTTTGAGCACATAAATTACTCGGTTTCTAGAAAACTCACCCAGATGGACTTAAGCATTATTAGTCATGATAAAGAGCTCGTCGAGGTGATTCTGTGGTCAAATTTTGAAGGAATTTGAAGCATATTTGAAGAAGCTACGGAGGTTCAAAGCTTGAAAAGTCACGAAAGATGTGTGTTTGAGCAAATAAATTACTCGGTTTCTAGAAAACTCACCCAGATGGACTTAAGCATTATTAGTCATGTTAAAGAGCTCGTCGAGGTGATTCTGTGGTCAAATTTTGAAGGTATTTGAAGCACATTTGCCGAAGCTACGGAGGTTCAAATCTTGAAAAGTCACGAAAGATGTGTGTTTGAGCACATAAATTACTCGGTTTCTAGAAAACTCACCCAGATGGACTTAAGCATTATTAGTCATGATAAAGAGCTCGTCGAGGTGATTCTGTGGTCAAATTTTGAAGGTATTTGAAGCACATTTGCCGAAGTTACGGAGGTTCAAAGCTTGAAAAGTCACGATACATGTGTGTTTGAACACATAAATTACTCGGTTTCTAGAAAACTTACCCAGATGGACTTAAGCATTATTAGTCATGTTAAAGAGCTCGTCGAGGTGATTCTGTGGTCAAATTTTGAAGGTATTTGAAGCACAGTTGCCGAAGTTCCTGAGGTTCAAAACTTGAAAAGTCACGAAAGATGTGTGTTTGAGCACATAAATTACTCGGTTTCTAGAAAACTCACCCAGATAGACTTAAGCATTATAAGTCAAGTTACAGAGCTCGTCGAGATGATTCTGTGGTCAAATTTTGAAGGAATTTGAAGCACATTTGCCGATGCTACGGAGGTTCAAAGCTTGAAAAGTCACGATACATGTGTGTTTGAACACATAAATTACTCGATTTCTAGAAAACTTACCCAGATGGACTTAAGCATTATTAGTCATGTTAAAGAGCTCGCCGAGGTGATTCTGTGGTCAAATTTTGAAGGTATTTGAAGCACATTTGCCGAAGTTCCTGAGGTTCAAAACTTGAAAAGTCACGAAAGATGTGTGTTTGAGCACATAAATTACTCGGTTTCTAGAAAACTCACCCAGATAGACTTAAGCATTATAAGTCAAGTTACAGAGCTCGTTGAGATGATTCTGTGGTCAAATTTTGAAGGTATTTGAAGCACATTTGCCGAAGTTACGGAGGTTCAAAGCTTGAAAAGTCACGAAAGATGTGTGTTTGACCACATAAATTACTCGGTTTCTAGAAAACTCACCCAGATGGACATATGCATTACGAGTCATGTTAAAGAGCTCGTCGAGGTGATTCTGTGGTCAAATTTTGAAGGTATTTGAAGCACATTTGCCGAAGTTCCTGAGATTCAAAACTTGAAAAGTCACGAAAGATGTGTGTTTGAACACATCAATTACTCGGTTTCTAGAAAACTCACCCAGATGGACTTAAGCATTATTAGTCATGTTAAAGAGCTCGTCGAGGTGATTCTGTGGTCAAATTTTGAAGGTATTTGAAGCACATTAGCCGGAGCTGCGGAAGTTCAAAGCTTGAAGAGTCACGAAAGATGTGTGTTTGAGCACATAAATTACTCGGTTTCTAGAAAACTTACCCTGATGGACTTAAGCATTATTAGTCATGATAAAGAGCTCGTCGAGGTGATTCTGTGGTCAAATTTTGAAGGTATTTGAAGCACATTTGCCGAAGCTACGGAGGTTCAAAGCTTGAAAAGTCACGAAAGATGTGTGTTTGAGCACATAAATTACTCGGTTTCTAGAAAACTCACCCAGATGGACTTAAGCATTATTAGTCATGTTAAAGAGCTCGTCGAGGTGATTCTGTGGTCAAATTTTGAAGGTATTTGAAGCACATTTGCCGAAGTTCCTGAGATTCAAAACTTGAAAAGTCACGAAAGATGTGTGTTTGAGCACATAAATTACTCGGTTTCTAGAAAACTCACCCAGATGGACTTAAGCATTATTAGTCATGATAAAGAGCTCGTCGAGGTGATTCTGTGGTCAAATTTTGAAGGAATTTGAAGCACATTTGAAGAAGCTACGGAGGTTCAAAGCTTGAAAAGTCACGAAAGATGTGTGTTTGAGCAAATAAATTACTCGGTTTCTAGAAAACTCACCCAGATGGACTTAAGCATTATTAGTCATGTTAAAGAGCTCGTCGAGGTGATTCTGTGGTCAAATTTTGAAGGTATTTGAAGCACATTTGCCGAAGCTACGGAGGTTCAAATCTTGAAAAGTCACGAAAGATGTGTGTTTGAGCACATAAATTACTCGGTTTCTAGAAAACTCACCCAGATGGACTTAAGCATTATTAGTCATGATAAAGAGCTCGTCGAGGTGATTCTGTGGTCAAATTTTGAAGGTATTTGAAGCACATTTGCCGAAGTTACGGAGGTTCAAAGCTTGAAAAGTCACGATACATGTGTGTTTGAACACATAAATTACTCGGTTTCTAGAAAACTTACCCAGATGGACTTAAGCATTATTAGTCATGTTAAAGAGCTCGTCGAGGTGATTCTGTGGTCAAATTTTGAAGGTATTTGAAGCACAGTTGCCGAAGCTACGGAGGTTCAAAGCTTGAAAAGTCACGATACATGAGTGTTTGAACACATAAATTACTCGGTTTCTAGAAAACTTACCCAGATGGACTTAAGCATTATTAGTCATGTTAAAGAGCTCGTCGAGGTGATTCTGTGGTCAAATTTTGAAGGTATTTGAAGCACAGTTGCCGAAGTTCCTGAGGTTCAAAACTTGAAAAGTCACGAAAGATGTGTGTTTGAGCACATAAATTACTCGGTTTCTAGAAAACTCACCCAGATAGACTTAAGCATTATAAGTCAAGTTACAGAGCTCGTCGAGATGATTCTGTGGTCAAATTTTGAAGGTATTTGAAGCACATTTGCCGAAGTTACGGAGGTTCAAAGCTTGAAAAGTCACGATACATGTGTGTTTGAACACATAAATTACTCGGTTTCTAGAAAACTTACCCAGATGGACTTAAGCATTATTAGTCATGTTAAAGAGCTCGTCGAGGTGATTCTGTGGTCAAATTTTGAAGGAATTTGAAGCACATTTGCCGATGCTACGGAGGTTCAAAGCTTGAAAAGTCACGATACATGTGTGTTTGAACACATCAATTACTCGGTTTCTAGAAAACTTACCCAGATGGAATTAAGCATTATTAGTCATGTTAAAGAGCTCGCCGAGGTGATTCTGTGGTCAAATTTTGAAGGTATTTGAAGCACATTTGCCGAAGCTACGGAGGTTAAAAACTTGAAAAGTCACGAAAGATGTGTGTTTGAGCACATAAATTACTCGGTTTCTAGAAAACTCACCCAGATGGACTTAAGCATTATTAGTCATGATAAAGAGCTCGTCGAGGTGATTCTGTGGTCAAATTTTGAAGGAATTTGAAGCACATTTGCCGATGCTACGGAGGTTCAAAGCTTGAAAAGTCACGATACATGTGTGTTTGAACACATAAATTACTCGATTTCTAGAAAACTTACCCAGATGGAATTAAGCATTATTAGTCATGTTAAAGAGCTCGCCGAGGTGATTCTGTGGTCAAATTTTGAAGGTATTTGAAGCACATTTGCCGAAGCTACGGAGGTTAAAATCTTGAAAAGTCACGAAAGATGTGTGTTTGAGCACATAAATTACTCGGTTTCTAGAAAACTCACCCAGATGGACTTAAGCATTATTAGTCATGTTAAAGAGCTCGTCGAGGTGATTGTGTGGTCAAATTTTGAAGGTATTTGAAGCACATTTGCCGAAGTTACGGAGGTTCAAAGCTTGAAAAGACTCGAAAGATGTGTGTTTGACCACATAAATTACTCGGTTTCTAGAAAACTCACCCAGATAGACTTAAGCATCATAAGTCATGTTAAAGAGCTCGTCGAGGTGATTCTGTGGTCAAATTTTGAAGGTATTTGAAGCACATTTGCCGAAGCTACGGAGGTTAAAAACTTGAAAAGTCACGAAAGATGTGTGTTTGAGCACATAAATTACTCGGTTTCTAGAAAACTCACCCAGATGGACTTAAGCATTATTAGTCATGTTAAAGAGCTCGTCGAGGTGATTCTGTGGTCAAATTTTGAAGGTATTTGAAGCACATTAGCCGGAGCTGCGGAAGTTCAAAGCTTGAAGAGTCACGAAAGATGTGTGTTTGAGCACATAAATTACTCGGTTTCTAGAAAACTCACCCAGATGGACTTAAGCATTATTAGTCATGTTAAAGAGCTCGTCGAGGTGATTCTGTGGTCAAATTTTGAAGGTATTTGAAGCACATTTGCCGAAGTTCCTGAGATTCAAAACTTGAAAAGTCACGAAAGATGTGTGTTTGAGCACATAAATTACTCGGTTTCTAGAAAACTCACCCAGATTGACTTAAGCATTATTAGTCATGATAAAGAGCTCGTCGAGGTGATTCTGTGGTCAAATTTTGAAGGAATTTGAAGCACATTTGAAGAAGCTACGGAGGTTCAAAGCTTGAAAAGTCACGAAAGATGTGTGTTTGAGCAAATAAATTACTCGGTTTCTAGAAAACTCACCCAGATGGACTTAAGCATTATTAGTCATGATAAAGAGCTCGTCGAGGTGATTCTGTGGTCAAATTTTGAAGGTATTTGAAGCACATTTGCCGAAGTTACGGAGGTTCAAAGCTTGAAAAGTCACGATACATGTGTGTTTGAACACATAAATTACTCGGTTTCTAGAAAACTTACCCAGATGGACTTAAGCATTATTAGTCATGTTAAAGAGCTCGTCGAGGTGATTCTGTGGTCAAATTTTGAAGGTATTTGAAGCACAGTTGCCGAAGTTCCTGAGGTTCAAAACTTGAAAAGTCACGAAAGATGTGTGTTTGAGCACATAAATTACTCGGTTTCTAGAAAACTCACCCAGATAGACTTAAGCATTATAAGTCAAGTTACAGAGCTCGTCGAGATGATTCTGTGGTCAAATTTTGAAGGAATTTGAAGCACATTTGCCGATGCTACGGAGGTTCAAAGCTTGAAAAGTCACGATACATGTGTGTTTGAACACATAAATTACTCGATTTCTAGAAAACTTACCCAGATGGACTTAAGCATTATTAGTCATGTTAAAGAGCTCGCCGAGGTGATTCTGTGGTCAAATTTTGAAGGTATTTGAAGCACATTTGCCGAAGTTCCTGAGGTTCAAAACTTGAAAAGTCACGAAAGATGTGTGTTTGAGCACATAAATTACTCGGTTTCTAGAAAACTCACCCAGATAGACTTAAGCATTATAAGTCAAGTTACAGAGCTCGTTGAGATGATTCTGTGGTCAAATTTTGAAGGTATTTGAAGCACATTTGCCGAAGTTACGGAGGTTCAAAGCTTGAAAAGTCACGAAAGATGTGTGTTTGACCACATAAATTACTCGGTTTCTAGAAAACTCACCCAGATGGACATAAGCATTACGAGTCATGTTAAAGAGCTCGTCGAGGTGATTCTGTGGTCAAATTTTGAAGGTATTTGAAGCACATTTGCCGAAGTTACGGAGGTTCAAAGCTTGAAAAGTCACGATACATGTGTGTTTGAACACATAAATTACTCGGTTTCTAGAAAACTTACCCAGATGGACTTAAGCATTATTAGTCATGTTAAAGAGCTCGTCGAGGTGATTCTGTGGTCAAATTTTGAAGGTATTTGAAGCACAGTTGCCGAAGTTCCTGAGGTTCAAAACTTGAAAAGTCACGAAAGATGTGTGTTTGAGCACATAAATTACTCGGTTTCTAGAAAACTCACCCAGATAGACTTAAGCATTATAAGTCAAGTTACAGAGCTCGTCGAGATGATTCTGTGGTCAAATTTTGAAGGTATTTGAAGCACATTTGCCGAAGTTACGGAGGTTCAAAGCTTGAAAAGTCACGATACATGTGTGTTTGAACACATAAATTACTCGGTTTCTAGAAAACTTACCCAGATGGACTTAAGCATTATTAGTCATGTTAAAGAGCTCGTCGAGGTGATTCTGTGGTCAAATTTTGAAGGAATTTGAAGCACATTTGCCGATGCTACGGAGGTTCAAAGCTTGAAAAGTCACGATACATGTGTGTTTGAACACATCAATTACTCGGTTTCTAGAAAACTCACCCAGATGGACTTAAGCATTATAAGTCAAGTTACAGAGCTCGTCGAGGTGATTCTGTGGATAAATTTTGAAGGTATTTGAAGCACATTTGCCGAAGTTCCTGAGATTCAAAACTTGAAAAGTCACGAAAGATGTGTGTTTGAGCACATAAATTACTCGGTTTCTAGAAAACTCACCCAGATGGACTTAAGCATTATTAGTCATGTTAAAGAGCTCGTCGAGGTGATTGTGTGGTCAAATTTTGAAGGTATTTGAAGCACATTTGCCGAAGTTACGGAGGTTCAAAGCTTGAAAAGACTCGAAAGATGTGTGTTTGACCACATAAATTACTCGGTTTCTAGAAAACTCACCCAGATAGACTTAAGCATCATAAGTCATGTTAAAGAGCTCGTCGAGGTGATTCTGTGGTCAAATTTTGAAGGTATTTGAAGCACATTTGCCGAAGCTACGGAAGTTCAAATCTTGAAAAGTCACGAAAGATGTGTGTTTGAGCACATCAATTACTCGGTTTCTAGAAAACTCACCCAGATAGACTTAAGCATCATAAGTCATGTTAAAGAGCTCGTCGAGGTGATTCTGTGGTCAAATTTTGAAGGTATTTGAAGCACATTTGCCGAAGTTCCTGAGATTCAAAACTTGAAAAGTCACGAAAGATGTGTGTTTGAGCACATAAATTACTCGGTTTCTAGAAAACTTACCCTGATGGACTTAAGCATTATTAGTCATGATAAAGAGCTCGTCGAGGTGATTCTGTGGTCAAATTTTGAAGGAATTTGAAGCACATTTGAAGAAGCTACGGAGGTTCAAAGCTTGAAAAGTCACGAAAGATGTGTGTTTGAGCACATAAATTACTCGGTTTCTAGAAAACTCACCCAGATAGACTTAAGCATTATTAGTCATGTTAAAGAGCTCGTCGAGGTGATTCTGTGGTCAAATTTTGAAGGAATTTGAAGCACATTTGCCGATGCTACGGAGGTTCAAAGCTTGAAAAGTCACGATACATGTGTGTTTGAACACATAAATTACTCGGTTTCTAGAAAACTTACCCAGATGGACTTAAGCATTATTAGTCATGTTAAAGAGCTCGTCGAGGTGATTCTGTGGTCAAATTTTGAAGGAATTTGAAGCACATTTGCCGATGCTACGGAGGTTCAAAACTTGAAAAGTCACGATACATGTGTGTTTGAACACATAAATTACTCGGTTTCTAGAAAACTTACCCAGATGGACTTAAGCATTATAAGTCATGATAAAGAGCTCGTCGAGGTGATTCTGTGGTCAAATTTTGAAGGAATTTGAAGCACATTTGCCGATGCTACGGAGGTTCAAAGCTTGAAAAGTCACGATACATGTGTGTTTGAACACATAAATTACTCGGTTTCTAGAAAACTTACCCAGATGGACTTAAGCATTATTAGTCATGATAAAGAGCTCGTCGAGGTGATTCTGTGGTCAAATTTTGAAGGTATTTGAAGCACAGTTGCCGAAGTTCCTGAGGTTCAAAACTTGAAAAGTCACGAAAGATGTGTGTTTGAGCCCATAAATTACTCGGTTTCTAGAAAACTCACCCAGATAGACTTAAGCATTATAAGTCAAGTTACAGAGCTCGTCGAGATGATTCTGTGGTCAAATTTTGAAGGTATTTGAAGCACATTTGCCGAAGCTACGGAGGTTAAAAACTTGAAAAGTCACGAAAGATGTGTGTTTGAGCACCTAAATTACTCGGTTTCTAGAAAACTCACCCAGATGGACTTAAGCATTATTAGTCATGTTAAAGAGCTCGTCGAGGTGATTCTGTGGTCAAATTTTGAAGGTATTTGAAGCACATTTGCCGAAGTTACGGAGGTTCAAAGCTTGAAAAGACTCGAAAGATGTGTGTTTGACCACATAAATTACTCGGTTTCTAGAAAACTCAACCAGATAGACTTAAGCATCATAAGTCATGTTAAAGAGCTCGTCGAGGTGATTCTGTGGTCAAATTTTGAAGGTATTTGAAGCACATTTGCCGAAGCTACGGAAGTTCAAATCTTGAAAAGTCACGAAAGATGTGTGTTTGAGCACATCAATTACTCGGTTTCTAGAAAACTCACCCAGATAGACTTAAGCATGATAAGTCAAGTTACAGAGCTCGTCGAGGTGATTCTGTGGTCAAATTTTGAAGGTATTTGAAGCACATTTGCCGAAGTTCCTGAGATTCAAAACTTGAAAAGTCACGAAAGATGTGTGTTTGAGCACATAAATTACTCGGTTTCTAGAAAACTTACCCTGATGGACTTAAGCATTATTAGTCATGATAAAGAGCTCGTCGAGGTGATTCTGTGGTCAAATTTTGAAGGTATTTGAAGCACATTTGCCGAAGCTACGGAGGTTCAAAGCTTGAAAAGTCACGAAAGATGTGTGTTTGAGCACATAAATTACTCGGTTTCTAGAAAACTCACCCAGAGGGACTTAAGCATTATTAGTCATGTTAAAGAGCTCGTCGAGGTGATTCTGTGGTCAAATTTTGAAGGTATTTGAAGCACATTTGCCGAAGTTCCTGAGATTCAAAACTTGAAAAGTCACGAAAGATGTGTGTTTGAGCACATAAATTACTCGGTTTCTAGAAAACTCACCCAGATGGACTTAAGCATTATTAGTCATGATAAAGAGCTCGTCGAGGTGATTCTGTGGTCAAATTTTGAAGGAATTTGAAGCACATTTGCCGAAGCTACGGAGGTTCAAAGCTTGAAAAGTCACGAAAGATGTGTGTTTGAGCAAATAAATTACTCGGTTTCTAGAAAATTCACCCAGATGGACTTAAGCATTATTAGTCATGTTAAAGAGCTCGTCGAGGTGATTCTGTGGTCAAATTTTGAAGGTATTTGAAGCACAGTTGCCGAAGTTCCTGAGGTTCAAAACTTGAAAAGTCACGAAAGATGTGTGTTTGAGCCCATAAATTACTCGGTTTCTAGAAAACTTACCCAGATGGACTTAAGCATTATTAGTCATGTTAAAGAGCTCGTCGAGGTGATTCTGTGGTCAAATTTTGAAGGTATTTGAAGCACATTTGCCGAAGCTACGGAGGTTCAAATCTTGAAAAGTCACGAAAGATGTGTGTTTGAGCACATAAATTACTCGGTTTCTAGAAAACTCACCCAGATGGACTTAAGCATTATTAGTCATGTTAAAGAGCTCGTCGAGGTGATTCTGTGGTCAAATTTTGAAGGTATTTGAAGCACATTTGCCGAAGCTACGGAGGTTCAAAGCTTGAAAAGTCACGATACATGTGTGTTTGAACACATAAATTACTCGGTTTCTAGAAAACTTACCCAGATGGACTTAAGCATTATTAGTCATGTTAAAGAGCTCGTCGAGGTGATTCTGTGGTCAAATTTTGAAGGTATTTGAAGCACATTTGCCGAAGCTACGGAGGTTCAAATCTTGAAAAGTCACGAAAGATGTGTGTTTGAGCACATAAATTACTCGGTTTCTAGAAAACTCACCCAGATGGACTTAAGCATTATTAGTCATGTTAAAGAGCTCGTCGAGGTGATTCTGTGGTCAAATTTTGAAGGTATTTGAAGCACATTTGCCGAAGTTCCTGAGATTCAAAACTTGAAAAGTCACGAAAGATGTGTGTTTGAGCACATAAATTACTCGGTTTCTAGAAAACTTACCCTGATGGACTTAAGCATTATTAGTCATGATAAAGAGCTCGTCGAGGTGATTCTGTGGTCAAATTTTGAAGGTATTTGAAGCACATTTGCCGAAGCTACGGAGGTTCAAAGCTTGAAAAGTCACGAAAGATGTGTGTTTGAACACATCAATTACTCGGTTTCTAGAAAACTCACCCAGATGGACTTAAGCATTATTAGTCATGTTAAAGAGCTCGTCGAGGTGATTCTGTGGTCAAATTTTGAAGGTATTTGAAGCACATTAGCCGGAGCTGCGGAAGTTCAAAGCTTGAAGAGTCACGAAAGATGTGTGTTTGAGCACATAAATTACTCGGTTTCTAGAAAACTTACCCTGATGGACTTAAGCATTATTAGTCATGATAAAGAGCTCGTCGAGGTGATTCTGTGGTCAAATTTTGAAGGTATTTGAAGCACATTTGCCGAAGCTACGGAGGTTCAAAGCTTGAAAAGTCACGAAAGATGTGTGTTTGAGCACATAAATTACTCGGTTTCTAGAAAACTCACCCAGATGGACTTAAGCATTATTAGTCATGTTAAAGAGCTCGTCGTGGTGATTCTGTGGTCAAATTTTGAAGGTATTTGAAGCACATTTGCCGAAGTTCCTGAGATTCAAAACTTGAAAAGTCACGAAAGATGTGTGTTTGAGCACATAAATTACTCGGTTTCTAGAAAACTCACCCAGATGGACTTAAGCATTATTAGTCATGATAAAGAGCTCGTCGAGGTGATTCTGTGGTCAAATTTTGAAGGAATTTGAAGCATATTTGAAGAAGCTACGGAGGTTCAAAGCTTGAAAAGTCACGAAAGATGTGTGTTTGAGCAAATAAATTACTCGGTTTCTAGAAAACTCACCCAGATGGACTTAAGCATTATTAGTCATGTTAAAGAGCTCGTCGAGGTGATTCTGTGGTCAAATTTTGAAGGTATTTGAAGCACATTTGCCGAAGCTACGGAGGTTCAAATCTTGAAAAGTCACGAAAGATGTGTGTTTGAGCACATAAATTACTCGGTTTCTAGAAAACTCACCCAGATGGACTTAAGCATTATTAGTCATGATAAAGAGCTCGTCGAGGTGATTCTGTGGTCAAATTTTGAAGGTATTTGAAGCACATTTGCCGAAGTTACGGAGGTTCAAAGCTTGAAAAGTCACGATACATGTGTGTTTGAACACATAAATTACTCGGTTTCTAGAAAACTTACCCAGATGGACTTAAGCATTATTAGTCATGTTAAAGAGCTCGTCGAGGTGATTCTGTGGTCAAATTTTGAAGGTATTTGAAGCACAGTTGCCGAAGTTCCTGAGGTTCAAAACTTGAAAAGTCACGAAAGATGTGTGTTTGAGCACATAAATTACTCGGTTTCTAGAAAACTCACCCAGATAGACTTAAGCATTATAAGTCAAGTTACAGAGCTCGTCGAGATGATTCTGTGGTCAAATTTTGAAGGAATTTGAAGCACATTTGCCGATGCTACGGAGGTTCAAAGCTTGAAAAGTCACGATACATGTGTGTTTGAACACATAAATTACTCGATTTCTAGAAAACTTACCCAGATGGACTTAAGCATTATTAGTCATGTTAAAGAGCTCGCCGAGGTGATTCTGTGGTCAAATTTTGAAGGTATTTGAAGCACATTTGCCGAAGTTCCTGAGGTTCAAAACTTGAAAAGTCACGAAAGATGTGTGTTTGAGCACATAAATTACTCGGTTTCTAGAAAACTCACCCAGATAGACTTAAGCATTATAAGTCAAGTTACAGAGCTCGTTGAGATGATTCTGTGGTCAAATTTTGAAGGTATTTGAAGCACATTTGCCGAAGTTACGGAGGTTCAAAGCTTGAAAAGTCACGAAAGATGTGTGTTTGACCACATAAATTACTCGGTTTCTAGAAAACTCACCCAGATGGACATATGCATTACGAGTCATGTTAAAGAGCTCGTCGAGGTGATTCTGTGGTCAAATTTTGAAGGTATTTGAAGCACATTTGCCGAAGTTCCTGAGATTCAAAACTTGAAAAGTCACGAAAGATGTGTGTTTGAGCACATAAATTACTCGGTTTCTAGAAAACTTACCCTGATGGACTTAAGCATTATTAGTCATGATAAAGAGCTCGTCGAGGTGATTCTGTGGTCAAATTTTGAAGGTATTTGAAGCACATTTGCCGAAGCTACGGAGGTTCAAAGCTTGAAAAGTCACGAAAGATGTGTGTTTGAACACATCAATTACTCGGTTTCTAGAAAACTCACCCAGATGGACTTAAGCATTATTAGTCATGTTAAAGAGCTCGTCGAGGTGATTCTGTGGTCAAATTTTGAAGGTATTTGAAGCACATTAGCCGGAGCTGCGGAAGTTCAAAGCTTGAAGAGTCACGAAAGATGTGTGTTTGAGCACATAAATTACTCGGTTTCTAGAAAACTTACCCTGATGGACTTAAGCATTATTAGTCATGATAAAGAGCTCGTCGAGGTGATTCTGTGGTCAAATTTTGAAGGTATTTGAAGCACATTTGCCGAAGCTACGGAGGTTCAAAGCTTGAAAAGTCACGAAAGATGTGTGTTTGAGCACATAAATTACTCGGTTTCTAGAAAACTCACCCAGATGGACTTAAGCATTATTAGTCATGTTAAAGAGCTCGTCGAGGTGATTCTGTGGTCAAATTTTGAAGGTATTTGAAGCACATTTGCCGAAGTTCCTGAGATTCAAAACTTGAAAAGTCACGAAAGATGTGTGTTTGAGCACATAAATTACTCGGTTTCTAGAAAACTCACCCAGATGGACTTAAGCATTATTAGTCATGATAAAGAGCTCGTCGAGGTGATTCTGTGGTCAAATTTTGAAGGAATTTGAAGCACATTTGAAGAAGCTACGGAGGTTCAAAGCTTGAAAAGTCACGAAAGATGTGTGTTTGAGCAAATAAATTACTCGGTTTCTAGAAAACTCACCCAGATGGACTTAAGCATTATTAGTCATGTTAAAGAGCTCGTCGAGGTGATTCTGTGGTCAAATTTTGAAGGTATTTGAAGCACATTTGCCGAAGCTACGGAGGTTCAAATCTTGAAAAGTCACGAAAGATGTGTGTTTGAGCACATAAATTACTCGGTTTCTAGAAAACTCACCCAGATGGACTTAAGCATTATTAGTCATGATAAAGAGCTCGTCGAGGTGATTCTGTGGTCAAATTTTGAAGGTATTTGAAGCACATTTGCCGAAGTTACGGAGGTTCAAAGCTTGAAAAGTCACGATACATGTGTGTTTGAACACATAAATTACTCGGTTTCTAGAAAACTTACCCAGATGGACTTAAGCATTATTAGTCATGTTAAAGAGCTCGTCGAGGTGATTCTGTGGTCAAATTTTGAAGGTATTTGAAGCACAGTTGCCGAAGCTACGGAGGTTCAAAGCTTGAAAAGTCACGATACATGAGTGTTTGAACACATAAATTACTCGGTTTCTAGAAAACTTACCCAGATGGACTTAAGCATTATTAGTCATGTTAAAGAGCTCGTCGAGGTGATTCTGTGGTCAAATTTTGAAGGTATTTGAAGCACAGTTGCCGAAGTTCCTGAGGTTCAAAACTTGAAAAGTCACGAAAGATGTGTGTTTGAGCACATAAATTACTCGGTTTCTAGAAAACTCACCCAGATAGACTTAAGCATTATAAGTCAAGTTACAGAGCTCGTCGAGATGATTCTGTGGTCAAATTTTGAAGGTATTTGAAGCACATTTGCCGAAGTTACGGAGGTTCAAAGCTTGAAAAGTCACGATACATGTGTGTTTGAACACATAAATTACTCGGTTTCTAGAAAACTTACCCAGATGGACTTAAGCATTATTAGTCATGTTAAAGAGCTCGTCGAGGTGATTCTGTGGTCAAATTTTGAAGGAATTTGAAGCACATTTGCCGATGCTACGGAGGTTCAAAGCTTGAAAAGTCACGATACATGTGTGTTTGAACACATCAATTACTCGGTTTCTAGAAAACTTACCCAGATGGAATTAAGCATTATTAGTCATGTTAAAGAGCTCGCCGAGGTGATTCTGTGGTCAAATTTTGAAGGTATTTGAAGCACATTTGCCGAAGCTACGGAGGTTAAAAACTTGAAAAGTCACGAAAGATGTGTGTTTGAGCACATAAATTACTCGGTTTCTAGAAAACTCACCCAGATGGACTTAAGCATTATTAGTCATGATAAAGAGCTCGTCGAGGTGATTCTGTGGTCAAATTTTGAAGGAATTTGAAGCACATTTGCCGATGCTACGGAGGTTCAAAGCTTGAAAAGTCACGATACATGTGTGTTTGAACACATAAATTACTCGATTTCTAGAAAACTTACCCAGATGGAATTAAGCATTATTAGTCATGTTAAAGAGCTCGCCGAGGTGATTCTGTGGTCAAATTTTGAAGGTATTTGAAGCACATTTGCCGAAGCTACGGAGGTTAAAAACTTGAAAAGTCACGAAAGATGTGTGTTTGAGCACATAAATTACTCGGTTTCTAGAAAACTCACCCAGATGGACTTAAGCATTATTAGTCATGTTAAAGAGCTCGTCGAGGTGATTGTGTGGTCAAATTTTGAAGGTATTTGAAGCACATTTGCCGAAGTTACGGAGGTTCAAAGCTTGAAAAGACTCGAAAGATGTGTGTTTGACCACATAAATTACTCGGTTTCTAGAAAACTCACCCAGATAGACTTAAGCATCATAAGTCATGTTAAAGAGCTCGTCGAGGTGATTCTGTGGTCAAATTTTGAAGGTATTTGAAGCACATTTGCCGAAGCTACGGAGGTTAAAAACTTGAAAAGTCACGAAAGATGTGTGTTTGAGCACATAAATTACTCGGTTTCTAGAAAACTCACCCAGATGGACTTAAGCATTATTAGTCATGTTAAAGAGCTCGTCGAGGTGATTCTGTGGTCAAATTTTGAAGGTATTTGAAGCACATTAGCCGGAGCTGCGGAAGTTCAAAGCTTGAAGAGTCACGAAAGATGTGTGTTTGAGCACATAAATTACTCGGTTTCTAGAAAACTTACCCTGATGGACTTAAGCATTATTAGTCATGATAAAGAGCTCGTCGAGGTGATTCTGTGGTCAAATTTTGAAGGTATTTGAAGCACATTTGCCGAAGCTACGGAGGTTCAAAGCTTGAAAAGTCACGAAAGATGTGTGTTTGAGCACATAAATTACTCGGTTTCTAGAAAACTCACCCAGATGGACTTAAGCATTATTAGTCATGTTAAAGAGCTCGTCGAGGTGATTCTGTGGTCAAATTTTGAAGGTATTTGAAGCACATTTGCCGAAGTTCCTGAGATTCAAAACTTGAAAAGTCACGAAAGATGTGTGTTTGAGCACATAAATTACTCGGTTTCTAGAAAACTCACCCAGATGGACTTAAGCATTATTAGTCATGATAAAGAGCTCGTCGAGGTGATTCTGTGGTCAAATTTTGAAGGAATTTGAAGCACATTTGAAGAAGCTACGGAGGTTCAAAGCTTGAAAAGTCACGAAAGATGTGTGTTTGAGCAAATAAATTACTCGGTTTCTAGAAAACTCACCCAGATGGACTTAAGCATTATTAGTCATGATAAAGAGCTCGTCGAGGTGATTCTGTGGTCAAATTTTGAAGGTATTTGAAGCACATTTGCCGAAGTTACGGAGGTTCAAAGCTTGAAAAGTCACGATACATGTGTGTTTGAACACATAAATTACTCGGTTTCTAGAAAACTTACCCAGATGGACTTAAGCATTATTAGTCATGTTAAAGAGCTCGTCGAGGTGATTCTGTGGTCAAATTTTGAAGGTATTTGAAGCACAGTTGCCGAAGTTCCTGAGGTTCAAAACTTGAAAAGTCACGAAAGATGTGTGTTTGAGCACATAAATTACTCGGTTTCTAGAAAACTCACCCAGATAGACTTAAGCATTATAAGTCAAGTTACAGAGCTCGTCGAGATGATTCTGTGGTCAAATTTTGAAGGAATTTGAAGCACATTTGCCGATGCTACGGAGGTTCAAAGCTTGAAAAGTCACGATACATGTGTGTTTGAACACATAAATTACTCGATTTCTAGAAAACTTACCCAGATGGACTTAAGCATTATTAGTCATGTTAAAGAGCTCGCCGAGGTGATTCTGTGGTCAAATTTTGAAGGTATTTGAAGCACATTTGCCGAAGTTCCTGAGGTTCAAAACTTGAAAAGTCACGAAAGATGTGTGTTTGAGCACATAAATTACTCGGTTTCTAGAAAACTCACCCAGATAGACTTAAGCATTATAAGTCAAGTTACAGAGCTCGTTGAGATGATTCTGTGGTCAAATTTTGAAGGTATTTGAAGCACATTTGCCGAAGTTACGGAGGTTCAAAGCTTGAAAAGTCACGAAAGATGTGTGTTTGACCACATAAATTACTCGGTTTCTAGAAAACTCACCCAGATGGACATAAGCATTACGAGTCATGTTAAAGAGCTCGTCGAGGTGATTCTGTGGTCAAATTTTGAAGGTATTTGAAGCACATTTGCCGAAGTTACGGAGGTTCAAAGCTTGAAAAGTCACGAAAGATGTGTGTTTGAGCACATAAATTACTCTATTTCTAGAAAACTCACCCAGATGGACTTAAGCATTATAAGTCAAGTTACAGAGCTCGTCGAGGTGATTCTGTGGACAAATTTTGAAGGTATTTGAAGCACATTTGCCGAAGTTCCTGAGATTCAAAACTTGAAAAGTCACGAAAGATGTGTGTTTGAGCACATCAATTACTCGGTTTCTAGAAAACTCACCCAGATGGACTTAAGCATTATAAGTCAAGTTACAGAGCTCGTCGAGGTGACTCTGTGGTCAAATTTTGAAGGTATTTGAAGCACATTTGCCGATGCTACGGAGGTTCAAAGCTTGAAAAGTCACGAAAGATGTGTGTTTGAGCACATCAATTACTCGGTTTCTAGAAAACTCACCCAGATGGACTTAAGCATTATAAGTCAAGTTACAGAGCTCGTCGAGGTGATTCTGTGGTCAAATTTTGAAGGTATTTGAAGCACATTTGCCGAAGCTACGGAGGTTCAAAGCTTGAAAAGTCACGAAAGATGTGTGTTTGAACACATCAATTACTCGGTTTCTAGAAAACTCACCCAGATGGACTTAAGCATTATAAGTCAAGTTACAGAGCTCGTCGAGGTGATTCTGTGGACAAATTTTGAAGGTATTTGAAGCACATTTGCCGAAGTTCCTGAGATTCAAAACTTGAAAAGTCACGAAAGATGTGTGTTTGAGCACATAAATTACTCGGTTTCTAGAAAACTTGCCCAGATGGAGTTAAGCATTATTAGTCATGTTAAAGAGCTCGTCGAGGTGATTCTGTGGTCAAATTTTGAAGGAATTTGAAGCACATTTGCCGAAGTTCCTGAGATTCAAAACTTGAAAAGTCACGAAAGATGTGTGTTTGAGCACATAAATTACTCGGTTTCTAGAAAACTCACCCAGATGGACTTAAGCATTATTAGTCATGTTAAAGAGCTCGTCGAGGTGATTCTGTGGTCAAATTTTGAAGGTATTTGAAGCACATTTGCCGAAGCTACGGAGGTTCAAAACTTGAAAAGTCACGAAAGATGTGTGTTTGAACACATCAATTACTCGGTTTCTAGAAAACTCACCCAGATGGACTTAAGCATTATACGTCAAGTTACAGAGCTCGTCGAGGTGATTCTGTGGACAAATTTTGAAGGTATTTGAAGCACATTTGCCGAAGCTACGGAGGTTCAAAGCTTGAAAAGTCACGAAAGATGTGTGTTTGAGCACATAAATTACTCGGTTTCTAGAAAACATACCCAGATGGACTTAAGCATTATTAGTCATGTTACAGAGCTCGTCGAGGTGATTCTGTGGTCAAATTTTGAAGGTATTTGAAGCACATTTGCCGAAGTTCCTGAGATTCAAAACTTGAAAAGTCACGAAAGATGTGTGTTTGAGCACATAAATTACTCGGTTTCTAGAAAACTTACCCTGATGGACTTAAGCATTATTAGTCATGATAAAGAGCTCGTCGAGGTGATTCTGTGGTCAAATTTTGAAGGAATTTGAAGCACATTTGCCGATGCTACGGAGGTTCAAAGCTTGAAAAGTCACGATACATGTGTGTTTGAACACATAAATTACTCGATTTCTAGAAAACTCACCCAGATGGACTTAAGCATTATTAGTCATGATAAAGAGCTCGTCGAGGTGATTCTGTGGTCAAATTTTGAAGGAATTTGAAGCACATTTGAAGAAGCTACGGAGGTTCAAAGCTTGAAAAGTCACGAAAGATGTGTGTTTGAGCAAATAAATTACTCGGTTTCTAGAAAACTCACCCAGATGGACTTAAGCATTATTAGTCATGTTAAAGAGCTCGTCGAGGTGATTCTGTGGTCAAATTTTGAAGGTATTTGAAGCACATTTGCCGAAGCTACGGAGGTTCAAATCTTGAAAAGTCACGAAAGATGTGTGTTTGAGCACATAAATTACTCGGTTTCTAGAAAACTCACCCAGATAGACTTAAGCATTATTAGTCATGTTAAAGAGCTCGTCGAGGTGATTCTGTGGTCAAATTTTGAAGGAATTTGAAGCACATTTGCCGATGCTACGGAGGTTCAAAGCTTGAAAAGTCACGATACATGTGTGTTTGAACACATAAATTACTCGGTTTCTAGAAAACTTACCCAGATGGACTTAAGCATTATTAGTCATGATAAAGAGCTCGTCGAGGTGATTCTGTGGTCAAATTTTGAAGGTAGTTGAAGCACATTTGCCGACGTTACGGAGGTTCAAAGCTTGAAAAGTCACGATATATGTGTGTTTGAACACATAAATTACTTGGTTTCTAGAAAACTTACCCAGATGGACTTAAGCATTATTAGTCATGTTAAAGAGCTCGTCGAGGTGATTCTGTGGTCAAATTTTGAAGGTATTTGAAGCACATTTGCCGAAGCTACGGAAGTTCAAATCTTGAAAAGTCACGAAAGATGTGTGTTTGAACACATAAATTACTTGGTTTCTAGAAAACTTACCCAGATAGACTTAAGCATTATAAGTCAAGTTACAGAGCTCGTCGAGATGATTCTGTGGTCAAATTTTGAAGGTATTTGAAGCACATTTGCCGAAGCTACGGAGGTTAAAAACTTGAAAAGTCACGAAAGATGTGTGTTTGAGCACATAAATTACTCGGTTTCTAGAAAACTCACCCAGATGGACTTAAGCATTATTAGTCATGTTAAAGAGCTCGTCGAGGTGATTCTGTGGTCAAATTTTGAAGGTATTTGAAGCACATTTGCCGAAGTTACGGAGGTTCAAAGCTTGAAAAGACTCGAAAGATGTGTGTTTGACCACATAAATTACTCGGTTTCTACAAAACTCAACCAGATAGACTTAAGCATCATAAGTCATGTTAAAGAGCTCGTCGAGGTGATTCTGTGGTCAAATTTTGAAGGTATTTGAAGCACATTTGCCGAAGCTACGGAAGTTCAAATCTTGAAAAGTCACGAAAGATGTGTGTTTGAGCACATCAATTACTCGGTTTCTAGAAAACTCACCCAGATAGACTTAAGCAT
The DNA here is from genome assembly GCF_040115645.1 of Euwallacea fornicatus. Lineage (NCBI taxonomy): Eukaryota > Metazoa > Arthropoda > Insecta > Coleoptera > Curculionidae > Euwallacea > Euwallacea fornicatus. The sequence continues at coordinate 152,064 of NW_027096017.1, read as the reverse complement.
TATAAGTCAAGTTACAGAGCTCGTCGAGGTGATTCTGTGGTCAAATTTTGAAGGTATTTGAAGCACATTTGCCGAAGTTCCTGAGATTCAAAACTTGAAAAGTCACGAAAGATGTGTGTTTGAGCACATAAATTACTCGGTTTCTAGAAAACTTACCCTGATGGACTTAAGCATTATTAGTCATGATAAAGAGCTCGTCGAGGTGATTCTGTGGTCAAATTTTGAAGGTATTTGAAGCACATTTGCCGAAGCTACGGAGGTTCAAAGCTTGAAAAGTCACGAAAGATGTGTGTTTGAGCACATAAATTACTCGGTTTCTAGAAAACTCACCCAGAGGGACTTAAGCATTATTAGTCATGTTAAAGAGCTCGTCGAGGTGATTCTGTGGTCAAATTTTGAAGGTATTTGAAGCACATTTGCCGAAGTTCCTGAGATTCAAAACATGAAAAGTCACGAAAGATGTGTGTTTGAGCACATAAATTACTCGGTTTCTAGAAAACTCACCCAGATGGACTTAAGCATTATTAGTCATGATAAAGAGCTCGTCGAGGTGATTCTGTGGTCAAATTTTGAAGGAATTTGAAGCACATTTGCCGAAGCTACGGAGGTTCAAAGCTTGAAAAGTCACGAAAGATGTGTGTTTGAGCAAATAAATTACTCGGTTTCTAGAAAATTCACCCAGATGGACTTAAGCATTATTAGTCATGTTAAAGAGCTCGTCGAGGTGATTCTGTGGTCAAATTTTGAAGGTATTTGAAGCACATTTGCCGAAGCTACGGAGGTTCAAAGCTTGAAAAGTCACGAAAGATGTGTGTTTGAGCTCATAAATTACTCGGTTTCTAGAAAACTCACCCAGATGGACTTAAGCATTATTATTCATGTTACAGAGCTCGTCGAGGTGATTCTGTGGTCAAATTTTGAAGGAATTTGAAGCACATTTGCCGATGCTATGGAGGTTCAAAGCTTGAAAAGTCACGATACATGTGTGTTTGAACACATCAATTACTCGGTTTCTAGAAAACTCACCCAGATGGACTTAAGCATTATAAGTCAAGTTACAGAGCTCGTCGAGGTGATTCTGTGGATAAATTTTGAAGGTATTTGAAGCACATTTGCCGAAGTTCCTGAGATTCAAAACTTGAAAAGTCACGAAAGATGTGTGTTTGAGCACATCAATTACTCGGTTTCTAGAAAACTCACCCAGATGGACTTAAGCATTATAAGTCAAGTTACAGAGCTCGTCGAGGTGACTCTGTGGTCAAATTTTGAAGGTATTTGAAGCACATTTGCCGATGCTACGGAGGTTCAAAGCTTGAAAAGTCACGAAAGATGTGTGTTTGAGCACATCAATTACTCGGTTTCTAGAAAACTCACCCAGATGGACTTAAGCATTATAAGTCAAGTTACAGAGCTCGTCGAGGTGATTCTGTGGTCAAATTTTGAAGGTATTTGAAGCACATTTGCCGAAGCTACGGAGGTTCAAAGCTTGAAAAGTCACGAAAGATGTGTGTTTGAACACATCAATTACTCGGTTTCTAGAAAACTCACCCAGATGGACTTAAGCATTATAAGTCAAGTTACAGAGCTCGTCGAGGTGATTCTGTGGACAAATTTTGAAGGTATTTGAAGCACATTTGCCGAAGTTCCTGAGATTCAAAACTTGAAAAGTCACGAAAGATGTGTGTTTGAGCAAATAAATTACTCGGTTTCTAGAAAACTTGCCCAGATGGACTTAAGCATTATTAGTCATGTTAAAGAGCTCGTCGAGGTGATTCTGTGGTCAAATTTTGAAGGAATTTGAAGCACATTTGCCGAAGTTCCTGAGATTCAAAACTTGAAAAGTCACGAAAGATGTGTGTTTGAGCACATAAATTACTCGGTTTCTAGAAAACTCACCCAGATGGACTTAAGCATTATTAGTCATGATAAAGAGCTCGTCGAGGTGATTCTGTCGTCAAATTTTGAAGGTATTTGAAGCACATTAGCCGGAGCTGCGGAGGTTCAAAGCTTGAAAAGTCACGAAAGATGTGTGTTTGAGCACATAAATTACTCGGTTTCTAGAAAACTCACCCAGATGGACTTAAGCATTATTAGTCATGTTAAAGAGCTCGTCGAGGTGATTCTGTGGTCAAATTTTGAAGGTATTTGAAGCACATTTGCCGAAGCTACGGAGGTTCAAAACTTGAAAAGTCACGAAAGATGTGTGTTTGAACACATCAATTACTCGGTTTCTAGAAAACTCACCCAGATGGACTTAAGCATTATACGTCAAGTTACAAAGCTCGTCGAGGTGATTCTGTGGACAAATTTTGAAGGTATTTGAAGCACATTTGCCGAAGCTACGGAGGTTCAAAGCTTGAAAAGTCACGAAAGATGTGTGTTTGAGCACATAAATTACTCGGTTTCTAGAAAACATACCCAGATGGACTTAAGCATTATTAGTCATGTTACAGAGCTCGTCGAGGTAATTCTGTGGTCAAATTTTGAAGGTATTTGAAGCACATTTGCCGAAGTTCCTGAGATTCAAAACTTGAAAAGTCACGAAAGATGTGTGTTTGAGCACATAAATTACTCGGTTTCTAGAAAACATACCCAGATGGACTTAAGCATTATTAGTCATGTTACAGAGCTCGTCGAGGTAATTCTGTGGTCAAATTTTGAAGGTATTTGAAGCACATTTGCCGAAGTTCCTGAGATTCAAAACTTGAAAAGTCACGAAAGATGTGTGTTTGAGCACATAAATTACTCGGTTTCTAGAAAACTTACTTTGATGGACTTAAGCATTATTAGTCATGATAAAGAGCTCGTCGAGGTGATTCTGTGGTCAAATTTTGAAGGTATTTGAAGCACATTAGCCGGAGCTGCGGAGGTTCAAAACTTGAAAAGTCACGAAAGATGTGTGTTTGAGCACATAAATTACTCGGTTTCTAGAAAACTCACCCAGATGGACTTAAGCATTATTAGTCATGTTAAAAAGCTCGTCGAGGTGATTCTGTGGTCAAATTTTGAAGGTATTTGAAGCACATTTGCCGAAGTTCCTGAGATTCAAAACTTGAAAAGTCACGAAAGATGTGTGTTTGAGCACATAAATTACTCGGTTTCTAGAAAACTAACCCAGATGGACTTAAGCATTATTAGTCATGTTAAAGAGCTCGTCGAGGTGATTTTGTGGTCAAATTTTGAAGGTATTTGAAGCACATTTGCCGAAGCTACGGAGGTTCAAAGCTTGAAAAGTCACGAAAGATGTGTGTTTGAACACATCAATTACTCGGTTTCTAGAAAACTCACCCAGATGGACTTAAGCATTATTAGTCATGTTAAAGAGCTCGTCGAGGTGATTCTGTGGTCAAATTTTGAAGGTATTTGAAGCACATTAGCCGGAGCTGCGGAAGTTCAAAGCTTGAAGAGTCACGAAAGATGTGTGTTTGAGCACATAAATTACTCGGTTTCTAGAAAACTTACCCTGATGGACTTAAGCATTATTAGTCATGATAAAGAGCTCGTCGAGGTGATTCTGTGGTCAAATTTTGAAGGTATTTGAAGCACATTTGCCGAAGCTACGGAGGTTCAAAGCTTGAAAAGTCACGAAAGATGTGTGTTTGAGCACATAAATTACTCGGTTTCTAGAAAACTCACCCAGATGGACTTAAGCATTATTAGTCATGTTAAAGAGCTCGTCGAGGTGATTCTGTGGTCAAATTTTGAAGGTATTTGAAGCACATTTGCCGAAGTTCCTGAGATTCAAAACTTGAAAAGTCACGAAAGATGTGTGTTTGAGCACATAAATTACTCGGTTTCTAGAAAACTCACCCAGATGGACTTAAGCATTATTAGTCATGATAAAGAGCTCGTCGAGGTGATTCTGTGGTCAAATTTTGAAGGAATTTGAAGCACATTTGAAGAAGCTACGGAGGTTCAAAGCTTGAAAAGTCACGAAAGATGTGTGTTTGAGCAAATAAATTACTCGGTTTCTAGAAAACTCACCCAGATGGACTTAAGCATTATTAGTCATGTTAAAGAGCTCGTTGAGATGATTCTGTGGTCAAATTTTGAAGGTATTTGAAGCACATTTGCCGAAGTTACGGAGGTTCAAAGCTTGAAAAGTCACGAAAGATGTGTGTTTGACCACATAAATTACTCGGTTTCTAGAAAACTCACCCAGATGGACATAAGCATTACGAGTCATGTTAAAGAGCTCGTCGAGGTGATTCTGTGGTCAAATTTTGAAGGTATTTGAAGCACATTTGCCGAAGTTACGGAGGTTCAAAGCTTGAAAAGTCACGATACATGTGTGTTTGAACACATAAATTACTCGGTTTCTAGAAAACTTACCCAGATGGACTTAAGCATTATTAGTCATGTTAAAGAGCTCGTCGAGGTGATTCTGTGGTCAAATTTTGAAGGTATTTGAAGCACAGTTGCCGAAGTTACGGAGGTTCAAAGCTTGAAAAGTCACGATACATGTGTGTTTGAACACATAAATTACTCGGTTTCTAGAAAACTTACCCAGATGGACTTAAGCATTATTAGTCATGTTAAAGAGCTCGTCGAGGTGATTCTGTGGTCAAATTTTGAAGGAATTTGAAGCACATTTGCCGATGCTATGGAGGTTCAAAGCTTGAAAAGTCACGATACATGTGTGTTTGAACACATCAATTACTCGGTTTCTAGAAAACTCACCCAGATGGACTTAAGCATTATAAGTCAAGTTACAGAGCTCGTCGAGGTGATTCTGTGGATAAATTTTGAAGGTATTTGAAGCACATTTGCCGAAGTTCCTGAGATTCAAAACTTGAAAAGTCACGAAAGATGTGTGTTTGAGCACATAAATTACTCGGTTTCTAGAAAACTCACCCAGATGGACTTAAGCATTATTAGTCATGATAAAGAGCTCGTCGAGGTGATTCTGTGGTCAAATTTTGAAGGAATTTGAAGCACATTTGCCGATGCTACGGAGGTTCAAAGCTTGAAAAGTCACGATACATGTGTGTTTGAACACATAAATTACTCGATTTCTAGAAAACTTACCCAGATGGAATTAAGCATTATTAGTCATGTTAAAGAGCTCGCCGAGGTGATTCTGTGGTCAAATTTTGAAGGTATTTGAAGCACATTTGCCGAAGCTACGGAGGTTAAAAACTTGAAAAGTCACGAAAGATGTGTGTTTGAGCACATAAATTACTCGGTTTCTAGAAAACTCACCCAGATGGACTTAAGCATTATTAGTCATGTTAAAGAGCTCGTCGAGGTGATTGTGTGGTCAAATTTTGAAGGTATTTGAAGCACATTTGCCGAAGTTACGGAGGTTCAAAGCTTGAAAAGACTCGAAAGATGTGTGTTTGACCACATAAATTACTCGGTTTCTAGAAAACTCACCCAGATAGACTTAAGCATCATAAGTCATGTTAAAGAGCTCGTCGAGGTGATTCTGTGGTCAAATTTTGAAGGTATTTGAAGCACATTTGCCGAAGCTACGGAAGTTCAAATCTTGAAAAGTCACGAAAGATGTGTGTTTGAGCACATCAATTACTCGGTTTCTAGAAAACTCACCCAGATAGACTTAAGCATTATAAGTCAAGTTACAGAGCTCGTCGAGGTGATTCTGTGGTCAAATTTTGAAGGTATTTGAAGCACATTTGCCGAAGTTCCTGAGATTCAAAACTTGAAAAGTCACGAAAGATGTGTGTTTGAGCACATAAATTACTCGGTTTCTAGAAAACTTACCCTGATGGACTTAAGCATTATTAGTCATGTTAAAGAGCTCGTCGAGGTGATTCTGTGGTCAAATTTTGAAGGTATTTGAAGCACATTTGCCGAAGCTACGGAGGTTCAAAGCTTGAAAAGTCACGAAAGATGTGTGTTTGAGCACATAAATTACTCGGTTTCTAGAAAAATCACCCAGATGGACTTAAGCATTACTAGTCATGTTAAAGAGCTCGTCGAGGTGATTCTGTGGTCAAATTTTGAAGGTATTTGAAGCACATTTGCCGAAGCTACGGAGGTTCAAAACTTGAAAAGTCACGAAAGATGTGTGTTTGAACACATCAATTACTCGGTTTCTAGAAAACTCACCCAGATGGACTTAAGCATTATACGTCAAGTTACAGAGCTCGTCGAGGTGATTCTGTGGACAAATTTTGAAGGTATTTGAAGCACATTTGCCGAAGCTACGGAGGTTCAAAGCTTGAAAAGTCACGAAAGATGTGTGTTTGAGCACATAAATTACTCGGTTTCTAGAAAACATACCCAGATGGACTTAAGCATTATTAGTCATGTTACAGAGCTCGTCGAGGTAATTCTGTGGTCAAATTTTGAAGGTATTTGAAGCACATTTGCCGAAGTTCCTGAGATTCAAAACTTGAAAAGTCACGAAAGATGTGTGTTTGAGCACATAAATTACTCGGTTTCTAGAAAACATACCCAGATGGACTTAAGCATTATTAGTCATGTTACAGAGCTCGTCGAGGTAATTCTGTGGTCAAATTTTGAAGGTATTTGAAGCACATTTGCCGAAGTTCCTGAGATTCAAAACTTGAAAAGTCACGAAAGATGTGTGTTTGAGCACATAAATTACTCGGTTTCTAGAAAACTTACCTTGATGGACTTAAGCATTATTAGTCATGATAAAGAGCTCGTCGAGGTGATTCTGTGGTCAAATTTTGAAGGTATTTGAAGCACATTAGCCGGAGCTGCGGAGGTTCAAAACTTGAAAAGTCACGAAAGATGTGTGTTTGAGCACATAAATTACTCGGTTTCTAGAAAACTCACCCAGATGGACTTAAGCATTATTAGTCATGTTAAAAAGCTCGTCGAGGTGATTCTGTGGTCAAATTTTGAAGGTATTTGAAGCACATTTGCCGAAGTTCCTGAGATTCAAAACTTGAAAAGTCACGAAAGATGTGTGTTTGAGCACATAAATTACTCGGTTTCTAGAAAACTAACCCAGATGGACTTAAGCATTATTAGTCATGTTAAAGAGCTCGTCGAGGTGATTTTGTGGTAAAATTTTGAAGGTATTTGAAGCACATTTGCCGAAGCTACGGAGGTTCAAAGCTTGAAAAGTCACGAAAGATGTGTGTTTGAACACATCAATTACTCGGTTTCTAGAAAACTCACCCAGATGGACTTAAGCATTATTAGTCATGTTAAAGAGCTCGTCGAGGTGATTCTGTGGTCAAATTTTGAAGGTATTTGAAGCACATTAGCCGGAGCTGCGGAAGTTCAAAGCTTGAAGAGTCACGAAAGATGTGTGTTTGAGCACATAAATTACTCGGTTTCTAGAAAACTTACCCTGATGGACTTAAGCATTATTAGTCATGATAAAGAGCTCGTCGAGGTGATTCTGTGGTCAAATTTTGAAGGTATTTGAAGCACATTTGCCGAAGCTACGGAGGTTCAAAGCTTGAAAAGTCACGAAAGATGTGTGTTTGAGCACATAAATTACTCGGTTTCTAGAAAACTCACCCAGATGGACTTAAGCATTATTAGTCATGTTAAAGAGCTCGTCGAGGTGATTCTGTGGTCAAATTTTGAAGGTATTTGAAGCACATTTGCCGAAGTTCCTGAGATTCAAAACTTGAAAAGTCACGAAAGATGTGTGTTTGAGCACATAAATTACTCGGTTTCTAGAAAACTCACCCAGATGGACTTAAGCATTATTAGTCATGATAAAGAGCTCGTCGAGGTGATTCTGTGGTCAAATTTTGAAGGAATTTGAAGCACATTTGAAGAAGCTACGGAGGTTCAAAGCTTGAAAAGTCACGAAAGATGTGTGTTTGAGCACATAAATTACTCGGTTTCTAGAAAACTCACCCAGATGGACTTAAGCATTATTAGTCATGTTAAAGAGCTCGTCGAGGTGATTCTGTGGTCAAATTTTGAAGGTATTTGAAGCACATTTGCCGAAGTTCCTGAGATTCAAAACTTGAAAAGTCACGAAAGATGTGTGTTTGAGCACATAAATTACTCGGTTTCTAGAAAACTCACCCAGATGGACTTAAGCATTATTAGTCATGATAAAGAGCTCGTCGAGGTGATTCTGTGGTCAAATTTTGAAGGTATTTGAAGCACATTTGCCGAAGCTACGGAGGTTCAAATCTTGAAAAGTCACGAAAGATGTGTGTTTGAGCACATAAATTACTCGGTTTCTAGAAAACTCACCCAGATGGACTTAAGCATTATTAGTCATGATAAAGAGCTCGTCGAGGTGATTCTGTGGTCAAATTTTGAAGGTATTTGAAGCACATTTGCCGAAGTTACGGAGGTTCAAAGCTTGAAAAGTCACGATACATGTGTGTTTGAACACATAAATTACTCGGTTTCTAGAAAACTTACCCAGATGGACTTAAGCATTATTAGTCATGTTAAAGAGCTCGTCGAGGTGATTCTGTGGTCAAATTTTGAAGGTATTTGAAGCACAGTTGCCGAAGTTCCTGAGGTTCAAAACTTGAAAAGTCACGAAAGATGTGTGTTTGAGCACATAAATTACTCGGTTTCTAGAAAACTCACCCAGATAGACTTAAGCATTATAAGTCAAGTTACAGAGCTCGTCGAGATGATTCTGTGGTCAAATTTTGAAGGTATTTGAAGCACATTTGCCGAAGTTACGGAGGTTCAAAGCTTGAAAAGTCACGATACATGTGTGTTTGAACACATAAATTACTCGGTTTCTAGAAAACTAACCCAGATGGACTTAAGCATTATTAGTCATGTTAAAGAGCTCGTCGAGGTGATTTTGTGGTAAAATTTTGAAGGTATTTGAAGCACATTTGCCGAAGCTACGGAGGTTCAAAGCTTGAAAAGTCACGAAAGATGTGTGTTTGAACACATCAATTACTCGGTTTCTAGAAAACTCACCCAGATGGACTTAAGCATTATTAGTCATGTTAAAGAGCTCGTCGAGGTGATTCTGTGGTCAAATTTTGAAGGTATTTGAAGCACATTAGCCGGAGCTGCGGAAGTTCAAAGCTTGAAGAGTCACGAAAGATGTGTGTTTGAGCACATAAATTACTCGGTTTCTAGAAAACTTACCCTGATGGACTTAAGCATTATTAGTCATGATAAAGAGCTCGTCGAGGTGATTCTGTGGTCAAATTTTGAAGGTATTTGAAGCACATTTGCCGAAGCTACGGAGGTTCAAAGCTTGAAAAGTCACGAAAGATGTGTGTTTGAGCACATAAATTACTCGGTTTCTAGAAAACTCACCCAGATGGACTTAAGCATTATTAGTCATGTTAAAGAGCTCGTCGAGGTGATTCTGTGGTCAAATTTTGAAGGTATTTGAAGCACATTTGCCGAAGTTCCTGAGATTCAAAACTTGAAAAGTCACGAAAGATGTGTGTTTGAGCACATAAATTACTCGGTTTCTAGAAAACTCACCCAGATGGACTTAAGCATTATTAGTCATGACAAAGAGCTCGTCGAGGTGATTCTGTGGTCAAATTTTGAAGGAATTTGAAGCACATTTGAAGAAGCTACGGAGGTTCAAAGCTTGAAAAGTCACGAAAGATGTGTGTTTGAGCAAATAAATTACTCGGTTTCTAGAAAACTCACCCAGATGGACTTAAGCATTATTAGTCATGATAAAGAGCTCGTCGAGGTGATTCTGTGGTAAAATTTTGAAGGTATTTGAAGCACATTTGCCGAAGCTACGGAGGTTCAAAGCTTGAAAAGTCACGAAAGATGTGTGTTTGAACACATCAATTACTCGGTTTCTAGAAAACTCACCCAGATGGACTTAAGCATTATTAGTCATGTTAAAGAGCTCGTCGAGGTGATTCTGTGGTCAAATTTTGAAGGTATTTGAAGCACATTAGCCGGAGCTGCGGAAGTTCAAAGCTTGAAGAGTCACGAAAGATGTGTGTTTGAGCACATAAATTACTCGGTTTCTAGAAAACTTACCCTGATGGACTTAAGCATTATTAGTCATGATAAAGAGCTCGTCGAGGTGATTCTGTGGTCAAATTTTGAAGGTATTTGAAGCACATTTGCCGAAGCTACGGAGGTTCAAAGCTTGAAAAGTCACGAAAGATGTGTGTTTGAGCACATAAATTACTCGGTTTCTAGAAAACTCACCCAGATGGACTTAAGCATTATTAGTCATGTTAAAGAGCTCGTCGAGGTGATTCTGTGGTCAAATTTTGAAGGTATTTGAAGCACATTTGCCGAAGTTCCTGAGATTCAAAACTTGAAAAGTCACGAAAGATGTGTGTTTGAGCACATAAATTACTCGGTTTCTAGAAAACTCACCCAGATGGACTTAAGCATTATTAGTCATGATAAAGAGCTCGTCGAGGTGATTCTGTGGTCAAATTTTGAAGGAATTTGAAGCACATTTGAAGAAGCTACGGAGGTTCAAAGCTTGAAAAGTCACGAAAGATGTGTGTTTGAGCAAATAAATTACTCGGTTTCTAGAAAACTCACCCAGATGGACTTAAGCATTATTAGTCATGATAAAGAGCTCGTCGAGGTGATTCTGTGGTCAAATTTTGAAGGTATTTGAAGCACATTTGCCGAAGCTACGGAGGTTCAAATCTTGAAAAGTCACGAAAGATGTGTGTTTGAGCACATAAATTACTCGGTTTCTAGAAAACTCACCCAGATGGACTTAAGCATTATTAGTCATGATAAAGAGCTCGTCGAGGTGATTCTGTGGTCAAATTTTGAAGGTATTTGAAGCACATTTGCCGAAGTTACGGAGGTTCAAACTTGAAAAGTCACGATACATGTGTGTTTGAACACATAAATTACTCGGTTTCTAGAAAACTTACCCAGATGGACTTAAGCATTATTAGTCATGTTAAAGAGCTCGTCGAGGTGATTCTGTGGTCAAATTTTGAAGGTATTTGAAGCACAGTTGCCGAAGTTCCTGAGGTTCAAAACTTGAAAAGTCACGAAAGATGTGTGTTTGAGCACATAAATTACTCGGTTTCTAGAAAACTCACCCAGATAGACTTAAGCATTATAAGTCAAGTTACAGAGCTCGTCGAGATGATTCTGTGGTCAAATTTTGAAGGTATTTGAAGCACATTTGCCGAAGTTACGGAGGTTCAAAGCTTGAAAAGTCACGATACATGTGTGTTTGAACACATAAATTACTCGGTTTCTAGAAAACTTACCCAGATGGACTTAAGCATTATTAGTCATGATAAAGAGCTCGTCGAGGTGATTCTGTGGTCAAATTTTGAAGGAATTTGAAGCACATTTGCCGAAGTTCCTGAGATTCAAAACTTGAAAAGTCACGAAAGATGTGTGTTTGAGCACATAAATTACTCGGTTTCTAGAAAACTAACCCAGATGGACTTAAGCATTATTAGTCATGTTAAAGAGCTCGTCGAGGTGATTTTGTGGTAAAATTTTGAAGGTATTTGAAGCACATTTGCCGAAGCTACGGAGGTTCAAAGCTTGAAAAGTCACGAAAGATGTGTGTTTGAACACATCAATTACTCGGTTTCTAGAAAACTCACCCAGATGGACTTAAGCATTATTAGTCATGTTAAAGAGCTCGTCGAGGTGATTCTGTGGTCAAATTTTGAAGGTATTTGAAGCACATTAGCCGGAGCTGCGGAAGTTCAAAGCTTGAAGAGTCACGAAAGATGTGTGTTTGAGCACATAAATTACTCGGTTTCTAGAAAACTTACCCTGATGGACTTAAGCATTATTAGTCATGATAAAGAGCTCGTCGAGGTGATTCTGTGGTCAAATTTTGAAGGTATTTGAAGCACATTTGCCGAAGCTACGGAGGTTCAAAGCTTGAAAAGTCACGAAAGATGTGTGTTTGAGCACATAAATTACTCGGTTTCTAGAAAACTCACCCAGATGGACTTAAGCATTATTAGTCATGTTAAAGAGCTCGTCGAGGTGATTCTGTGGTCAAATTTTGAAGGTATTTGAAGAACATTTGCCGAAGTTCCTGAGATTCAAAACTTGAAAAGTCACGAAAGATGTGTGTTTGAGCACATAAATTACTCGGTTTCTAGAAAACTTACCCAGATGGACTTAAGCATTATTAGTCATGACAAAGAGCTCGTCGAGGTGATTCTGTGGTCAAATTTTGAAGGTATTTGAAGAACATTTGCCGAAGTTCCTGAGATTCAAAACTTGAAAAGTCACGAAAGATGTGTGTTTGAGCACATAAATTACTCGGTTTCTAGAAAACTCACCCAGATGGACTTAAGCATTATTAGTCATGATAAAGAGCTCGTCGAGGTGATTCTGTGGTCAAATTTTGAAGGTATTTGAAGCACATTTGCCGAAGTTACGGAGGTTCAAAGCTTGAAAAGTCACGATACATGTGTGTTTGAACACATAAATTACTCGGTTTCTAGAAAACTTACCCAGATGGACTTAAGCATTATTAGTCATGTTAAAGAGCTCGTCGAGGTGATTCTGTGGTCAAATTTTGAAGGTATTTGAAGCACAGTTGCCGAAGTTCCTGAGGTTCAAAACTTGAAAAGTCACGAAAGATGTGTGTTTGAGCACATAAATTACTCGGTTTCTAGAAAACTCACCCAGATAGACTTAAGCATTATAAGTCAAGTTACAGAGCTCGTCGAGATGATTCTGTGGTCAAATTTTGAAGGTATTTGAAGCACATTTGCCGAAGTTACGGAGGTTCAAAGCTTGAAAAGTCACGATACATGTGTGTTTGAACACATAAATTACTCGGTTTCTAGAAAACTTACCCAGATGGACTTAAGCATTATTAGTCATGATAAAGAGCTCGTCGAGGTGATTCTGTGGTCAAATTTTGAAGGAATTTGAAGCACATTTGCCGAAGTTCCTGAGATTCAAAACTTGAAAAGTCACGAAAGATGTGTGTTTGAGCACATAAATTACTCGGTTTCTAGAAAACTAACCCAGATGGACTTAAGCATTATTAGTCATGTTAAAGAGCTCGTCGAGGTGATTTTGTGGTAAAATTTTGAAGGTATTTGAAGCACATTTGCCGAAGCTACGGAGGTTCAAAGCTTGAAAAGTCACGAAAGATGTGTGTTTGAACACATCAATTACTCGGTTTCTAGAAAACTCACCCAGATGGACTTAAGCATTATTAGTCATGTTAAAGAGCTCGTCGAGGTGATTCTGTGGTCAAATTTTGAAGGTATTTGAAGCACATTAGCCGGAGCTGCGGAAGTTCAAAGCTTGAAGAGTCACGAAAGATGTGTGTTTGAGCACATAAATTACTCGGTTTCTAGAAAACTTACCCTGATGGACTTAAGCATTATTAGTCATGATAAAGAGCTCGTCGAGGTGATTCTGTGGTCAAATTTTGAAGGTATTTGAAGCACATTTGCCGAAGCTACGGAGGTTCAAAGCTTGAAAAGTCACGAAAGATGTGTGTTTGAGCACATAAATTACTCGGTTTCTAGAAAACTCACCCAGATGGACTTAAGCATTATTAGTCATGTTAAAGAGCTCGTCGAGGTGATTCTGTGGTCAAATTTTGAAGGTATTTGAAGAACATTTGCCGAAGTTCCTGAGATTCAAAACTTGAAAAGTCACGAAAGATGTGTGTTTGAGCACATAAATTACTCGGTTTCTAGAAAACTCACCCAGATGGACTTAAGCATTATTAGTCATGACAAAGAGCTCGTCGAGGTGATTCTGTGGTCAAATTTTGAAGGAATTTGAAGCACATTTGAAGAAGCTACGGAGGTTCAAAGCTTGAAAAGTCACGAAAGATGTGTGTTTGAGCAAATAAATTACTCGGTTTCTAGAAAACTCACCCAGATGGACTTAAGCATTATTAGTCATGATAAAGAGCTCGTCGAGGTGATTCTGTGGTCAAATTTTGAAGGTATTTGAAGCACATTTGCCGAAGCTACGGAGGTTCAAATCTTGAAAAGTCACGAAAGATGTGTGTTTGAGCACATAAATTACTCGGTTTCTAGAAAACTCACCCAGATGGACTTAAGCATTATTAGTCATGATAAAGAGCTCGTCGAGGTGATTCTGTGGTCAAATTTTGAAGGTATTTGAAGCACATTTGCCGAAGTTACGGAGGTTCAAAGCTTGAAAAGTCACGATACATGTGTGTTTGAACACATAAATTACTCGGTTTCTAGAAAACTTACCCAGATGGACTTAAGCATTATTAGTCATGTTAAAGAGCTCGTCGAGGTGATTCTGTGGTCAAATTTTGAAGGTATTTGAAGCACAGTTGCCGAAGTTCCTGAGGTTCAAAACTTGAAAAGTCACGAAAGATGTGTGTTTGAGCACATAAATTACTCGGTTTCTAGAAAACTCACCCAGATAGACTTAAGCATTATAAGTCAAGTTACAGAGCTCGTCGAGATGATTCTGTGGTCAAATTTTGAAGGTATTTGAAGCACATTTGCCGAAGTTACGGAGGTTCAAAGCTTGAAAAGTCACGATACATGTGTGTTTGAACACATAAATTACTCGGTTTCTAGAAAACTTACCCAGATGGACTTAAGCATTATTAGTCATGATAAAGAGCTCGTCGAGGTGATTCTGTGGTCAAATTTTGAAGGAATTTGAAGCACATTTGCCGATGCTACGGAGGTTCAAAGCTTGAAAAGTCACGATACATGTGTGTTTGAACACATAAATTACTCGATTTCTAGAAAACTTACCCAGATGGAATTAAGCATTATTAGTCATGTTAAAGAGCTCGCCGAGGTGATTCTGTGGTCAAATTTTGAAGGTATTTGAAGCACATTTGCCGAAGCTACGGAGGTTAAAAACTTGAAAAGTCACGATACATGTGTGTTTGAACACATAAATTACTCGATTTCTAGAAAACTCACCCAGATGGACTTAAGCATTATTAGTCATGTTAAAGAGCTCGTCGAGGTGATTGTGTGGTCAAATTTTGAAGGTATTTGAAGCACATTTGCCGAAGTTACGGAGGTTCAAAGCTTGAAAAGACTCGAAAGATGTGTGTCTGACCACATAAATTACTCGGTTTCTAGAAAACTCACCCAGATAGACTTAAGCATCATAAGTCATGTTAAAGAGCTCGTCGAGGTGATTCTGTGGTCAAATTTTGAAGGTATTTGAAGCACATTTGCCGAAGCTACGGAAGTTCAAATCTTGAAAAGTCACGAAAGATGTGTGTTTGAGCACATCAATTACTCGGTTTCTAGAAAACTCACCCAGATAGACTTAAGCATTATAAGTCAAGTTACAGAGCTCGTCGAGGTGATTCTGTGGTCAAATTTTGAAGGTATTTGAAGCACATTTGCCGAAGTTCCTGAGATTCAAAACTTGAAAAGTCACGAAAGATGTGTGTTTGAGCACATAAATTACTCGGTTTCTAGAAAACTTACCCTGATGGACTTAAGCATTATTAGTCATGATAAAGAGCTCGTCGAGGTGATTCTGTGGTCAAATTTTGAAGGAATTTGAAGCACATTTGCCGATGCTACGGAGGTTCAAAGCTTGAAAAGTCACGATACATGTGTGTTTGAACACATAAATTACTCGGTTTCTAGAAAACTTACCCAGATGGACTTAAGCATTATTAGTCATGTTAAAGAGCTCGTCGAGGTGATTCTGTGGTCAAATTTTGAAGGTATTTGAAGCACATTTGCCGAAGCTACGGAGGTTCAAAGCTTGAAAAGTCACGAAAGATGTGTGTTTGAGCACATAAATTACTCGGTTTCTAGAAAACTAACCCAGATGGACTTAAGCATTATTAGTCATGTTAAAGAGCTCGTCGAGGTGATTTTGTGGTAAAATTTTGAAGGTATTTGAAGCACATTTGCCGAAGCTACGGAGGTTCAAAGCTTGAAAAGTCACGAAAGATGTGTGTTTGAACACATCAATTACTCGGTTTCTAGAAAACTCACCCAGATGGACTTAAGCATTATTAGTCATGTTAAAGAGCTCGTCGAGGTGATTCTGTGGTCAAATTTTGAAGGTATTTGAAGCACATTAGCCGGAGCTGCGGAAGTTCAAAGCTTGAAGAGTCACGAAAGATGTGTGTTTGAGCACATAAATTACTCGGTTTCTAGAAAACTTACCCTGATGGACTTAAGCATTATTAGTCATGATAAAGAGCTCGTCGAGGTGATTCTGTGGTCAAATTTTGAAGGTATTTGAAGCACATTTGCCGAAGCTACGGAGGTTCAAAGCTTGAAAAGTCACGAAAGATGTGTGTTTGAGCACATAAATTACTCGGTTTCTAGAAAACTCACCCAGATGGACTTAAGCATTATTAGTCATGTTAAAGAGCTCGTCGAGGTGATTCTGTGGTCAAATTTTGAAGGTATTTGAAGCACATTTGCCGAAGTTCCTGAGATTCAAAACTTGAAAAGTCACGAAAGATGTGTGTTTGAGCACATAAATTACTCGGTTTCTAGAAAACTCACCCAGATGGACTTAAGCATTATTAGTCATGACAAAGAGCTCGTCGAGGTGATTCTGTGGTCAAATTTTGAAGGAATTTGAAGCACATTTGAAGAAGCTACGGAGGTTCAAAGCTTGAAAAGTCACGAAAGATGTGTGTTTGAGCAAATAAATTACTCGGTTTCTAGAAAACTCACCCAGATGGACTTAAGCATTATTAGTCATGATAAAGAGCTCGTCGAGGTGATTCTGTGGTCAAATTTTGAAGGTATTTGAAGCACATTTGCCGAAGCTACGGAGGTTCAAATCTTGAAAAGTCACGAAAGATGTGTGTTTGAGCACATAAATTACTCGGTTTCTAGAAAACTCACCCAGATGGACTTAAGCATTATTAGTCATGATAAAGAGCTCGTCGAGGTGATTCTGTGGTCAAATTTTGAAGGTATTTGAAGCACATTTGCCGAAGTTACGGAGGTTCAAAGCTTGAAAAGTCACGATACATGTGTGTTTGAACACATAAATTACTCGGTTTCTAGAAAACTTACCCAGATGGACTTAAGCATTATTAGTCATGTTAAAGAGCTCGTCGAGGTGATTCTGTGGTCAAATTTTGAAGGTATTTGAAGCACAGTTGCCGAAGTTCCTGAGGTTCAAAACTTGAAAAGTCACGAAAGATGTGTGTTTGAGCACATAAATTACTCGGTTTCTAGAAAACTCACCCAGATAGACTTAAGCATTATAAGTCAAGTTACAGAGCTCGTCGAGATGATTCTGTGGTCAAATTTTGAAGGTATTTGAAGCACATTTGCCGAAGTTACGGAGGTTCAAAGCTTGAAAAGTCACGATACATGTGTGTTTGAACACATAAATTACTCGGTTTCTAGAAAACTTACCCAGATGGACTTAAGCATTATTAGTCATGATAAAGAGCTCGTCGAGGTGATTCTGTGGTCAAATTTTGAAGGAATTTGAAGCACATTTGCCGATGCTACGGAGGTTCAAAGCTTGAAAAGTCACGATACATGTGTGTTTGAACACATCAATTACTCGGTTTCTAGAAAACTCACCCAGATGGACTTAAGCATTATAAGTCAAGTTACAGAGCTCGTCGAGGTGATTCTGTGGATACATTTTGAAGGTATTTGAAGCACATTTGCCGAAGTTCCTGAGATTCAAAACTTGAAAAGTCACGAAAGATGTGTGTTTGAGCACATAAATTACTCGGTTTCTAGAAAACTCACCCAGATGGACTTAAGCATTATTAGTCATGATAAAGAGCTCGTCGAGGTGATTCTGTGGTCAAATTTTGAAGGAATTTGAAGCACATTTGCCGATGCTACGGAGGTTCAAAGCTTGAAAAGTCACGATACATGTGTGTTTGAACACATAAATTACTCGATTTCTAGAAAACTTACCCAGATGGAATTAAGCATTATTAGTCATGTTAAAGAGCTCGCCGAGGTGATTCTGTGGTCAAATTTTGAAGGTATTTGAAGCACATTTGCCGAAGCTACGGAGGTTAAAAACTTGAAAAGTCACGATACATGTGTGTTTGAACACATAAATTACTCGATTTCTAGAAAACTCACCCAGATGGACTTAAGCATTATTAGTCATGTTAAAGAGCTCGTCGAGGTGATTGTGTGGTCAAATTTTGAAGGTATTTGAAGCACATTTGCCGAAGTTACGGAGGTTCAAAGCTTGAAAAGACTCGAAAGATGTGTGTTTGACCACATAAATTACTCGGTTTCTAGAAAACTCACCCAGATAGACTTAAGCATCATAAGTCATGTTAAAGAGCTCGTCGAGGTGATTCTGTGGTCAAATTTTGAAGGTATTTGAAGCACATTTGCCGAAGCTACGGAAGTTCAAATCTTGAAAAGTCACGAAAGATGTGTGTTTGAGCACATCAATTACTCGGTTTCTAGAAAACTCACCCAGATAGACTTAAGCATTATAAGTCAAGTTACAGAGCTCGTCGAGGTGATTCTGTGGTCAAATTTTGAAGGTATTTGAAGCACATTTGCCGAAGTTCCTGAGATTCAAAACTTGAAAAGTCACGAAAGATGTGTGTTTGAGCACATAAATTACTCGGTTTCTAGAAAACTTACCCTGATGGACTTAAGCATTATTAGTCATGATAAAGAGCTCGTCGAGGTGATTCTGTGGTCAAATTTTGAAGGAATTTGAAGCACATTTGCCGATGCTACGGAGGTTCAAAGCTTGAAAAGTCACGATACATGTGTGTTTGAACACATAAATTACTCGGTTTCTAGAAAACTTACCCAGATGGACTTAAGCATTATTAGTCATGTTAAAGAGCTCGTCGAGGTGATTCTGTGGTCAAATTTTGAAGGTATTTGAAGCACATTTGCCGAAGCTACGGAGGTTCAAAGCTTGAAAAGTCACGAAAGATGTGTGTTTGAGCACATAAATTACTCGGTTTCTAGAAAACTTACCATGATGGACTTAAGCATTATTAGTCATGATAAAGAGCTCGTCGAGGTGATTCTGTGGTCAAATTTTGAAGGAATTTGAAGCACATTTGCCGATGCTACGGAGGTTCAAAGCTTGAAAAGTCACGATACATGTGTGTTTGAACACATAAATTACTCGATTTCTAGAAAACTTACCCAGATGGACTTAAGCATTATTAGTCATGTTAAAGAGCTCGCCGAGGTGATTCTGTGGTCAAATTTTGAAGGTATTTGAAGCACATTTGCCGAAGTTCCTGAGGTTCAAAACTTGAAAAGTCACGAAAGATGTGTGTTTGAGCACATAAATTACTCGGTTTCTAGAAAACTTACCCTGATGGACTTAAGCATTATTAGTCATGATAAAGAGCTCGTCGAGGTGATTCTGTGGTCAAATTTTGAAGGAATTTGAAGCACATTTGCCGATGCTACGGAGGTTCAAAGCTTGAAAAGTCACGATACATGTGTGTTTGAACACATAAATTACTCGATTTCTAGAAAACTTACCCAGATGGACTTAAGCATTATTAGTCATGTTAAAGAGCTCGCCGAGGTGATTCTGTGGTCAAATTTTGAAGGTATTTGAAGCACATTTGCCGAAGCTACGGAGGTTCAAAGCTTGAAAAGTCACGATACATGTGTGTTTGAACACATAAATTACTCGGTTTCTAGAAAACTTACCCAGATGTTCTTAAGCATTATTAGTCATGTTAAAGAGCTCGTCGAGGTGATTCTGTGGTCAAATTTTGAAGGTATTTGAAGCACATTTGCCGATGCTACGGAGGTTCAAAGCTTGAAAAGTCACGATACATGTGTGTTTGAACACATAAATTACTCGGTTTCTAGAAAACTTACCCAGATGTTCTTAAGCATTATTAGTCATGTTAAAGAGCTCGTCGAGGTGATTCTGTGGTCAAATTTTGAAGGTAGTTGAAGCACATTTGCCGACGTTACGGAGGTTCAAAGCTTGAAAAGTCACGATATATGTGTGTTTGAACACATAAATTACTCGGTTTCTAGAAAACTTACCCAGATGGACTTAAGCATTATTGGTCATGTTAAAGAGCTCGTCGAGGTGATTCTGTGGTCAAATTTTGAAGGTATTTGAAGCACAGTTGCCGAAGTTCCTGAGGTTCAAAACTTGAAAAGTCACGAAAGATGTGTGTTTGAGCACATAAATTACTCTGTTTCTAGAAAACTTACCCAGATGGACTTAAGCATTATTAGTCATGTTAAAGAGCTCGTCGAGGTGATTCTGTGGTCAAATTTTGAAGGAATTTGAAGCACATTTGCCGAAGTTCCTGAGGTTCAAAGCTTGAAAAGTCACGATATATGTGTGTTTGAACACATAAATTACTTGGTTTCTAGAAAACTTACCCAGATGGACTTAAGCATTATTAGTCATGTTAAAGAGCTCGTCGAGGTGATTCTGTGGTCAAATTTTGAAGGAATTTGAAGCACATTTGCCGATGCTACGGAGGTTCAAAACTTGAAAAGTCACGATACATGTGTGTTTGAACACATAAATTACTCGGTTTCTAGAAAACTTACCCAGATGGACTTAAGCATTATAAGTCATGATAAAGAGCTCGTCGAGGTGATTCTGTGGTCAAATTTTGAAGGAATTTGAAGCACATTTGCCGATGCTACGGAGGTTCAAAGCTTGAAAAGTCACGATACATGTGTGTTTGAACACATAAATTACTCGGTTTCTAGAAAACTTACCCAGATGGACTTAAGCATTATTAGTCATGTTAAAGAGCTCGTCGAGGTGATTCTGTGGTCAAATTTTGAAGGTAGTTGAAGCACATTTGCCGACGTTACGGAGGTTCAAAGCTTGAAAAGTCACGATACATGTGTGTTTGAACACATAAATTACTCGGTTTCTAGAAAACTTACCCAGATGGACTTAAGCATTATTAGTCATGTTAAAGAGCTCGTCGAGGTGATTCTGTGGTCAAATTTTGAAGGTATTTGAAGCACAGTTGCCGAAGTTCCTGAGGTTCAAAACTTGAAAAGTCACGAAAGATGTGTGTTTGAGCCCATAAATTACTCGGTTTCTAGAAAACTCACCCAGATAGACTTAAGCATTATAAGTCAAGTTACAGAGCTCGTCGAGATGATTCTGTGGTCAAATTTTGAAGGTATTTGAAGCACATTTGCCGAAGCTACGGAGGTTAAAAACTTGAAAAGTCACGAAAGATGTGTGTTTGAGCACATAAATTACTCGGTTTCTAGAAAACTCACCCAGATAGACTTAAGCATTATAAGTCAAGTTACAGAGCTCGTCGAGATGATTCTGTGGTCAAATTTTGAAGGTATTTGAAGCACATTTGCCGAAGCTACGGAAGTTCAAATCTTGAAAAGTCACGAAAGATGTGTGTTTGAGCACATCAATTACTCGGTTTCTAGAAAACTCACCCAGATAGACTTAAGCATTATAAGTCAAGTTACAGAGCTCGTCGAGGTGATTCTGTGGTCAAATTTTGAAGGTATTTGAAGCACATTTGCCGAAGTTCCTGAGATTCAAAACTTGAAAAGTCACGAAAGATGTGTGTTTGAGCCCATAAATTACTCGGTTTCTAGAAAACTCACCCAGATAGACTTAAGCATTATAAGTCAAGTTACAGAGCTCGTCGAGATGATTCTGTGGTCAAATTTTGAAGGTATTTGAAGCACATTTGCCGAAGCTACGGAGGTTAAAAACTTGAAAAGTCACGAAAGATGTGTGTTTGAGCACATAAATTACTCGGTTTCTAGAAAACTCACCCAGATGGACTTAAGCAGTATTAGTCATGTTAAAGAGCTCGTCGAGGTGATTCTGTGGTCAAATTTTGAAGGTATTTGAAGCACATTTGCCGAAGTTACGGAGGTTCAAAGCTTGAAAAGACTCGAAAGATGTGTGTTTGACCACATAAATTACTCGGTTTCTAGAAAACTCAACCAGATAGACTTAAGCATTATAAGTCAAGTTACAGAGCTCGTCGAGGTGATTCTGTGGTCAAATTTTTAAGGTATTTGAAGCACATTTGCCGAAGCTACGGAAGTTCAAATCTTGAAAAGTCACGAAAGATGTGTGTTTGAGCACATCAATTACTCGGTTTCTAGAAAACTCACCCAGATAGACTTAAGCATTATAAGTCAAGTTACAGAGCTCGTCGAGGTGATTCTGTGGTCAAATTTTGAAGGTATTTGAAGCACATTTGCCGAAGTTCCTGAGATTCAAAACTTGAAAAGTCACGAAAGATGTGTGTTTGAGCACATAAATTACTCGGTTTCTAGAAAACTTACCCTGATGGACTTAAGCATTATTAGTCATGATAAAGAGCTCGTCGAGGTGATTCTGTGGTCAAATTTTGAAGGAATTTGAAGCACATTTGCCGATGCTACGGAGGTTCAAAGCTTGAAAAGTCACGATACATGTGTGTTTGAACACATAAATTACTCGATTTCTAGAAAACTTACCCAGATGGACTTAAGCATTATTAGTCATGTTAAAGAGCTCGCCGAGGTGATTCTGTGGTCAAATTTTGAAGGTATTTGAAGCACATTTGCCGAAGCTACGGAGGTTCAAAGCTTGAAAAGTCACGATACATGTGTGTTTGAACACATAAATTACTCGGTTTCTAGAAAACTTACCCAGATGTTCTTAAGCATTATTAGTCATGTTAAAGAGCTCGTCGAGGTGATTCTGTGGTCAAATTTTGAAGGTATTTGAAGCACATTTGCCGATGCTACGGAGGTTCAAAGCTTGAAAAGTCACGATACATGTGTGTTTGAACACATAAATTACTCGGTTTCTAGAAAACTTACCCAGATGGACTTAAGCATTATTAGTCATGATAAAGAGCTCGTCGAGGTGATTCTGTGGTCAAATTTTGAAGGTAGTTGAAGCACATTTGCCGACGTTACGGAGGTTCAAAGCTTGAAAAGTCACGATATATGTGTGTTTGAACACATAAATTACTCGGTTTCTAGAAAACTTACCCAGATGGACTTAAGCATTATTAGTCATGTTAAAGAGCTCGTCGAGGTGATTCTGTGGTCAAATTTTGAAGGTATTTGAAGCACAGTTGCCGAAGTTCCTGAGGTTCAAAACTTGAAAAGTCACGAAAGATGTGTGTTTGAGAACATAAATTACTCTGTTTCTAGAAAACTTACCCAGATGGACTTAAGCATTATTAGTCATGTTAAAGAGCTCGTCGAGGTGATTCTGTGGTCAAATTTTGAAGGAATTTGAAGCACATTTGCCGAAGTTCCTGAGGTTCAAAGCTTGAAAAGTCACGATATATGTGTGTTTGAACACATAAATTACTTGGTTTCTAGAAAACTTACCCAGATGGACTTAAGCATTATTAGTCATGTTAAAGAGCTCGTCGAGGTGATTCTGTGGTCAAATTTTGAAGGAATTTGAAGCACATTTGCCGATGCTACGGAGGTTCAAAACTTGAAAAGTCACGATACATGTGTGTTTGAACACATAAATTACTCGGTTTCTAGAAAACTTACCCAGATGGACTTAAGCATTATAAGTCATGATAAAGAGCTCGTCGAGGTGATTCTGTGGTCAAATTTTGAAGGAATTTGAAGCACATTTGCCGATGCTACGGAGGTTCAAAGCTTGAAAAGTCACGATACATGTGTGTTTGAACACATAAATTACTCGGTTTCTAGAAAACTTACCCAGATGGACTTAAGCATTATTAGTCATGATAAAGAGCTCGTCGAGGTGATTCTGTGGTCAAATTTTGAAGGTAGTTGAAGCACATTTGCCGACGTTACGGAGGTTCAAAGCTTGAAAAGTCACGATATATGTGTGTTTGAACACATAAATTACTCGGTTTCTAGAAAACTTACCCAGATGGACTTAAGCATTATTAGTCATGTTAAAGAGCTCGTCGAGGTGATTCTGTGGTCAAATTTTGAAGGTAGTTGAAGCACATTTGCCGACGTTACGGAGGTTCAAAGCTTGAAAAGTCACGATATATGTGTGTTTGAACACATAAATTACTTGGTTTCTAGAAAACTTACCCAGATGGACTTAAGCATTATTAGTCATGTTAAAGAGCTCGTCGAGGTGATTCTGTGGTCAAATTTTGAAGGTATTTGAAGCACAGTTGCCGAAGTTCCTGAGGTTCAAAACTTGAAAAGTCACGAAAGATGTGTGTTTGAGCCCATAAATTACTCGGTTTCTAGAAAACTCACCCAGATAGACTTAAGCATTATAAGTCAAGTTACAGAGCTCGTCGAGATGATTCTGTGGTCAAATTTTGAAGGTATTTGAAGCACATTTGCCGAAGCTACGGAGGTTAAAAACTTGAAAAGTCACGAAAGATGTGTGTTTGAGCACATAAATTACTCGGTTTCTAGAAAACTCACCCAGATGGACTTAAGCATTATTAGTCATGTTAAAGAGCTCGTCGAGGTGATTCTGTGGTCAAATTTTGAAGGTATTTGAAGCACATTTGCCGAAGTTACGGAGGTTCAAAGCTTGAAAAGACTCGAAAGATGTGTGTTTGACCACATAAATTACTCGGTTTCTAGAAAACTCAACCAGATAGACTTAAGCATCATAAGTCATGTTAAAGAGCTCGTCGAGGTGATTCTGTGGTCAAATTTTGAAGGTATTTGAAGCACATTTGCCGAAGCTACGGAAGTTCAAATCTTGAAAAGTCACGAAAGATGTGTGTTTGAGCACATCAATTACTCGGTTTCTAGAAAACTCACCCAGATAGACTTAAGCATTATAAGTCAAGTTACAGAGCTCGTCGAGGTGATTCTGTGGTCAAATTTTGAAGGTATTTGAAGCACATTTGCCGAAGTTCCTGAGATTCAAAACTTGAAAAGTCACGAAAGATGTGTGTTTGAGCACATAAATTACTCGGTTTCTAGAAAACTTACCCTGATGGACTTAAGCATTATTAGTCATGATAAAGAGCTCGTCGAGGTGATTCTGTGGTCAAATTTTGAAGGAATTTGAAGCACATTTGCCGACGTTACGGAGGTTCAAAGCTTGAAAAGTCACGATATATGTGTGTTTGAACACATAAATTACTCGATTTCTAGAAAACTTACCCAGATGGACTTAAGCATTATTAGTCATGTTAAAGAGCTCGCCGAGGTGATTCTGTGGTCAAATTTTGAAGGTATTTGAAGCACATTTGCCGACGTTACGGAGGTTCAAAGCTTGAAAAGTCACGATATATGTGTGTTTGAACACATAAATTACTTGGTTTCTAGAAAACTTACCCAGATGGACTTAAGCATTATTAGTCATGTTAAAGAGCTCGTCGAGGTGATTCTGTGGTCAAATTTTGAAGGTATTTGAAGCACATTTGCCGAAGCTACGGAGGTTAAAATC
The DNA here is from genome assembly GCF_040115645.1 of Euwallacea fornicatus. Lineage (NCBI taxonomy): Eukaryota > Metazoa > Arthropoda > Insecta > Coleoptera > Curculionidae > Euwallacea > Euwallacea fornicatus. The sequence continues at coordinate 126,915 of NW_027096017.1, read as the reverse complement.
TTGAAAAGTCACGAAAGATGTGTGTTTGAGCACATAAATTACTCGGTTTCTAGAAAACTCACCCAGATGGACTTAAGCATTATTAGTCATGTTAAAGAGCTCGTCGAGGTGATTCTGTGGTCAAATTTTGAAGGTATTTGAAGCACATTTGCCGAAGTTACGGAAGTTCAAATCTTGAAAAGTCACGAAAGATGTGTGTTTGAGCACATCAATTACTCGGTTTCTAGAAAACTCACCCAGATAGACTTAAGCATTATAAGTCAAGTTACAGAGCTCGTCGAGGTGATTCTGTGGTCAAATTTTGAAGGTATTTGAAGCACATTTGCCGAAGTTCCTGAGATTCAAAACTTGAAAAGTCACGAAAGATGTGTGTTTGAGCACATAAATTACTCGGTTTCTAGAAAACTTACCCTGATGGACTTAAGCATTATTAGTCATGATAAAGAGCTCGTCGAGGTGATTCTGTGGTCAAATTTTGAAGGTATTTGAAGCACATTTGCCGAAGTTCCTGAGATTCAAAACTTGAAAAGTCACGAAAGATGTGTGTTTGAGCACATAAATTACTCGGTTTCTAGAAAACTCACCCAGATGGACTTAAGCATTATTAGTCATGATAAAGAGCTCGTCGAGGTGATTCTGTGGTCAAATTTTGAAGGAATTTGAAGCACATTTGCCGAAGCTACGGAGGTTCAAAGCTTGAAAAGTCACGAAAGATGTGTGTTTGAGCAAATAAATTACTCGGTTTCTAGAAAATTCACCCAGATGGACTTAAGCATTATTAGTCATGTTAAAGAGCTCGTCGAGGTGATTCTGTGGTCAAATTTTGAAGGTATTTGAAGCACATTTGCCGAAGCTACGGAGGTTCAAAGCTTGAAAAGTCACGAAAGATGTGTGTTTGAGCAAATAAATTACTCGGTTTCTAGAAAATTCACCCAGATGGACTTAAGCATTATTAGTCATGTTAAAGAGCTCGTCGAGGTGATTCTGTGGTCAAATTTTGAAGGTATTTGAAGCACATTTGCCGACGTTACGGAGGTTCAAAGCTTGAAAAGTCACGATATATGTGTGTTTGAACACATAAATTACTTGGTTTCTAGAAAACTTACCCAGATGGACTTAAGCATTATTAGTCATGTTAAAGAGCTCGTCGAGGTGATTCTGTGGTCAAATTTTGAAGGTATTTGAAGCACAGTTGCCGACGTTACGGAGGTTCAAAGCTTGAAAAGTCACGATATATGTGTGTTTGAACACATAAATTACTTGGTTTCTAGAAAACTTACCCAGATGGACTTAAGCATTATTAGTCATGTTAAAGAGCTCGTCGAGGTGATTCTGTGGTCAAATTTTGAAGGAATTTGAAGCACATTTGCCGATGCTACGGAGGTTCAAAACTTGAAAAGTCACGATACATGTGTGTTTGAACACATAAATTACTCGGTTTCTAGAAAACTTACCCAGATGGACTTAAGCATTATAAGTCATGATAAAGAGCTCGTCGAGGTGATTCTGTGGTCAAATTTTGAAGGAATTTGAAGCACATTTGCCGATGCTACGGAGGTTCAAAGCTTGAAAAGTCACGATACATGTGTGTTTGAACACATAAATTACTCGGTTTCTAGAAAACTTACCCAGATGGACTTAAGCATTATTAGTCATGATAAAGAGCTCGTCGAGGTGATTCTGTGGTCAAATTTTGAAGGTAGTTGAAGCACAGTTGCCGAAGTTCCTGAGGTTCAAAACTTGAAAAGTCACGAAAGATGTGTGTTTGAGCCCATAAATTACTCGGTTTCTAGAAAACTCACCCAGATAGACTTAAGCATTATAAGTCAAGTTACAGAGCTCGTCGAGATGATTCTGTGGTCAAATTTTGAAGGTATTTGAAGCACATTTGCCGAAGCTACGGAGGTTAAAAACTTGAAAAGTCACGAAAGATGTGTGTTTGAGCACATAAATTACTCGGTTTCTAGAAAACTCACCCAGATGGACTTAAGCATTATTAGTCATGTTAAAGAGCTCGTCGAGGTGATTCTGTGGTCAAATTTTGAAGGTATTTGAAGCACATTTGCCGAAGTTACGGAGGTTCAAAGCTTGAAAAGACTCGAAAGATGTGTGTTTGACCACATAAATTACTCGGTTTCTAGAAAACTCAACCAGATAGACTTAAGCATCATAAGTCATGTTAAAGAGCTCGTCGAGGTGATTCTGTGGTCAAATTTTGAAGGTATTTGAAGCACATTTGCCGAAGCTACGGAAGTTCAAATCTTGAAAAGTCACGAAAGATGTGTGTTTGAGCACATCAATTACTCGGTTTCTAGAAAACTCACCCAGATAGACTTAAGCATTATAAGTCAAGTTACAGAGCTCGTCGAGGTGATTCTGTGGTCAAATTTTGAAGGTATTTGAAGCACATTTGCCGAAGTTCCTGAGATTCAAAACTTGAAAAGTCACGAAAGATGTGTGTTTGAGCACATAAATTACTCGGTTTCTAGAAAACTTACCCTGATGGACTTAAGCATTATTAGTCATGATAAAGAGCTCGTCGAGGTGATTCTGTGGTCAAATTTTGAAGGAATTTGAAGCACATTTGCCGACGTTACGGAGGTTCAAAGCTTGAAAAGTCACGATATATGTGTGTTTGAACACATAAATTACTCGATTTCTAGAAAACTTACCCAGATGGACTTAAGCATTATTAGTCATGTTAAAGAGCTCGCCGAGGTGATTCTGTGGTCAAATTTTGAAGGTATTTGAAGCACATTTGCCGACGTTACGGAGGTTCAAAGCTTGAAAAGTCACGATATATGTGTGTTTGAACACATAAATTACTCGATTTCTAGAAAACTTACCCAGATGGACTTAAGCATTATTAGTCATGTTAAAGAGCTCGCCGAGGTGATTCTGTGGTCAAATTTTGAAGGTATTTGAAGCACATTTGCCGACGTTACGGAGGTTCAAAGCTTGAAAAGTCACGATATTTGTGTGTTTGAACACATAAATTACTTGGTTTCTAGAAAACTTACCCAGATGGACTTAAGCATTATTAGTCATGTTAAAGAGCTCGTCGAGGTGATTCTGTGGTCAAATTTTGAAGGTATTTGAAGCACATTTGCCGAAGCTACGGAGGTTAAAAACTTGAAAAGTCACGAAAGATGTGTGTTTGAGCACATAAATTACTCGGTTTCTAGAAAACTCACCCAGATGGACTTAAGCATTATTAGTCATGTTAAAGAGCTCGTCGAGGTGATTCTGTGGTCAAATTTTGAAGGTATTTGAAGCACATTTGCCGAAGTTACGGAGGTTCAAAGCTTGAAAAGACTCGAAAGATGTGTGTTTGACCACATAAATTACTCGGTTTCTAGAAAACTCAACCAGATAGACTTAAGCATCATAAGTCATGTTAAAGAGCTCGTCGAGGTGATTCTGTGGTCAAATTTTGAAGGTATTTGAAGCACATTTGCCGAAGCTACGGAAGTTCAAATCTTGAAAAGTCACGAAAGATGTGTGTTTGAGCACATCAATTACTCGGTTTCTAGAAAACTCACCCAGATAGACTTAAGCATTATAAGTCAAGTTACAGAGCTCGTCGAGGTGATTCTGTGGTCAAATTTTGAAGGTATTTGAAGCACATTTGCCGAAGCTACGGAAGTTCAAATCTTGAAAAGTCACGAAAGATGTGTGTTTGAGCACATAAATTACTCTATTTCTAGAAAACTCACCCAGATGGACTTAAGCATTATTAGTCATGTTAAAGAGCTCGTCGAGGTGATTCTGTGGTCAAATTTTGAAGGTATTTGAAGCACATTTGCCGAAGTTACGGAGGTTCAAAGCTTGAAAAGACTCGAAAGATGTGTGTTTGACCACATAAATTACTCGGTTTCTAGAAAACTCAACCAGATAGACTTAAGCATCATAAGTCATGTTAAAGAGCTCGTCGAGGTGATTCTGTGGTCAAATTTTGAAGGTATTTGAAGCACATTTGCCGAAGCTACGGAAGTTCAAATCTTGAAAAGTCACGAAAGATGTGTGTTTGAGCACATCAATTACTCGGTTTCTAGAAAACTCACCCAGATAGACTTAAGCATTATAAGTCAAGTTACAGAGCTCGTCGAGGTGATTCTGTGGTCAAATTTTGAAGGTATTTGAAGCACATTTGCCGAAGCTACGGAAGTTCAAATCTTGAAAAGTCACGAAAGATGTGTGTTTGAGCACATAAATTACTCTATTTCTAGAAAACTCACCCAGATGGACTTAAGCATTATTAGTCATGTTAAAGAGCTCGTCGAGGTGATTCTGTGGTCAAATTTTGAAGGTATTTGAAGCACATTTGCCGAAGTTACGGAGGTTCAAAGCTTGAAAAGACTCGAAAGATGTGTGTTTGACCACATAAATTACTCGGTTTCTAGAAAACTCAACCAGATAGACTTAAGCATCATAAGTCATGTTAAAGAGCTCGTCGAGGTGATTCTGTGGTCAAATTTTGAAGGTATTTGAAGCACATTTGCCGAAGCTACGGAAGTTCAAATCTTGAAAAGTCACGAAAGATGTGTGTTTGAGCACATCAATTACTCGGTTTCTAGAAAACTCACCCAGATAGACTTAAGCATTATAAGTCAAGTTACAGAGCTCGTCGAGGTGATTCTGTGGTCAAATTTTGAAGGTATTTGAAGCACATTTGCCGAAGTTCCTGAGATTCAAAACTTGAAAAGTCACGAAAGATGTGTGTTTGAGCACATAAATTACTCGGTTTCTAGAAAACTTACCCTGATGGACTTAAGCATTATTAGTCATGATAAAGAGCTCGTCGAGGTGATTCTGTGGTCAAATTTTGAAGGTATTTGAAGCACATTTGCCGAAGTTCCTGAGGTTCAAAACTTGAAAAGTCACGAAAGATGTGTGTTTGAGCACATAAATTACTCGGTTTCTAGAAAACTCACCCAGATAGACTTAAGTATTATTAGTCATGTTAAAGAGCTCGTCGAGGTGATTCTGTGGTCAAATTTTGAAGGAATTTGAAGCACATTTGCCGATGCTACGGAGGTTCAAAGCTTGAAAAGTCACGATACATGTGTGTTTGAGCACATAAATTACTCGGTTTCTAGAAAACTCACCCAGATAGACTTAAGCATTATAAGTCAAGTTACAGAGCTCGTCGAGGTGATTCTGTGGTCAAATTTTGAAGGTATTTGAAGCACATTTGCCGAAGCTACGGAAGTTCAAATCTTGAAAAGTCACGAAAGATGTGTGTTTGAGCACATAAATTACTCTATTTCTAGAAAACTCACCCAGATGGACTTAAGCATTATTAGTCATGTTAAAGAGCTCGTCGAGGTGATTCTGTGGTCAAATTTTGAAGGTATTTGAAGCACATTTGCCGAAGTTCCTGAGGTTCAAAACTTGAAAAGTCACGAAAGATGTGTGTTTGAGCACATAAATTACTCGGTTTCTAGAAAACTCACCCAGATAGACTTAAGTATTATTAGTCATGTTAAAGAGCTCGTCGAGGTGATTCTGTGGTCAAATTTTGAAGGTATTTGAAGCACATTTGCCGAAGCTACGGAAGTTCAAATCTTGAAAAGTCACGAAAGATGTGTGTTTGAGCACATCAATTACTCGGTTTCTAGAAAACTCACCCAGATAGACTTAAGCATTATAAGTCAAGTTACAGAGCTCGTCGAGGTGATTCTGTGGTCAAATTTTGAAGGTATTTGAAGCACATTTGCCGAAGCTACGGAAGTTCAAATCTTGAAAAGTCACGAAAGATGTGTGTTTGAGCACATAAATTACTCTATTTCTAGAAAACTCACCCAGATGGACTTAAGCATTATTAGTCATGTTAAAGAGCTCGTCGAGGTGATTCTGTGGTCAAATTTTGAAGGTATTTGAAGCACATTTGCCGAAGTTACGGAGGTTCAAAGCTTGAAAAGACTCGAAAGATGTGTGTTTGACCACATAAATTACTCGGTTTCTAGAAAACTCAACCAGATAGACTTAAGCATCATAAGTCATGTTAAAGAGCTCGTCGAGGTGATTCTGTGGTCAAATTTTGAAGGTATTTGAAGCACATTTGCCGAAGCTACGGAAGTTCAAATCTTGAAAAGTCACGAAAGATGTGTGTTTGAGCACATCAATTACTCGGTTTCTAGAAAACTCACCCAGATAGACTTAAGCATTATAAGTCAAGTTACAGAGCTCGTCGAGGTGATTCTGTGGTCAAATTTTGAAGGTATTTGAAGCACATTTGCCGAAGTTCCTGAGATTCAAAACTTGAAAAGTCACGAAAGATGTGTGTTTGAGCACATAAATTACTCGGTTTCTAGAAAATTTACCCTGATGGACTTAAGCATTATTAGTCATGATAAAGAGCTCGTCGAGGTGATTCTGTGGTCAAATTTTGAAGGTATTTGAAGCACCTTTGCCGAAGCTACGGAGGTTCAAAGCTTGAAAAGTCACGAAAGATGTGTGTTTGAGCACATAAATTACTCGGTTTCTAGAAAACTCACCCAGAGGGACTTAAGCATTATTAGTCATGTTAAAGAGCTCGTCGAGGTGATTCTGTGGTCAAATTTTGAAGGTATTTGAAGCACATTTGCCGAAGTTCCTGAGATTCAAAACTTGAAAAGTCACGAAAGATGTGTGTTTGAGCACATAAATTACTCGGTTTCTAGAAAACTCACCCAGATGGACTTAAGCATTATTAGTCATGATAAAGAGCTCGTCGAGGTGATTCTGTGGTCAAATTTTGAAGGAATTTGAAGCACATTTGCCGAAGCTACGGAGGTTCAAAGCTTGAAAAGTCACGAAAGATGTGTGTTTGAGCAAATAAATTACTCGGTTTCTAGAAAATTCACCCAGATGGACTTAAGCATTATTAGTCATGTTAAAGAGCTCGTCGAGGTGATTCTGTGGTCACATTTTGAAGGTATTTGAAGCACATTTGCCGAAGCTACGGAGGTTCAAAGCTTGAAAAGTCACGAAAGATGTGTGTTTGAGCACATAAATTACTCGGTTTCTAGAAAACTCACCCAGATGGACTTAAGCATTACTAGTCATGTTAAAGAGCTCGTCGAGGTGATTCTGTGGTCAAATTTTGAAGGAATTTGAAGCACATTTGCCGATGCTACGGAGGTTCAAAGCTTGAAAAGTCACGATACATGTGTGTTTGAACACATAAATTACTCGATTTCTAGAAAACTTACCCAGATGGACTTAAGCATTATTAGTCATGTTAAAGAGCTCGCCGAGGTGATTCTGTGGTCAAATTTTGAAGGTATTTGAAGCACATTTGCCGAAGTTCCTGAGGTTCAAAACTTGAAAAGTCACGAAAGATGTGTGTTTGAGCACATAAATTACTCGGTTTCTAGAAAACTCACCCAGATAGACTTAAGCATTATTAGTCATGTTAAAGAGCTCGTCGAGGTGATTCTGTGGTCAAATTTTGAAGGAATTTGAAGCACATTTGCCGATGCTACGGAGGTTCAAAGCTTGAAAAGTCACGATACATGTGTGTTTGAACACATAAATTACTCGGTTTCTAGAAAACTTACCCAGATGGACTTAAGCATTATTAGTCATGTTAAAGAGCTCGTCGAGGTGATTCTGTGGTCAAATTTTGAAGGTATTTGAAGCACATTTGCCGATGCTACGGAGGTTCAAAGCTTGAAAAGTCACGAAAGATGTGTGTTTGAGCACATAAATTACTCGGTTTCTAGAAAACTCACCCAGATGGGCTTAAGCATTATAAGTCATGATAAAGAGCTCGTCGAAGTGATTCTGTGGTCAAATTTTGAAGGAATTTGAAGCACATTTGCCGAAGCTACGGAGGTTAAAAACTTGAAAAGTCACGAAAGATGTGTGTTTGAGCACATAAATTACTCGGTTTCTAGAAAACTCACCCAGATGGACTTAAGCAGTATTAGTCATGTTAAAGAGCTCGTCGAGGTGATTCTGTGGTCAAATTTTGAAGGTATTTGAAGCACATTTGCCGAAGTTACGGAGGTTCAAAGCTTGAAAAGACTCGAAAGATGTGTGTTTGACCACATAAATTACTCGGTTTCTAGAAAACTCAACCAGATAGACTTAAGCATTATAAGTCAAGTTACAGAGCTCGTCGAGGTGATTCTGTGGTCAAATTTTTAAGGTATTTGAAGCACATTTGCCGAAGCTACGGAAGTTCAAATCTTGAAAAGTCACGAAAGATGTGTGTTTGAGCACATCAATTACTCGGTTTCTAGAAAACTCACCCAGATAGACTTAAGCATTATAAGTCAAGTTACAGAGCTCGTCGAGGTGATTCTGTGGTCAAATTTTGAAGGTATTTGAAGCACATTTGCCGAAGTTCCTGAGATTCAAAACTTGAAAAGTCACGAAAGATGTGTGTTTGAGCACATAAATTACTCGGTTTCTAGAAAACTTACCCTGATGGACTTAAGCATTATTAGTCATGATAAAGAGCTCGTCGAGGTGATTCTGTGGTCAAATTTTGAAGGAATTTGAAGCACATTTGCCGATGCTACGGAGGTTCAAAGCTTGAAAAGTCACGATACATGTGTGTTTGAACACATAAATTACTCGATTTCTAGAAAACTTACCCAGATGGACTTAAGCATTATTAGTCATGTTAAAGAGCTCGCCGAGGTGATTCTGTGGTCAAATTTTGAAGGTATTTGAAGCACATTTGCCGAAGCTACGGAGGTTCAAAGCTTGAAAAGTCACGATACATGTGTGTTTGAACACATAAATTACTCGGTTTCTAGAAAACTTACCCAGATGTTCTTAAGCATTATTAGTCATGTTAAAGAGCTCGTCGAGGTGATTCTGTGGTCAAATTTTGAAGGTATTTGAAGCACATTTGCCGATGCTACGGAGGTTCAAAGCTTGAAAAGTCACGATACATGTGTGTTTGAACACATAAATTACTCGGTTTCTAGAAAACTTACCCAGATGGACTTAAGCATTATTAGTCATGATAAAGAGCTCGTCGAGGTGATTCTGTGGTCAAATTTTGAAGGTAGTTGAAGCACATTTGCCGACGTTACGGAGGTTCAAAGCTTGAAAAGTCACGATATATGTGTGTTTGAACACATAAATTACTCGGTTTCTAGAAAACTTACCCAGATGGACTTAAGCATTATTAGTCATGTTAAAGAGCTCGTCGAGGTGATTCTGTGGTCAAATTTTGAAGGTATTTGAAGCACAGTTGCCGAAGTTCCTGAGGTTCAAAACTTGAAAAGTCACGAAAGATGTGTGTTTGAGAACATAAATTACTCTGTTTCTAGAAAACTTACCCAGATGGACTTAAGCATTATTAGTCATGTTAAAGAGCTCGTCGAGGTGATTCTGTGGTCAAATTTTGAAGGAATTTGAAGCACATTTGCCGAAGTTCCTGAGGTTCAAAGCTTGAAAAGTCACGATATATGTGTGTTTGAACACATAAATTACTTGGTTTCTAGAAAACTTACCCAGATGGACTTAAGCATTATTAGTCATGTTAAAGAGCTCGTCGAGGTGATTCTGTGGTCAAATTTTGAAGGAATTTGAAGCACATTTGCCGATGCTACGGAGGTTCAAAACTTGAAAAGTCACGATACATGTGTGTTTGAACACATAAATTACTCGGTTTCTAGAAAACTTACCCAGATGGACTTAAGCATTATAAGTCATGATAAAGAGCTCGTCGAGGTGATTCTGTGGTCAAATTTTGAAGGAATTTGAAGCACATTTGCCGATGCTACGGAGGTTCAAAGCTTGAAAAGTCACGATACATGTGTGTTTGAACACATAAATTACTCGGTTTCTAGAAAACTTACCCAGATGGACTTAAGCATTATTAGTCATGATAAAGAGCTCGTCGAGGTGATTCTGTGGTCAAATTTTGAAGGTAGTTGAAGCACATTTGCCGACGTTACGGAGGTTCAAAGCTTGAAAAGTCACGATATATGTGTGTTTGAACACATAAATTACTCGGTTTCTAGAAAACTTACCCAGATGGACTTAAGCATTATTAGTCATGTTAAAGAGCTCGTCGAGGTGATTCTGTGGTCAAATTTTGAAGGTAGTTGAAGCACATTTGCCGACGTTACGGAGGTTCAAAGCTTGAAAAGTCACGATATATGTGTGTTTGAACACATAAATTACTTGGTTTCTAGAAAACTTACCCAGATGGACTTAAGCATTATTAGTCATGTTAAAGAGCTCGTCGAGGTGATTCTGTGGTCAAATTTTGAAGGTATTTGAAGCACAGTTGCCGAAGTTCCTGAGGTTCAAAACTTGAAAAGTCACGAAAGATGTGTGTTTGAGCCCATAAATTACTCGGTTTCTAGAAAACTCACCCAGATAGACTTAAGCATTATAAGTCAAGTTACAGAGCTCGTCGAGATGATTCTGTGGTCAAATTTTGAAGGTATTTGAAGCACATTTGCCGAAGCTACGGAGGTTAAAAACTTGAAAAGTCACGAAAGATGTGTGTTTGAGCACATAAATTACTCGGTTTCTAGAAAACTCACCCAGATGGACTTAAGCATTATTAGTCATGTTAAAGAGCTCGTCGAGGTGATTCTGTGGTCAAATTTTGAAGGTATTTGAAGCACATTTGCCGAAGTTACGGAGGTTCAAAGCTTGAAAAGACTCGAAAGATGTGTGTTTGACCACATAAATTACTCGGTTTCTAGAAAACTCAACCAGATAGACTTAAGCATCATAAGTCATGTTAAAGAGCTCGTCGAGGTGATTCTGTGGTCAAATTTTGAAGGTATTTGAAGCACATTTGCCGAAGCTACGGAAGTTCAAATCTTGAAAAGTCACGAAAGATGTGTGTTTGAGCACATCAATTACTCGGTTTCTAGAAAACTCACCCAGATAGACTTAAGCATTATAAGTCAAGTTACAGAGCTCGTCGAGGTGATTCTGTGGTCAAATTTTGAAGGTATTTGAAGCACATTTGCCGAAGTTCCTGAGATTCAAAACTTGAAAAGTCACGAAAGATGTGTGTTTGAGCACATAAATTACTCGGTTTCTAGAAAACTTACCCTGATGGACTTAAGCATTATTAGTCATGATAAAGAGCTCGTCGAGGTGATTCTGTGGTCAAATTTTGAAGGAATTTGAAGCACATTTGCCGACGTTACGGAGGTTCAAAGCTTGAAAAGTCACGATATATGTGTGTTTGAACACATAAATTACTCGATTTCTAGAAAACTTACCCAGATGGACTTAAGCATTATTAGTCATGTTAAAGAGCTCGCCGAGGTGATTCTGTGGTCAAATTTTGAAGGTATTTGAAGCACATTTGCCGACGTTACGGAGGTTCAAAGCTTGAAAAGTCACGATATATGTGTGTTTGAACACATAAATTACTTGGTTTCTAGAAAACTTACCCAGATGGACTTAAGCATTATTAGTCATGTTAAAGAGCTCGTCGAGGTGATTCTGTGGTCAAATTTTGAAGGTATTTGAAGCACATTTGCCGAAGCTACGGAGGTTAAAATCTTGAAAAGTCACGAAAGATGTGTGTTTGAGCACATAAATTACTCGGTTTCTAGAAAACTCACCCAGATGGACTTAAGCATTATTAGTCATGTTAAAGAGCTCGTCGAGGTGATTCTGTGGTCAAATTTTGAAGGTATTTGAAGCACATTTGCCGAAGTTACGGAAGTTCAAATCTTGAAAAGTCACGAAAGATGTGTGTTTGAGCACATCAATTACTCGGTTTCTAGAAAACTCACCCAGATAGACTTAAGCATTATAAGTCAAGTTACAGAGCTCGTCGAGGTGATTCTGTGGTCAAATTTTGAAGGTATTTGAAGCACATTTGCCGAAGTTCCTGAGATTCAAAACTTGAAAAGTCACGAAAGATGTGTGTTTGAGCACATAAATTACTCGGTTTCTAGAAAACTTACCCTGATGGACTTAAGCATTATTAGTCATGATAAAGAGCTCGTCGAGGTGATTCTGTGGTCAAATTTTGAAGGTATTTGAAGCACATTTGCCGAAGTTCCTGAGATTCAAAACTTGAAAAGTCACGAAAGATGTGTGTTTGAGCACATAAATTACTCGGTTTCTAGAAAACTCACCCAGATGGACTTAAGCATTATTAGTCATGATAAAGAGCTCGTCGAGGTGATTCTGTGGTCAAATTTTGAAGGAATTTGAAGCACATTTGCCGAAGCTACGGAGGTTCAAAGCTTGAAAAGTCACGAAAGATGTGTGTTTGAGCAAATAAATTACTCGGTTTCTAGAAAATTCACCCAGATGGACTTAAGCATTATTAGTCATGTTAAAGAGCTCGTCGAGGTGATTCTGTGGTCAAATTTTGAAGGTATTTGAAGCACATTTGCCGAAGCTACGGAGGTTCAAAGCTTGAAAAGTCACGAAAGATGTGTGTTTGAGCAAATAAATTACTCGGTTTCTAGAAAATTCACCCAGATGGACTTAAGCATTATTAGTCATGTTAAAGAGCTCGTCGAGGTGATTCTGTGGTCAAATTTTGAAGGTATTTGAAGCACATTTGCCGACGTTACGGAGGTTCAAAGCTTGAAAAGTCACGATATATGTGTGTTTGAACACATAAATTACTTGGTTTCTAGAAAACTTACCCAGATGGACTTAAGCATTATTAGTCATGTTAAAGAGCTCGTCGAGGTGATTCTGTGGTCAAATTTTGAAGGTATTTGAAGCACAGTTGCCGACGTTACGGAGGTTCAAAGCTTGAAAAGTCACGATATATGTGTGTTTGAACACATAAATTACTTGGTTTCTAGAAAACTTACCCAGATGGACTTAAGCATTATTAGTCATGTTAAAGAGCTCGTCGAGGTGATTCTGTGGTCAAATTTTGAAGGAATTTGAAGCACATTTGCCGATGCTACGGAGGTTCAAAACTTGAAAAGTCACGATACATGTGTGTTTGAACACATAAATTACTCGGTTTCTAGAAAACTTACCCAGATGGACTTAAGCATTATAAGTCATGATAAAGAGCTCGTCGAGGTGATTCTGTGGTCAAATTTTGAAGGAATTTGAAGCACATTTGCCGATGCTACGGAGGTTCAAAGCTTGAAAAGTCACGATACATGTGTGTTTGAACACATAAATTACTCGGTTTCTAGAAAACTTACCCAGATGGACTTAAGCATTATTAGTCATGATAAAGAGCTCGTCGAGGTGATTCTGTGGTCAAATTTTGAAGGTAGTTGAAGCACAGTTGCCGAAGTTCCTGAGGTTCAAAACTTGAAAAGTCACGAAAGATGTGTGTTTGAGCCCATAAATTACTCGGTTTCTAGAAAACTCACCCAGATAGACTTAAGCATTATAAGTCAAGTTACAGAGCTCGTCGAGATGATTCTGTGGTCAAATTTTGAAGGTATTTGAAGCACATTTGCCGAAGCTACGGAGGTTAAAAACTTGAAAAGTCACGAAAGATGTGTGTTTGAGCACATAAATTACTCGGTTTCTAGAAAACTCACCCAGATGGACTTAAGCATTATTAGTCATGTTAAAGAGCTCGTCGAGGTGATTCTGTGGTCAAATTTTGAAGGTATTTGAAGCACATTTGCCGAAGTTACGGAGGTTCAAAGCTTGAAAAGACTCGAAAGATGTGTGTTTGACCACATAAATTACTCGGTTTCTAGAAAACTCAACCAGATAGACTTAAGCATCATAAGTCATGTTAAAGAGCTCGTCGAGGTGATTCTGTGGTCAAATTTTGAAGGTATTTGAAGCACATTTGCCGAAGCTACGGAAGTTCAAATCTTGAAAAGTCACGAAAGATGTGTGTTTGAGCACATCAATTACTCGGTTTCTAGAAAACTCACCCAGATAGACTTAAGCATTATAAGTCAAGTTACAGAGCTCGTCGAGGTGATTCTGTGGTCAAATTTTGAAGGTATTTGAAGCACATTTGCCGAAGTTCCTGAGATTCAAAACTTGAAAAGTCACGAAAGATGTGTGTTTGAGCACATAAATTACTCGGTTTCTAGAAAACTTACCCTGATGGACTTAAGCATTATTAGTCATGATAAAGAGCTCGTCGAGGTGATTCTGTGGTCAAATTTTGAAGGAATTTGAAGCACATTTGCCGACGTTACGGAGGTTCAAAGCTTGAAAAGTCACGATATATGTGTGTTTGAACACATAAATTACTCGATTTCTAGAAAACTTACCCAGATGGACTTAAGCATTATTAGTCATGTTAAAGAGCTCGCCGAGGTGATTCTGTGGTCAAATTTTGAAGGTATTTGAAGCACATTTGCCGACGTTACGGAGGTTCAAAGCTTGAAAAGTCACGATATATGTGTGTTTGAACACATAAATTACTCGATTTCTAGAAAACTTACCCAGATGGACTTAAGCATTATTAGTCATGTTAAAGAGCTCGCCGAGGTGATTCTGTGGTCAAATTTTGAAGGTATTTGAAGCACATTTGCCGACGTTACGGAGGTTCAAAGCTTGAAAAGTCACGATATTTGTGTGTTTGAACACATAAATTACTTGGTTTCTAGAAAACTTACCCAGATGGACTTAAGCATTATTAGTCATGTTAAAGAGCTCGTCGAGGTGATTCTGTGGTCAAATTTTGAAGGTATTTGAAGCACATTTGCCGAAGCTACGGAGGTTAAAAACTTGAAAAGTCACGAAAGATGTGTGTTTGAGCACATAAATTACTCGGTTTCTAGAAAACTCACCCAGATGGACTTAAGCATTATTAGTCATGTTAAAGAGCTCGTCGAGGTGATTCTGTGGTCAAATTTTGAAGGTATTTGAAGCACATTTGCCGAAGTTACGGAGGTTCAAAGCTTGAAAAGACTCGAAAGATGTGTGTTTGACCACATAAATTACTCGGTTTCTAGAAAACTCAACCAGATAGACTTAAGCATCATAAGTCATGTTAAAGAGCTCGTCGAGGTGATTCTGTGGTCAAATTTTGAAGGTATTTGAAGCACATTTGCCGACGTTACGGAGGTTCAAAGCTTGAAAAGTCACGATATATGTGTGTTTGAACACATAAATTACTCGATTTCTAGAAAACTTACCCAGATGGACTTAAGCATTATTAGTCATGTTAAAGAGCTCGCCGAGGTGATTCTGTGGTCAAATTTTGAAGGTATTTGAAGCACATTTGCCGACGTTACGGAGGTTCAAAGCTTGAAAAGTCACGATATATGTGTGTTTGAACACATAAATTACTCGATTTCTAGAAAACTTACCCAGATGGACTTAAGCATTATTAGTCATGTTAAAGAGCTCGCCGAGGTGATTCTGTGGTCAAATTTTGAAGGTATTTGAAGCACATTTGCCGACGTTACGGAGGTTCAAAGCTTGAAAAGTCACGATATTTGTGTGTTTGAACACATAAATTACTTGGTTTCTAGAAAACTTACCCAGATGGACTTAAGCATTATTAGTCATGTTAAAGAGCTCGTCGAGGTGATTCTGTGGTCAAATTTTGAAGGTATTTGAAGCACATTTGCCGAAGTTACGGAGGTTCAAAGCTTGAAAAGTCACGAAAGATGTGTGTTTGAGCACATAAATTACTCGGTTTCTAGAAAACTCACCCAGATGGACTTAAGCATTATTAGTCATGTTAAAGAGCTCGTCGAGGTGATTCTGTGGTCAAATTTTGAAGGTATTTGAAGCACATTTGCCGAAGTTACGGAGGTTCAAAGCTTGAAAAGTCACGATACATGTGTGTTTGAACACATAAATTACTTGGTTTCTAGAAAACTTACCCAGATGGACTTATGCATTATTAGTCATGTCAAAGAGCTCATCGAGGTGATTCTGTGGTCAAATTTTGAAGGTATTTGAAGCACATTTGCCGAAGCTACGGAGGTTCAAAGCTTGAAAAGTCACGAAAGATGTGTGTTTGAACACATCAATTACTCGGTTTCTAGAAAACTCACCCAGATGGACTTAAGCATTATAAGTCAAGTTACAGAGCTCGTCGAGGTGATTCTGTGGTCAAATTTTGAAGCTATTTGAAGCACATTTGCCGATGCTACGGAGGTTCAAAGCTTGAAAAGTCACGATACATGTGTGTTTGAACACATAAATTACTCGGTTTCTAGAAAACTTACCCAGATGGACTTAAGCATTATAAGTCAAGTTACAGAGCTCGTCGAGGTCATTCTGTGGACAAATTTTGAAGGTATTTGAAGCACATTTGCCGATGCTACGGAGGTTCAAAGCTTGAAAAGTCACGAAAGATGTGTGTTTGAGCACATACATTACTCGGTTTCTAGAAAACTCACCCAGATGGACTTAAGCATTATTAGTCATGTTAAAGAACTCGTCGAGGTGATTCTGTGGTCAAATTTTGAAGGAATTTGAAGCACATTTGCCGATGCTACGGAGGTTCAAAGCTTGAAAAGTCACGATACATGTGTGTTTGAACACATAAATTACTCGGTTTCTAGAAAACTCACCCAGATGGACTTAAGCATTATAAGTCATGATAAAGAGCTCGTCGAGGTGATTCTGTGGTCAAATTTTGAAGGTATTTGAAGCACATTTGCAGACGTTACGGAGGTTCAAAGCTTGAAAAGTCACGAAAGATGTGTGTTTGACCACATAAATTACTCGGTTTCTAGAAAACTCACACAGATGGACTTAAGCATTATAAGTCATGATAAAGAGCTCGTCGAGGTGATTCTGTGGTCAAATTTTGAAGGAATTTGAAGCACATTTGCCGATGCTACGGAGGTTCAAAGCTTGAAAAGTCACGATACATGTGTGTTTGAACACATAAATTACTCGGTTTCTAGAAAACTTACCCAGATGGACTTAAGCATTATTAGTCATGTTAAAGAGCTCGTCGAGGTGATTCTGTGGTCAAATTTTGAAGGTATTTGAAGCACATTTGCCGAAGCTACGGAGGTTCAAAGCTTGAAAAGTCACGAAAGATGTGTGTTTGAGCACATAAATTACTCGGTTTCTAGAAAACTCACCCAGATGGACTTAAGCATTATTAGTCATGATAAAGAGCTCGTCGAGGTGATTCTGTGGTCAAATTTTGAAGGAATTTGAAGCACATTTGCCGATGCTACGGAGGTTCAAAGCTTGAAAAGTCACGATACATGTGTGTTTGAACACATAAATTACTCGATTTCTAGAAAACTTACCCAGATGGACTTAAGCATTATTAGTCATGTTAAAGAGCTCGCCGAGGTGATTCTGTGGTCAAATTTTGAAGGTATTTGAAGCACATTTGCCGAAGTTCCTGAGGTTCAAAACTTGAAAAGTCACGAAAGATGTGTGTTTGAGCACATAAATTACTCGGTTTCTAGAAAACTCACCCAGATAGACTTAAGCATTATTAGTCATGTTAAAGAGCTCGTCGAGGTGATTCTGTGGTCAAATTTTGAAGGAATTTGAAGCACATTTGCCGATGCTACGGAGGTTCAAAGCTTGAAAAGTCACGATACATGTGTGTTTGAACACATAAATTACTCGGTTTCTAGAAAACTTACCCAGATGGACTTAAGCATTATAAGTCATGATAAAGAGCTCGTCGAGGTGATTCTGTGGTCAAATTTTGAAGGAATTTGAAGCACATTTGCCGATGCTACGGAGGTTCAAAGCTTGAAAAGTCACGATACATGTGTGTTTGAACACATAAATTACTCGGTTTCTAGAAAACTTACCCAGATGGACTTAAGCATTATTAGTCATGATAAAGAGCTCGTCGAGGTGATTCTGTGGTCAAATTTTGAAGGTAGTTGAAGCACATTTGCCGACGTTACGGAGGTTCAAAGCTTGAAAAGTCACGATATATGTGTGTTTGAACACATAAATTACTTGGTTTCTAGAAAACTTACCCAGATGGACTTAAGCATTATTAGTCATGTTAAAGAGCTCGTCGAGGTGATTCTGTGGTCAAATTTTGAAGGTATTTGAAGCACAGTTGCCGAAGTTCCTGAGGTTCAAAACTTGAAAAGTCACGAAAGATGTGTGTTTGAGCACATAAATTACTCGGTTTCTAGAAAACTCACCCAGATAGACTTAAGCATTATAAGTCAAGTTACAGAGCTCGTCGAGATGATTCTGTGGTCAAATTTTGAAGGTATTTGAAGCACATTTGCCGAAGCTACGGAGGTTCAAAGCTTGAAAAGTCACGAAAGATGTGTGTTTGAGCACATAAATTACTCGGTTTCTAGAAAACTCACCCAGAGGGACTTAAGCATTATTAGTCATGTTAAAGAGCTCGTCGAGGTGATTCTGTGGTCAAATTTTGAAGGTATTTGAAGCACATTTGCCGAAGTTCCTGAGATTCAAAACTTGAAAAGTCACGAAAGATGTGTGTTTGAGCACATAAATTACTCGGTTTCTAGAAAACTCACCCAGATGGACTTAAGCATTATTAGTCATGATAAAGAGCTCGTCGAAGTGATTCTGTGGTCAAATTTTGAAGGTAGTTGAAGCACATTTGCCGACGTTACGGAGGTTCAAAGCTTGAAAAGTCACGATATATGTGTGTTTGAACACATAAATTACTTGGTTTCTAGAAAACTTACCCAGATGGACTTAAGCATTATTAGTCATGTTAAAGAGCTCGTCGAGGTGATTCTGTGGTCAAATTTTGAAGGTATTTGAAGCACAGTTGCCGAAGTTCCTGAGGTTCAAAACTTGAAAAGTCACGAAAGATGTGTGTTTGAGCACATAAATTACTCGGTTTCTAGAAAACTCACCCAGATAGACTTAAGCATTATAAGTCAAGTTACAGAGCTCGTCGAGATGATTCTGTGGTCAAATTTTGAAGGTATTTGAAGCACATTTGCCGAAGCTACGGAGGTTAAAAACTTGAAAAGTCACGAAAGATGTGTGTTTGAGCACATAAATTACTCGGTTTCTAGAAAACTCACCCAGATGGACTTAAGCATTATTAGTCATGTTAAAGAGCTCGTCGAGGTGATTCTGTGGTCAAATTTTGAAGGTATTTGAAGCACATTTGCCGAAGCTACGGAGGTTCAAAGCTTGAAAAGTCACGAAAGATGTGTGTTTGACCACATAAATTACTCGGTTTCTAGAAAACTCACCCAGATAGACTTAAGCATCATAAGTCATGTTAAAGAGCTCGTCGAGGTGATTCTGTGGTCAAATTTTGAAGGTATTTGAAGCACATTTGCCGAAGCTACGGAAGTTCAAATCTTTAAAAGTCACGATACATGTGTGTTTGAACACATAAATTACTCGATTTCTAGAAAACTCACCCAGATGGACTTAAGCATCATAAGTCATGTTAAAGAGCTCGTCGAGGTGATTCTGTGGTCAAATTTTGAAGGTATTTGAAGCACATTTGCCGAAGCTACGGAGGTTAAAAACTTGAAAAGTCACGAAAGATGTGTGTTTGAGCACATAAATTACTCGGTTTCTAGAAAACTCACCCAGATGGAATTAAGCATTATTAGTCATGTTAAAGAGCTCGTCGAGGTGATTCTGTGGTCAAATTTTGAAGGTATTTGAAGCACATTTGCCGAAGCTACGGAGGTTCAAAGCTTGAAAAGTCACGAAAGATGTGTGTTTGAGCACATAAATTACTCGGTTTCTAGAAAACTCACCCAGATGGAATTAAGCATTATTAGTCATGTTAAAGAGCTCGTCGAGGTGATTCTGTGGTCAAATTTTGAAGGTATTTGAAGCACATTTGCCGAAATTCCTGAGGTTCAAAACTTGAAAAGTCACGAAAGATGTGTGTTTGAGCACATAAATTACTCGGTTTCTAGAAAACTCACCCAGATAGACTTAAGCATTATAAGTCAAGTTACAGAGCTCGTCGAGATGATTCTGTGGTCAAATTTTGAAGGTATTTGAAGCACGTTTGCCGAAGTTACGGAGGTTCAAAGCTTGAAAAGTCACGATACATGTGTGTTTGAACACATAAATTACTCGGTTTCTAGAAAACTTACCCAGATGGACTTAAGCATTATTAGTCATGTTAAAGAGCTCGTCGAGGTGATTCTGTGGTCAAATTTTGAAGGTATTTGAAGCACATTTGCCGAAGTTCCTGAGATTTAAAACTTGAAAAGTCACGAAAGATGTGTGTTTGAGCACATCAATTACTCGGTTTCTAGAAAACTCACCCAGATAGACTTAAGCATTATAAGTCAAGTTACAGAGCTCGTTGAGATGATTCTGTGGTCAAATTTTGAAGGTATTTGAAGCACATTTGCCGAAGTTACGGAGGTTCAAAGCTTGAAAAGTCACGAAAGATGTGTGTTTGACCACATAAATTACTCGGTTTCTAGAAAACTTACCCAGATGGACTTAAGCATTATAAGTCAAGTTACAGAGCTCGTTGAGATGATTCTGTGGTCAAATTTTGAAGGTATTTGAAGCACATTTGCCGAAGTTACGGAGGTTCAAAGCTTGAAAAGTCACGATACATGTGTGTTTGAACACATAAATTACTCGGTTTCTAGAAAACTCACCCAGATAGACTTAAGCATCATAAGTCATGTTAAAGAGCTCGTCGAGGTGATTCTGTGGTCAAATTTTGAAGGTATTTGAAGCACATTTGCCGAAGCTACGGAGGTTCAAAGCTTGAAAAGTCACGATACATGTGTGTTTGAACACATAAATTACTCGGTTTCTAGAAAACTTACCCAGATGGACTTAAGCATTATTAGTCATGTTAAAGAGCTCGTCGAGGTGATTCTGTGGTCAAATTTTGAAGGTATTTGAAGCACATTTGCCGAAATTCCTGAGGTTCAAAACTTGAAAAGTCACGAAAGATGTGTGTTTGAGCACATAAATTACTCGGTTTCTAGAAAACTCACCCAGATGGACTTAAGCATTATTAGTCATGATAAAGAGCTCGTCGAAGTGATTCTGTGGTCAAATTTTGAAGGTAGTTGAAGCACATTTGCCGACGTTACGGAGGTTCAAAGCTTGAAAAGTCACGATATATGTGTGTTTGAACACATAAATTACTTGGTTTCTAGAAAACTTACCCAGATGGACTTAAGCATTATTAGTCATGTTAAAGAGCTCGTCGAGGTGATTCTGTGGTCAAATTTTGAAGGTATTTGAAGCACAGTTGCCGAAGTTCCTGAGGTTCAAAACTTGAAAAGTCACGAAAGATGTGTGTTTGAGCACATAAATTACTCGGTTTCTAGAAAACTCACCCAGATAGACTTAAGCATTATAAGTCAAGTTACAGAGCTCGTCGAGATGATTCTGTGGTCAAATTTTGAAGGTATTTGAAGCACATTTGCCGAAGCTACGGAGGTTAAAAACTTGAAAAGTCACGAAAGATGTGTGTTTGAGCACATAAATTACTCGGTTTCTAGAAAACTCACCCAGATGGACTTAAGCATTATTAGTCATGTTAAAGAGCTCGTCGAGGTGATTCTGTGGTCAAATTTTGAAGGTATTTGAAGCACATTTGCCGAAGCTACGGAGGTTCAAAGCTTGAAAAGTCACGAAAGATGTGTGTTTGACCACATAAATTACTCGGTTTCTAGAAAACTCACCCAGATAGACTTAAGCATCATAAGTCATGTTAAAGAGCTCGTCGAGGTGATTCTGTGGTCAAATTTTGAAGGTATTTGAAGCACATTTGCCGAAGCTACGGAAGTTCAAATCTTTAAAAGTCACGATACATGTGTGTTTGAACACATAAATTACTCGATTTCTAGAAAACTCACCCAGATGGACTTAAGCATCATAAGTCATGTTAAAGAGCTCGTCGAGGTGATTCTGTGGTCAAATTTTGAAGGTATTTGAAGCACATTTGCCGAAGCTACGGAGGTTAAAAACTTGAAAAGTCACGAAAGATGTGTGTTTGAGCACATAAATTACTCGGTTTCTAGAAAACTCACCCAGATGGAATTAAGCATTATTAGTCATGTTAAAGAGCTCGTCGAGGTGATTCTGTGGTCAAATTTTGAAGGTATTTGAAGCACATTTGCCGAAGCTACGGAGGTTCAAAGCTTGAAAAGTCACGAAAGATGTGTGTTTGAGCACATAAATTACTCGGTTTCTAGAAAACTCACCCAGATGGAATTAAGCATTATTAGTCATGTTAAAGAGCTCGTCGAGGTGATTCTGTGGTCAAATTTTGAAGGTATTTGAAGCACATTTGCCGAAATTCCTGAGGTTCAAAACTTGAAAAGTCACGAAAGATGTGTGTTTGAGCACATAAATTACTCGGTTTCTAGAAAACTCACCCAGATAGACTTAAGCATTATAAGTCAAGTTACAGAGCTCGTCGAGATGATTCTGTGGTCAAATTTTGAAGGTATTTGAAGCACGTTTGCCGAAGTTACGGAGGTTCAAAGCTTGAAAAGTCACGATACATGTGTGTTTGAACACATAAATTACTCGGTTTCTAGAAAACTTACCCAGATGGACTTAAGCATTATTAGTCATGTTAAAGAGCTCGTCGAGGTGATTCTGTGGTCAAATTTTGAAGGTATTTGAAGCACATTTGCCGAAGTTCCTGAGATTTAAAACTTGAAAAGTCACGAAAGATGTGTGTTTGAGCACATCAATTACTCGGTTTCTAGAAAACTCACCCAGATAGACTTAAGCATTATAAGTCAAGTTACAGAGCTCGTTGAGATGATTCTGTGGTCAAATTTTGAAGGTATTTGAAGCACATTTGCCGAAGTTACGGAGGTTCAAAGCTTGAAAAGTCACGAAAGATGTGTGTTTGACCACATAAATTACTCGGTTTCTAGAAAACTTACCCAGATGGACTTAAGCATTATAAGTCAAGTTACAGAGCTCGTTGAGATGATTCTGTGGTCAAATTTTGAAGGTATTTGAAGCACATTTGCCGAAGTTACGGAGGTTCAAAGCTTGAAAAGTCACGATACATGTGTGTTTGAACACATAAATTACTCGGTTTCTAGAAAACTCACCCAGATAGACTTAAGCATCATAAGTCATGTTAAAGAGCTCGTCGAGGTGATTCTGTGGTCAAATTTTGAAGGTATTTGAAGCACATTTGCCGAAGCTACGGAGGTTCAAAGCTTGAAAAGTCACGATACATGTGTGTTTGAACACATAAATTACTCGGTTTCTAGAAAACTTACCCAGATGGACTTAAGCATTATTAGTCATGTTAAAGAGCTCGTCGAGGTGATTCTGTGGTCAAATTTTGAAGGTATTTGAAGCACATTTGCCGAAATTCCTGAGGTTCAAAACTTGAAAAGTCACGAAAGATGTGTGTTTGAGCACATAAATTACTCGGTTTCTAGAAAACTCACCCAGATAGACTTAAGCATTATAAGTCAAGTTACAGAGCTCGTCGAGATGATTCTGTGGTCAAATTTTGAAGGTATTTGAAGCACGTTTGCCGAAGTTACGGAGGTTCAAAGCTTGAAAAGTCACGATACATGTGTGTTTGAACACATAAATTACTCGGTTTCTAGAAAACTTACCCAGATGGACTTAAGCATTATTAGTCATGTTAAAGAGCTCGTCGAGGTGATTCTGTGGTCAAATTTTGAAGGTATTTGAAGCACATTTGCCGAAGTTCCTGAGATTTAAAACTTGAAAAGTCACGAAAGATGTGTGTTTGAGCACATCAATTACTCGGTTTCTAGAAAACTCACCCAGATAGACTTAAGCATTATAAGTCAAGTTACAGAGCTCGTTGAGATGATTCTGTGGTCAAATTTTGAAGGTATTTGAAGCACATTTGCCGAAGTTACGGAGGTTCAAAGCTTGAAAAGTCACGAAAGATGTGTGTTTGACCACATAAATTACTCGGTTTCTAGAAAACTTACCCAGATGGACTTAAGCATTATAAGTCAAGTTACAGAGCTCGTTGAGATGATTCTGTGGTCAAATTTTGAAGGTATTTGAAGCACATTTGCCGAAGTTACGGAGGTTCAAAGCTTGAAAAGTCACGATACATGTGTGTTTGAACACATAAATTACTCGGTTTCTAGAAAACTCACCCAGATGGAATTAAGCATCATAAGTCATGTTAAAGAGCTCGTCGAGGTGATTCTGTGGTCAAATTTTGAAGGTATTTGAAGCACATTTGCCGAAGCTACGGAGGTTCAAAGCTTGAAAAGTCACGAAAGATGTGTGTTTGAGCACATAAATTACTCGGTTTCTAGAAAACTCACCCAGATGGAATTAAGCATTATTAGTCATGTTAAAGAGCTCGTCGAGGTGATTCTGTGGTCAAATTTTGAAGGTATTTGAAGCACATTTGCCGAAGCTACGGAGGTTCAAAGCTTGAAAAGTCACGAAAGATGTGTGTTTGAGCACATAAATTACTCGGTTTCTAGAAAACTCACCCAGATGGAATTAAGCATTATTAGTCATGTTAAAGAGCTCGTCGAGGTGATTCTGTGGTCAAATTTTGAAGGTATTTGAAGCACATTTGCCGAAATTCCTGAGGTTCAAAACTTGAAAAGTCACGAAAGATGTGTGTTTGAGCACATAAATTACTCGGTTTCTAGAAAACTCACCCAGATAGACTTAAGCATTATAAGTCAAGTTACAGAGCTCGTCGAGATGATTCTGTGGTCAAATTTTGAAGGTATTTGAAGCACGTTTGCCGAAGTTACGGAGGTTCAAAGCTTGAAAAGTCACGATACATGTGTGTTTGAACACATAAATTACTCGGTTTCTAGAAAACTTACCCAGATGGACTTAAGCATTATTAGTCATGTTAAAGAGCTCGTCGAGGTGATTCTGTGGTCAAATTTTGAAGGTATTTGAAGCACATTTGCCGAAGTTCCTGAGATTTAAAACTTGAAAAGTCACGAAAGATGTGTGTTTGAGCACATCAATTACTCGGTTTCTAGAAAACTCACCCAGATAGACTTAAGCATTATAAGTCAAGTTACAGAGCTCGTTGAGATGATTCTGTGGTCAAATTTTGAAGGTATTTGAAGCACATTTGCCGAAGTTACGGAGGTTCAAAGCTTGAAAAGTCACGAAAGATGTGTGTTTGACCACATAAATTACTCGGTTTCTAGAAAACTTACCCAGATGGACTTAAGCATTATAAGTCAAGTTACAGAGCTCGTTGAGATGATTCTGTGGTCAAATTTTGAAGGTATTTGAAGCACATTTGCCGAAGTTACGGAGGTTCAAAGCTTGAAAAGTCACGATACATGTGTGTTTGAACACATAAATTACTCGGTTTCTAGAAAACTCACCCAGATAGACTTAAGCATCATAAGTCATGTTAAAGAGCTCGTCGAGGTGATTCTGTGGTCAAATTTTGAAGGTATTTGAAGCACATTTGCCGAAGTTCCTGAGATTTAAAACTTGAAAAGTCACGAAAGATGTGTGTTTGAGCACATAAATTACTCGGTTTCTAGAAAACTCACCCAGATAGACTTTAGCATTATAAGTCAAGTTACAGAGCTCGTCGAGATAATTCTGTGGTCAAATTTTGAAGGTATTTGAAGCACATTTGCCGAAGTTTCGGAGGTTCAAAGCTTGAAAAGTCACGATACATGTGTGTTTGAACACATAAATTACTCGGTTTCTAGAAAACTTACCCAGATGGTCTTAAGCATTATTAGTCATGTTAAAGAGCTCGCCGAGGTGATTCTGTGGTCAAATTTTGAAGGTATTTGAAGCACATTTGCCGAAGTTCCTGAGGTTCAAAACTTGAAAAGTCACGAAAGATGTGTGTTTGAGCACATAAATTACTCGGTTTCTAGAAAACTTACCCAGATGGACTTAAGCATTATAAGTCAAGTTACAGAGCTCGTTGAGATGATTCTGTGGTCAAATTTTGAAGGTATTTGAAGCACATTTGCCGAAGTTACGGAGGTTCAAAGCTTGAAAAGTCACGATACATGTGTGTTTGAACACATAAATTACTCGGTTTCTAGAAAACTTACCCAGATAGACTTAAGCATCATAAGTCATGTTAAAGAGCTCGTCGAGGTGATTCTGTGGTCAAATTTTGAAGGAATTTGAAGCACATTTGCCGATGCTACGGAGGTTCAAAGCTTGAAAAGTCACGATACATGTGTGTTTGAGCACATAAATTACTCGGTTTCTAGAAAACTCACCCAGATAGACTTAAGCATCATAAGTCATGTTAAAGAGCTCGTCGAGGTGATTCTGTGGTCAAATTTTGAAGGAATTTGAAGCACATTTGCCGAAGTTCCTGAGATTTAAAACTTGAAAAGTCACGAAAGATGTGTGTTTGAGCACATCAATTACTCGGTTTCTAGAAAACTCACCCAGATAGACTTAAGCATCATAAGTCATGTTAAAGAGCTCGTCGAGGTGATTCTGTGGTCAAATTTTGAAGGAATTTGAAGCACATTTGCCGATGCTACGGAGGTTCAAAGCTTGAAAAGTCACGATACATGTGTGTTTGAACACATAAATTACTCGATTTCTAGAAAACTCACCCAGATGGACTTAAGCATCATAAGTCATGTTAAAGAGCTCGTCGAGGTGATTCTGTGGTCAAATTTTGAAGGTATTTGAAGCACATTTGCCGAAGTTCCTGAGATTTAAAACTTGAAAAGTCACGAAAGATGTGTGTTTGAGCACATCAATTACTCGGTTTCTAGAAAACTCACCCAGATAGACTTAAGCATCATAAGTCATGTTAAAGAGCTCGTCGAGGTGATTCTGTGGTCAAATTTTGAAGGTATTTGAAGCACATTTGCCGAAGCTACGGAGGTTCAAAGCTTGAAAAGTCACGAAAGATGTGTGTTTGAGCACATCAATTACTCGGTTTCTAGAAAACTCACCCAGATAGACTTAAGCATCATAAGTCATGTTAAAGAGCTCGTCGAGGTGATTCTGTGGTCAAATTTTGAAGGAATTTGAAGCACATTTGCCGATGCTACGGAGGTTCAAAGCTTGAAAAGTCACGATACATGTGTGTTTGAACACATAAATTACTCGATTTCTAGAAAACTTACCCAGATGGACTTAAGCATCATAAGTCATGTTAAAGAGCTCGTCGAGGTGATTCTGTGGTCAAATTTTGAAGGTATTTGAAGCACATTTGCCGAAGCTACGGAAGTTCAAATCTTGAAAAGTCACGAAAGATGTGTGTTTGAGCACATCAATTACTCGGTTTCTAGAAAACTCACCCAGATAGACTTAAGCATCATAAGTCATGTTAAAGAGCTCGTCGAGGTGATTCTGTGGTCAAATTTTGAAGGTATTTGAAGCACATTTGCCGAAGCTACGGAGGTTCAAAGCTTGAAAAGTCACGAAAGATGTGTGTTTGAGCACATAAATTACTCGGTTTCTAGAAAACTCACCCAGATGGACTTAAGCATTATTAGTCATGTTAAAGAGCTCGTCGAGGTGATTCTGTGGTCAAATTTTGAAGGTATTTGAAGCACATTTGCCGAAGTTACGGAGGTTCAAACCTTGAAAAGTCACGAAAGATGTGTGTTTGAGCACATCAATTACTCGGTTTCTAGAAAACTCACCCAGATAGACTTAAGCATCATAAGTCATGTTAAAGAGCTCGTCGAGGTGATTCTGTGGTCAAATTTTGAAGGTATTTGAAGCACATTTGCCGAAGTTCCTGAGATTTAAAACTTGAAAAGTCACGAAAGATGTGTGTTTGAGCACATAAATTACTCGGTTTCTAGAAAACTCACCCAGATGGACTTAAGCATTATTAGTCATGTTAAATAGCTCGTCGAGGTGATTCTGTGGTCAAATTTTGAAGGTATTTGAAGCACATTTGCCGAAGTTCCTGAGATTTAAAACTTGAAAAGTCACGAAAGATGTGTGTTTGAGCACATAAATTACTCGGTTTCTAGAAAACTCACCCAGATGGACTTAAGCATTATTAGTCATGTTAAAGAGCTCGTCGAGGTGATTCTGTGGTCAAATTTTGAAGGTATTTGAAGCACATTTGCCGAAGTTCCTGAGATTTAAAACTTGAAAAGTCACGAAAGATGTGTGTTTGAGCACATAAATTACTCGGTTTCTAGAAAACTCACCCAGATAGACTTAAGCATCATAAGTCATGTTAAAGAGCTCGTCGAGGTGATTCTGTGGTCAAATTTTGAAGGTATTTGAAGCACATTTGCCGAAGTTACGGAGGTTCAATGCTTGAAAAGTCTCGAAAGATGTGTGTTTGACCACATAAATTACTCGGTTTCTAGAAAACTCACCCAGATAGACTTAAGCATCATAAGTCATGTTAAAGAGCTCGTCGAGGTGATTCTGTGGTCAAATTTTGAAGGTATTTGAAGCACATTTGCCGAAGCTACGGAAGTTCAAATCTTGAAAAGTCACGAAAGATGTGTGTTTGAGCACATCAATTACTCGGTTTCTAGAAAACTCACCCAGATAGACTTAAGCATCGTAAGTCATGTTAAAGAGCTCGTCGAGGTGATTCTGTGGTCAAATTTTGAAGGTATGTGAAGCACATTTGCCGAAGCTACGGAGGTTCAAAGCTTGAAAAGTCACGAAAGATGTGTGTTTGACCACATAAATTACTCGGTTTCTAGAAAACTCACCCAGATAGACTTAAGCATCATAAGTCATGTTAAAGAGCTCGTCGAGGTGATTCTGTGGTCAAATTTTGAAGGTATTTGAAGCACATTTGCCGAAGCTACGGAGGTTAAAAACTTGAAAAGTCACGAAAGATGTGTGTTTGAGCACATAAATTACTCGGTTTCTAGAAAACTCACCCAGATGGACTTAAGCATTATTAGTCATGTTAAAGAGCTCGTCGAGGTGATTCTGTGGTCAAATTTTGAAGGTATTTGAAGCACATTTGCCGAAGTTACGGAGGTTCAAAGCTTGAAAAGTCTCGAAAGATGTGTGTTTGACCACATAAATTACTCGGTTTCTAGAAAACTCACCCAGATAGACTTAAGCATCATAAGTCATGTTAAAGAGCTCGTCGAGGTGATTCTGTGGTCAAATTTTGAAGGTATTTGAAGCACATTTGCCGAAGTTCCTGAGATTTAAAACTTGAAAAGTCACGAAAGATGTGTGTTTGAGCACATCAATTACTCGGTTTCTAGAAAACTCACCCAGATAGACTTAAGCATCATAAGTCATGTTAAAGAGCTCGTCGAGGTGATTCTGTGGTCAAATTTTGAAGGTATTTGAAGCACATTTGCCGAAGCTACGGAGGTTCAAAGCTTGAAAAGTCACGAAAGATGTGTGTTTGACCACATAAATTACTCGGTTTCTAGAAAACTCACCCAGATGGACTTAAGCATTATTAGTCATGTTAAAGAGCTCGTCGAGGTGATTCTGTGGTCAAATTTTGAAGGTATTTGAAGCACATTTGCCGAAGTTACGGAGGTTCAAAGCTTGAAAAGTCTCGAAAGATGTGTGTTTGACCACATAAATTACTCGGTTTCTAGAAAACTCACCCAGATAGACTTAAGCATCATAAGTCATGTTAAAGAGCTCGTCGAGGTGATTCTGTGGTCAAATTTTGAAGGTATTTGAAGCACATTTGCCGAAGTTCCTGAGATTTAAAACTTGAAAAGTCACGAAAGATGTGTGTTTGAGCACATCAATTACTCGGTTTCTAGAAAACTCACCCAGATAGACTTAAGCATCATAAGTCATGTTAAAGAGCTCGTCGAGGTGATTCTGTGGTCAAATTTTGAAGGTATTTGAAGCACATTTGCCGAAGCTACGGAAGTTCAAATCTTGAAAAGTCACGAAAGATGTGTGTTTGAGCACATCAATTACTCGGTTTCTAGAAAACTCACCCAGATAGACTTAAGCATCATAAGTCATGTTAAAGAGCTCGTCGAGGTGATTCTGTGGTCAAATTTTGAAGGTATTTGAAGCACATTTGCCGAAGTTCCTGAGATTTAAAACTTGAAAAGTCACGAAAGATGTGTGTTTGAGCACATCAATTACTCGGTTTCTAGAAAACTCACCCAGATAGACTTAAGCATCATAAGTCATGTTAAAGAGCTCGCCGAGGTGATTCTGTGGTCAAATTTTGAAGGTATTTGAAGCACATTTGCCGAAGTTACGGAGGTTCAAAGCTTGAAAAGTCACGAAAGATGTGTGTTTGACCACATAAATTACTCGGTTTCTAGAAAACTCACCCAGATAGACTTAAGCATCATAAGTCATGTTAAAGAGCTCGTCGAGGTGATTCTGTGGTCAAATTTTGAAGGTATTTGAAGCACATTTGCCGAAGTTACGGAGGTTCAAAGCTTGAAAAGTCACGAAAGATGTGTGTTTGACCACATAAATTACTCGGTTTCTAGAAAACTCACCCAGATAGACTTAAGCATCATAAGTCATGTTAAAGAGCTCGTCGAGGTGATTCTGTGGTCAAATTTTGAAGGTATTTGAAGCACATTTGCCGAAGTTCCTGAGATTTAAAACTTGAAAAGTCACGAAAGATGTGTGTTTGAGCACATCAATTACTCGGTTTCTAGAAAACTCACCCAGATAGACTTAAGCATCATAAGTCATGTTAAAGAGCTCGCCGAGGTGATTCTGTGGTCAAATTTTGAAGGTATTTGAAGCACATTTGCCGAAGTTACGGAGGTTCAAAGCTTGAAAAGTCACGAAAGATGTGTGTTTGACCACATAAATTACTCGGTTTCTAGAAAACTCACCCAGATAGACTTAAGCATCATAAGTCATGTTAAAGAGCTCGTCGACGTGATTCTGTGGTCAAATTTTGAAGGTATTTGAAGCACATTTGCCGAAGTTACGGAGGTTCAAAGCTTGAAAAGTCACGAAAGATGTGTGTTTGACCACATAAATTACTCGGTTTCTAGAAAACTCACCCAGATAGA
Organism: Euwallacea fornicatus; assembly: GCF_040115645.1. Classification (NCBI taxonomy): domain Eukaryota; kingdom Metazoa; phylum Arthropoda; class Insecta; order Coleoptera; family Curculionidae; genus Euwallacea; species Euwallacea fornicatus. The sequence goes on along the minus strand of NW_027096017.1, from coordinate 96,220 downwards.
CTTTAGCATTATAAGTCAAGTTACAGAGCTCGTCGAGATAATTCTGTGGTCAAATTTTGAAGGTATTTGAAGCACATTTGCCGAAGTTTCGGAGGTTCAAAGCTTGAAAAGTCACGATACATGTGTGTTTGAACACATAAATTACTAGGTTTCTAGAAAACTTACCCAGATGGTCTTAAGCATTATTAGTCATGTTAAAGAGCTCGCCGAGGTGATTCTGTGGTCAAATTTTGAAGGTATTTGAAGCACATTTGCCGAAGTTCCTGAGGTTCAAAACTTGAAAAGTCACGAAAGATGTGTGTTTGAGCACATAAATTACTCGGTTTCTAGAAAACTCACCCAGATAGACTTAAGCATTATAAGTCAAGTTACAGAGCTCGTTGAGATGATTCTGTGGTCAAATTTTGAAGGTATTTGAAGCACATTTGCCGAAGTTACGGAGGTTCAAAGCTTGAAAAGTCACGAAAGATGTGTGTTTGACCACATAAATTACTCGGTTTCTAGAAAACTCACCCAGATGGACTTAAGCATTACTAGTCATGTTAAAGAGCTCGTCGAGGTGATTCTGTGGTCAAATTTTAAAGGTATTTGAAGCACATTTGCCGAAGTTCCTGAGGTTCAAAACTTGAAAAGTCACGAAAGATGTGTGTTTGAACACATAAATTACTCGGTTTCTAGAAAACTCACCCAGATAGACTTTAGCATTATAAGTCAAGTTACAGAGCTCGTCGAGATAATTCTGTGGTCAAATTTTGAAGGTATTTGAAGCACATTTGCCGAAGTTTCGGAGGTTCAAAGCTTGAAAAGTCACGATACATGTGTGTTTGAACACATAAATTACTCGGTTTCTAGAAAACTTACCCAGATGGTCTTAAGCATTATTAGTCATGTTAAAGAGCTCGTCGAGGTGATTCTGTGGTCAAATTTTGAAGGAATTTGAAGCACATTTGCCGATGCTACGGAGGTTCAAAGCTTGAAAAGTCACGATACATGTGTGTTTGAGCACATAAATTACTCGGTTTCTAGAAAACTCACCCAGATAGACTTAAGCATCATAAGTCATGTTAAAGAGCTCGTCGAGGTGATTCTGTGGTCAAATTTTGAAGGTATTTGAAGCACATTTGCCGAAGCTACGGAAGTTCAAATCTTGAAAAGTCACGAAAGATGTGTGTTTGAGCACATCAATTACTCGGTTTCTAGAAAACTCACCCAGATAGACTTAAGCATCATAAGTCATGTTAAAGAGCTCGTCGAGGTGATTCTGTGGTCAAATTTTGAAGGAATTTGAAGCACATTTGCCGATGCTACGGAGGTTCAAAGCTTGAAAAGTCACGATACATGTGTGTTTGAACACATAAATTACTCGATTTCTAGAAAACTCACCCAGATGGACTTAAGCATCATAAGTCATGTTAAAGAGCTCGTCGAGGTGATTCTGTGGTCAAATTTTGAAGGTATTTGAAGCACATTTGCCGAAGTTCCTGAGATTTAAAACTTGAAAAGTCACGAAAGATGTGTGTTTGAGCACATCAATTACTCGGTTTCTAGAAAACTCACCCAGATAGACTTAAGCATCATAAGTCATGTTAAAGAGCTCGTCGAGGTGATTCTGTGGTCAAATTTTGAAGGTATTTGAAGCACATTTGCCGAAGCTACGGAGGTTCAAAGCTTGAAAAGTCACGAAAGATGTGTGTTTGAGCACATCAATTACTCGGTTTCTAGAAAACTCACCCAGATAGACTTAAGCATCATAAGTCATGTTAAAGAGCTCGTCGAGGTGATTCTGTGGTCAAATTTTGAAGGAATTTGAAGCACATTTGCCGATGCTACGGAGGTTCAAAGCTTGAAAAGTCACGATACATGTGTGTTTGAACACATAAATTACTCGATTTCTAGAAAACTTACCCAGATGGACTTAAGCATTATTAGTCATGTTAAAGAGCTCGTCGAGGTGATTCTGTGGTCAAATTTTGAAGGTATTTGAAGCACATTTGCCGAAGCTACGGAAGTTCAAAACTTGAAAAGTCACGAAAGATGTGTGTTTGAGCACATAAATTACTCGGTTTCTAGAAAACTCACCCAGATAGACTTTAGCATTATAAGTCAAGTTACAGAGCTCGTCGAGATAATTCTGTGGTCAAATTTTGAAGGTATTTGAAGCACATTTGCCGATGCTACGGAGGTTCAAAGCTTGAAAAGTCACGATACATGTGTGTTTGAACACATAAATTACTCGGTTTCTAGAAAACTTACCCAGATGGTCTTAAGCATTATTAGTCATGTTAAAGAGCTCGTCGAGGTGATTCTGTGGTCAAATTTTGAAGGAATTTGAAGCACATTTGCCGAAGTTACGGAGGTTCAAAGCTTGAAAAGTCACGATACATGTGTGTTTGAACACATAAATTACTCGATTTCTAGAAAACTTACCCAGATGGACTTAAGCATTATTAGTCATGTTAAAGAGCTCGTCGAGGTGATTCTGTGGTCAAATTTTGAAGGTATTTGAAGCACATTTGCCGAAGTTCCTGAGGTTCAAAACTTGAAAAGTCACGAAAGATGTGTGTTTGAGCACATAAATTACTCGGTTTCTAGAAAACTCACCCAGATAGACTTAAGCATCATAAGTCATGTTAAACAGCTCGTCGAGGTGATTCTGTGGTCAAATTTTGAAGGTATTTGAAGCACATTTGCCGAAGCTACGGAGGTTCAAAGCTTGAAAAGTCACGAAAGATATGTGTTTGAGCACATAAATTACTCGGTTTCTAGAAAACTCACCCAGATAGACTTAAGCATCATAAGTCATGTTAAAGAGCTCGTCGAGGTGATTCTGTGGTCAAATTTTGAAGGTATTTGAAGCACATTTGCCGAAGTTACGGAGGTTCAAAGCTTGAAAAGTCACGAAAGATGTGTGTTTGACCACATAAATTACTCGGTTTCTAGAAAACTCACCCAGATGGACTTAAGCATTACTAGTCATGTTAAAGAGCTCGTCGAGGTGATTCTGTGGTCAAATTTTAAAGGTATTTGAAGCACATTTGCCGAAGTTCCTGAGGTTCAAAACTTGAAAAGTCACGAAAGATGTGTGTTTGAGCACATAAATTACTCGGTTTCTAGAAAACTTACCCAGATGGACTTAAGCATTATAAGTCAAGTTACAGAGCTCGTTGAGATGATTCTGTGGTCAAATTTTGAAGGTATTTGAAGCACATTTGCCGAAGTTACGGAGGTTCAAAGCTTGAAAAGTCACGATACATGTGTGTTTGAACACATAAATTACTCGGTTTCTAGAAAACTCACCCAGATAGACTTAAGCATCATAAGTCATGTTAAAGAGCTCGTCGAGGTGATTCTGTGGTCAAATTTTGAAGGTATTTGAAGCACATTTGCCGAAGTTCCTGAGATTTAAAACTTGAAAAGTCACGAAAGATGTGTGTTTGAGCACATAAATTACTCGGTTTCTAGAAAACTCACCCAGATAGACTTTAGCATTATAAGTCAAGTTACAGAGCTCGTCGAGATAATTCTGTGGTCAAATTTTGAAGGTATTTGAAGCACATTTGCCGAAGTTTCGGAGGTTCAAAGCTTGAAAAGTCACGATACATGTGTGTTTGAACACATAAATTACTCGGTTTCTAGAAAACTTACCCAGATGGTCTTAAGCATTATTAGTCATGTTAAAGAGCTCGTCGAGGTGATTCTGTGGTCAAATTTTGAAGGAATTTGAAGCACATTTGCCGATGCTACGGAGGTTCAAAGCTTGAAAAGTCACGATACATGTGTGTTTGAGCACATAAATTACTCGGTTTCTAGAAAACTCACCCAGATAGACTTAAGCATCATAAGTCATGTTAAAGAGCTCGTCGAGGTGATTCTGTGGTCAAATTTTGAAGGTATTTGAAGCACATTTGCCGAAGCTACGGAAGTTCAAATCTTGAAAAGTCACGAAAGATGTGTGTTTGAGCACATCAATTACTCGGTTTCTAGAAAACTCACCCAGATAGACTTAAGCATCATAAGTCATGTTAAAGAGCTCGTCGAGGTGATTCTGTGGTCAAATTTTGAAGGAATTTGAAGCACATTTGCCGAAGTTCCTGAGATTTAAAACTTGAAAAGTCACGAAAGATGTGTGTTTGAGCACATCAATTACTCGGTTTCTAGAAAACTCACCCAGATAGACTTAAGCATCATAAGTCATGTTAAAGAGCTCGTCGAGGTGATTCTGTGGTCAAATTTTGAAGGTATTTGAAGCACATTTGCCGAAGTTCCTGAGATTTAAAACTTGAAAAGTCACGAAAGATGTGTGTTTGAGCGCATAAATTACTCGGTTTCTAGAAAACTCACCCAGATAGACTTAAGCATCATAAGTCATGTTAAAGAGCTCGTCGAGGTGATTCTGTGGTCAAATTTTGAAGGTATTTGAAGCACATTTGCCGATGCTACGGAGGTTCAAAGCTTGAAAAGTCACGAAAGATGTGTGTTTGAGCACATAAATTACTCGGTTTCTAGAAAACTCACCCAGATGGACTTAAGCGTTATAAGTCAAGTTACAGAGCTCGTCGAGGTGATTCTGTGGTCAAATTTTGAAGGAATTTGAAGCACATTTGCCGATGCTACGGAGGTTCAAAGCTTGAAAAGTCACGATACATGTGTGTTTGAGCACATAAATTACTCGGTTTCTAGAAAACTCACCCAGATGGACTTAAGCATTATTAGTCATGATAAAGAGCTCGTCGAGGTGATTCTGTGGTCAAATTTTGAAGGAATTTGAAGCACATTTGCCGAAGCCACGGAGGTTCAAAGCTTGAAAAGTCACGAAAGATGTGTGTTTGAGCACATCAATTACTCGGTTTCTAGAAAACTCACCCAGATGGACTTAAGCATCATAAGTCAAGTTACAGAGCTCGTCGAGATAATTCTGTGGTCAAATTTTGAAGGTATTTGAAGCACATTTGCCGATGCTACGGAGGTTCAAAGCTTGAAAAGTCACGAAAGATGTGTGTTTGAACACATCAATTACTCGGTTTCTAGAAAACTCACCCAGATGGACTTAAGCATTATAAGTCAAGTTACAGAGCTCGTCGAGGTGATTCTGTGGTCAAATTTTGAAGGTATTTGAAGCACATTTGCCGAAGTTCCTGAGATTTAAAACTTGAAAAGTCACGAAAGATGTGTGTTTGAGCGCATAAATTACTCGGTTTCTAGAAAACTCACCCAGATGGACTTAAGCATTATTAGTCATGTTAAAGAGCTCGTCGAGGTGATTCTGTGGTCAAATTTTGAAGGTATTTGAAGCACATTTGCCGAAGCTACGGAAGTTCAAATCTTGAAAAGTCACGAAAGATGTGTGTTTGAGCACATCAATTACTCGGTTTCTAGAAAACTCACCCAGATAGACTTAAGCATCATAAGTCATGTTAAAGAGCTTGTCGAGGTGATTCTGTGGTCAAATTTTGAAGGTATTTGAAGCACATTTGCCGAAGCCACGGAGGTTCAAAGCTTGAAAAGTCACGAAAGATGTGTGTTTGAGCACATCAATTACTCGGTTTCTAGAAAACTCACCCAGATAGACTTAAGCATCATAAGTCATGTTAAAGAGCTCGTCGAGGTGATTCTGTGGTCAAATTTTGAAGGTATTTGAAGCACATTTGCCGAAATTCCTGAGGTTCAAAACTTGAAAAGTCACGAAAGATGTGTGTTTGAGCACATAAATTACTCGGTTTCTAGAAAACTCACCCAGATCGACTTAAGCATTATTAGTCATGATAAAGAGCTCGTCGAGGTGATTCTGTGGTCAAATTTTGAAGGAATTTGAAGCACATTTGCCGATGCTACGGAGGTTCAAAGCTTGAAAAGTCACGATACATGTGTGTTTGAACACATAAATTACTCGATTTCTAGAAAACTTACCCAGATGGACTTAAGCATTATTAGTCATGTTAAAGAGCTCGCCGAGGTGATTCTGTGGTCAAATTTTGAAGGTATTTGAAGCACATTTGCCGAAGTTCCTGAGGTTCAAAACTTGAAAAGTCACGAAAGATGTGTGTTTGAGCACATAAATTACTCGGTTTCTAGAAAACTTACCCAGATGGACTTAAGCATTATAAGTCAAGTTACAGAGCTCGTCGAGATAATTCTGTGGTCAAATTTTGAAGGTATTTGAAGCACATTTGCCGAAGTTACGGAGGTTCAAAGCTTGAAAAGTCACGATACATGTGTGTTTCAACACATAAATTACTCGGTTTCTAGAAAACTTACCCAGATGGACTTAAGCATTATTAGTCATGTTAAAGAGCTCGTCGAGGTGATTCTGTGGTCAAATTTTGAAGGAATTTGAAGCACATTTGCCGATGCTACGGAGGTTCAAAGCTTGAAAAGTCACGATACATGTGTGTTTGAGCACATAAATTACTCGGTTTCTAGAAAACTTGCCCAGATGGACTTAAGCATTATTAGTCATGTTAAAGAGCTCGTCGAGGTGATTCTGTGGTCAAATTTTGAAGGAATTTGAAGCACATTTGCCGATGCTACGGAGGTTCAAAGCTTGAAAAGTCACGATACATGTGTGTTTGAGCACATAAATTACTCGGTTTCTAGAAAACTCACCCAGATGGACTTAAGCATTATTAGTCATGATAAAGAGCTCGTCGAGGTGATTCTGTGGTCAAATTTTGAAGGAATTTGAAGCACATTTGCCGATGCTACGGAGGTTCAAAGCTTGAAAAGTCACGATACATGTGTGTTTGAGCACATAAATTACTCGGTTTCTAGAAAACTCACCCAGATGGACTTAAGCATTATTAGTCATGATAAAGAGCTCGTCGAGGTGATTCTGTGGTCAAATTTTGAAGGAATTTGAAGCACATTTGCCGATGCTACGGAGGTTCAAAGCTTGAAAAGTCACGATACATGTGTGTTTGAGCACATAAATTACTCGGTTTCTAGAAAACTCACCCAGATATACTTAAGCATCATAAGTCATGTTAAAGAGCTCGTCGAGGTGATTCTGTGGTCAAATTTTGAAGGTATTTGAAGCACATTTGCCGAAGTTCCTGAGATTTAAAACTCGAAAAGTCACGAAAGATGTGTGTTTGAGCGCATAAATTACTCGGTTTCTAGAAACCTCACCCAGATAGACTTAAGCATCATAAGTCATGTTAAAGAGCTCGTCGAGGTGATTCTGTGGTCAAATTTTGAAGGTATTTGAAGCACATTTGCCGAAGCTACGGAGGTTCAAAGCTTGAAAAGTCACGAAAGATGTGTGTTGGAGCACATCAATTACTCGGTTTCTAGAAAACTCACCCAGATAGACTTAAGCATCATAAGTCATGTTAAAGAGCTCGTCGAGGTGATTCTGTGGTCAAATTTTGAAGGTATTTGAAGCACATTTGCCGAAGCCACGGAGGTTCAAAGCTTGAAAAGTCACGAAAGATGTGTGTTTGAGCACATCAATTACTCGGTTTCTAGAAAACTCACCCAGATGGACTTAAGCATTATAAGTCAAGTTACAGAGCTCGTCGAGATGATTCTGTGGTCAAATTTTGAAGGTATTTGAAGCACATTTGCCGATGCTACGGAGGTTCAAAGCTTGAAAAGTCACGGAAGATGTGTGTTTGAACACATCAATTACTCGGTTTCTAGAAAACTCACCCAGATGGACTTAAGCATTATAAGTCAAGTTACAGAGCTCGTCGAGGTGATTCTGTGGTCAAATTTTGAAGGAATTTGAAGCACATTTGCCGATGCTACGGAGGTTCAAAGCTTGAAAAGTCACGATACATGTGTGTTTGAGCACATAAATTACTCGGTTTCTAGAAAACTCACCCAGATGGACTTAAGCATTATTAGTCATGATAAAGAGCTCGTCGAGGTGATTCTGTGGTCAAATTTTGAAGGAATTTGAAGCACATTTGCCGAAGCCACGGAGGTTCAAAGCTTGAAAAGTCACGAAAGATGTGTGTTTGAGCACATCAATTACTCGGTTTCTAGAAAACTCACCCAGATGGACTTAAGCATCATAAGTCAAGTTACAGAGCTCGTCGAGATAATTCTGTGGTCAAATTTTGAAGGTATTTGAAGCACATTAGCCGGAGCTGCGGATGTTCAAAGCTTGAAAAGTCACGAAAGATGTGTGTTTGAACACATCAATTACACGGTTTCTAGAAAACTCACACAGATGGACTTAAGCATTACTAGTCATGTTAAAGAGCTCGTCGAGGTGATTCTGTGGTCAAATTTTGAAGGAATTTGAAGCACATTTGCCGATGCTACGGAGGTTCAAAGCTTGAAAAGTCACGATACATGTGTGTTTGAGCACATAAATTACTCGGTTTCTAGAAAACTTGCCCAGATGGACTTAAGCATTATTAGTCATGTTAAAGAGCTCGTCGAGGTGATTCTGTGGTCAAATTTTGAAGGAATTTGAAGCACATTTGCCGATGCTACGGAGGTTCAAAGCTTGAAAAGTCACGATACATGTGTGTTTGAGCACATAAATTACTCGGTTTCTAGAAAACTTACCCAGATGGACTTAAGCATTACTAGTCATGTTAAAGAGCTCGCCGAGGTGATTCTGTGGTCAAATTTTGAAGGTATTTGAAGCACATTTGCCGAAATTCCTGAGGTTCAAAACTTGAAAAGTCACGAAAGATGTGTGTTTGAGCACATAAATTACTCGGTTTCTAGAAAACTTACCCAGATGGACTTAAGCATTATAAGTCAAGTTACAGAGCTCGTCGAGATAATTCTGTGGTCAAATTTTGAAGGTATTTGAAGCACATTTGCCGAAGTTACGGAGGTTCAAAGCTTGAAAAGTCACGATACATGTGTGTTTCAACACATAAATTACTCGGTTTCTAGAAAACTTACCCAGATGGACTTAAGCATTATTAGTCATGTTAAAGAGCTCGTCGAGGTGATTCTGTGGTCAAATTTTGAAGGTATTTGAAGAACATTTGCCGATGCTACGGAGGTTCAAAGCTTGAAAAGTCACGATACATGTGTGTTTGAGCACATAAATTTCTCGGTTTCTAGAAAACTTACCCAGATGGACTTAAGCATTATAAGTCAAGTTACAGAGCTCGTCGAGGTGATTCTGTGGTCAAATTTTGAAGGTATTTGAAGCACATTTGCCGATGCTACGGAGGTTCAAAGCTTGAAAAGTCACGAAAGATGTGTGTTTGAACACATCAATTACTCGGTTTCTAGAAAACTCACACAGATGGACTTAAGCATTACTAGTCATGTTAAAGAGCTCGTCGAGGTGATTCTGTGGTCAAATTTTGAAGGAATTTGAAGAACATTTGCCGATGCTACGGAGGTTCAAAGCTTGAAAAGTCACGATACATATGTGTTTGAGCACATAAATTTCTCGGTTTCTAGAAAACTTACCCAGATGGACTTAAGCATTATTAGTCATGTTAAAGAGCTCGTCGAGGTGATTCTGTGGTCAAATTTTGAAGGAATTTGAAGCACATTTGCCGATGCTACGGAGGTTCAAAGCTTGAAAAGTCACGATACATGTGTGTTTGAGCACATAAATTACTCGGTTTCTAGAAAACTCACCCAGATGGACTTAAGCATTATTAGTCATGATAAAGAGCTCGTCGAGGTGATTCTGTGGTCAAATTTTGAAGGAATTTGAAGCACATTTGCCGATGCTACGGAGGTTCAAAGCTTGAAAAGTCACGATACATGTGTGTTTGAGCACATAAATTACTCGGTTTCTAGAAAACTCACCCAGATATACTTAAGCATCATAAGTCATGTTAAAGAGCTCGTCGAGGTGATTCTGTGGTCAAATTTTGAAGGTATTTGAAGCACATTTGCCGAAGTTCCTGAGATTTAAAACTTGAAAAGTCACGAAAGATGTGTGTTTGAGCGCATAAATTACTCGGTTTCTAGAAAACTCACCCAGATGGACTTAAGCATTATTAGTCATGTTAAAGAGCTCGTCGAGGTGATTCTGTGGTCAAATTTTGAAGGTATTTGAAGCACATTTGCCGAAGCTACGGAGGTTCAAAGCTTGAAAAGTCACGAAAGATGTGTGTTGGAGCACATCAATTACTCGGTTTCTAGAAAACTCACCCAGATGGACTTAAGCATTATAAGTCAAGTTACAGAGCTCGTCGAGATGATTCTGTGGTCAAATTTTGAAGGTATTTGAAGCACATTTGCCGAAGCCACGGAGGTTCAAAGCTTGAAAAGTCACGAAAGATGTGTGTTTGAGCACATCAATTACTCGGTTTCTAGAAAACTCACCCAGATGGACTTAAGCATTATAAGTCAAGTTACAGAGCTCGTCGAGGTGATTCTGTGGTCAAATTTTGAAGGAATTTGAAGCACATTTGCCGATGCTACGGAGGTTCAAAGCTTGAAAAGTCACGATACATGTGTGTTTGAGCACATAAATTACTCGGTTTCTAGAAAACTCACCCAGATGGACTTAAGCATTATTAGTCATGATAAAGAGCTCGTCGAGGTGATTCTGTGGTCAAATTTTGAAGGAATTTGAAGCACATTTGCCGAAGCCACGGAGGTTCAAAGCTTGAAAAGTCACGAAAGATGTGTGTTTGAGCACATCAATTACTCGGTTTCTAGAAAACTCACCCAGATGGACTTAAGCATTATTAGTCATGTTAAAGAGCTCGTCGAGGTGATTCTGTGGTCAAATTTTGAAGGAATTTGAAGCACATTTGCCGAAGTTCCTGAGATTCAAAACTTGAAAAGTCACGAAAGATGTGTGTTTGAGCACATAAATTACTCGGTTTCTAGAAAACTTACCCAGATGGACTTAAGCATTATAAGTCAAGTTACAGAGCTCGTCGAGGTGATTCTGTGGTCAAATTTTGAAGGTATTTGAAGCACATTAGCCGGAGCTGCGGATGTTCAAAGCTTGAAAAGTCACGAAAGATGTGTGTTTGAACACATCAATTACACGGTTTCTAGAAAACTCACACAGATGGACTTAAGCATTACTAGTCATGTTAAAGAGCTCGTCGAGGTGATTCTGTGGTCAAATTTTGAAGGAATTTGAAGCTCATTTGCCGATGCTACGGAGGTTCAAAGCTTGAAAAGTCACGATACATGTGTGTTTGAGCACATAAATTACTCGGTTTCTAGAAAACTTGCCCAGATGGACTTAAGCATTATTAGTCATGTTAAAGAGCTCGTCGAGGTGATTCTGTGGTCAAATTTTGAAGGAATTTGAAGCACATTTGCCGATGCTACGGAGGTTCAAAGCTTGAAAAGTCACGATACATGTGTGTTTGAGCACATAAATTACTCGGTTTCTAGAAAACTTACCCAGATGGACTTAAGCATTACTAGTCATGTTAAAGAGCTCGCCGAGGTGATTCTGTGGTCAAATCTTGAAGGAATTTGAAGCACATTTGCCGAAGTTCCTGAGATTCAAAACTTGAAAAGTCACGAAAGATGTGTGTTTGAGCACATAAATTACTCGGTTTCTAGAAAACTTACCCAGATGGACTTAAGCATTATAAGTCAAGTTACAGAGCTCGTCGAGGTGATTCTGTGGTCAAATTTTGAAGGTATTTGAAGCACATTAGCCGGAGCTGCGGATGTTCAAAGCTTGAAAAGTCACGAAAGATGTGTGTTTGAACACATCAATTACACGGTTTCTAGAAAACTCACACAGATGGACTTAAGCATTACTAGTCATGTTAAAGAGCTCGTCGAGGTGATTCTGTGGTCAAATTTTGAAGGAATTTGAAGCTCATTTGCCGATGCTACGGAGGTTCAAAGCTTGAAAAGTCACGATACATGTGTGTTTGAGCACATAAATTACTCGGTTTCTAGAAAACTTGCCCAGATGGACTTAAGCATTATTAGTCATGTTAAAGAGCTCGTCGAGGTGATTCTGTGGTCAAATTTTGAAGGAATTTGAAGCACATTTGCCGATGCTACGGAGGTTCAAAGCTTGAAAAGTCACGATACATGTGTGTTTGAGCACATAAATTACTCGGTTTCTAGAAAACTTACCCAGATGGACTTAAGCATTACTAGTCATGTTAAAGAGCTCGCCGAGGTGATTCTGTGGTCAAATCTTGAAGGTATTTGAAGCACATTTGCCGAAGTTCCTGAGGTTCAAAACTTGAAAAGTCACGAAAGATGTGTGTTTGAGCACATAAATTACTCGGTTTCTAGAAAACTCACCCAGATAGACTTAAGCATTATAAGTCAAGTTACAGAGCTCGTCGAGATGATTCTGTGGTCAAATTTTGAAGGTATTTGAAGCACATTTGCCGATGCTACGGAGGTTCAAAGCTTGAAAAGTCACGAAAGATGTGTGTTTGAACACATCAATTACTCGGTTTCTAGAAAACTCACACAGATGGACTTAAGCATTACTAGTCATGTTAAAGAGCTCGTCGAGGTGATTCTGTGGTCAAATTTTGAAGGAATTTGAAGCACATTTGCCGATGCTACGGAGGTTCAAAGCTTGAAAAGTCACGATACATGTGTGTTTGAGCACATAAATTACTCGGTTTCTAGAAAACTTACCCAGATGGACTTAAGCATTACTAGTCATGTTAAAGAGCTCGCCGAGGTGATTCTGTGGTCAAATCTTGAAGGTATTTGAAGCACATTTGCCGAAGTTCCTGAGGTTCAAAACTTGAAAAGTCACGAAAGATGTGTGTTTGAGCACATAAATTACTCGGTTTCTAGAAAACTCACCCAGATAGACTTAAGCATTATAAGTCAAGTTACAGAGCTCGTCGAGATGATTCTGTGGTCAAATTTTGAAGGTATTTGAAGCACATTTGCCGATGCTACGGAGGTTCAAAGCTTGAAAAGTCACGAAAGATGTGTGTTTGAGCACATAAATTACTCGGTTTCTAGAAAACTTACCCAGATGGACTTAAGCATTATTAGTCATGTTAAAGAGCTCGTCGAGGTGATTCTGTGGTCAAATTTTGAAGGAATTTGAAGCACATTTGCCGATGCTACGGAGGTTCAAAGCTTGAAAAGTCACGATACATGTGTGTTTGAGCACATAAATTACTCGGTTTCTAGAAAACTTGCCCAGATGGACTTAAGCATTATTAGTCATGTTAAAGAGCTCGTCGAGGTGATTCTGTGGTCAAATTTTGAAGGAATTTGAAGCACATTTGCCGATGCTACGGAGGTTCAAAGCTTGAAAAGTCACGATACATGTGTGTTTGAGCACATAAATTACTCGGTTTCTAGAAAACTCACCCAGATGGACTTAAGCATTATTAGTCATGATAAAGAGCTCGTAGAGGTGATTCTGTGGTCAAATTTTGAAGGAATTTGAAGCACATTTGCCGATGCTACGGAGGTTCAAAGCTTGAAAAGTCACGATACATGTGTGTTTGAGCACATAAATTACTCGGTTTCTAGAAAACTCACCCAGATATACTTAAGCATCATAAGTCATGTTAAAGAGCTCGTCGAGGTGATTCTGTGGTCAAATTTTGAAGGTATTTGAAGCACATTTGCCGAAGTTCCTGAGATTTAAAACTTGAAAAGTCACGAAAGATGTGTGTTTGAGCGCATAAATTACTCGGTTTCTAGAAAACTCACCCAGATATACTTAAGCATCATAAGTCATGTTAAAGAGCTCGTCGAGGTGATTCTGTGGTCAAATTTTGAAGGTATTTGAAGCACATTTGCCGAAGCTACGGAAGTTCAAATCTTGAAAAGTCACGAAAGATGTGTGTTTGAGCACATCAATTACTCGGTTTCTAGAAACCTCACCCAGATAGACTTAAGCATCATAAGTCATGTTAAAGAGCTCGTCGAGGTGATTCTGTGGTCAAATTTTGAAGGTATTTGAAGCACATTTGCCGAAGCTACGGAGGTTCAAAGCTTGAAAAGTCACGAAAGATGTGTGTTGGAGCACATCAATTACTCGGTTTCTAGAAAACTCACCCAGATAGACTTAAGCATCATAAGTCATGTTAAAGAGCTCGTCGAGCTGATTCTGTGGTCAAATTTTGAAGGTATTTGAAGCACATTTGCCGAAGCCACGGAGGTTCAAAGCTTGAAAAGTCACGAAAGATGTGTGTTTGAGCACATCAATTACTCGGTTTCTAGAAAACTCACCCAGATGGACTTAAGCATTATAAGTCAAGTTACAGAGCTCGTCGAGATGATTCTGTGGTCAAATTTTGAAGGTATTTGAAGCACATTTGCCGATGCTACGGAGGTTCAAAGCTTGAAAAGTCACGAAAGATGTGTGTTTGAACACATCAATTACTCGGTTTCTAGAAAACTCACCCAGATGGACTTAAGCATTATAAGTCAAGTTACAGAGCTCGTCGAGGTGATTCTGTGGTCAAATTTTGAAGGAATTTGAAGCACATTTGCCGATGCTACGGAGGTTCAAAGCTTGAAAAGTCACGATACATGTGTGTTTGAGCACATAAATTACTCGGTTTCTAGAAAACTCACCCAGATGGACTTAAGCATTATTAGTCATGATAAAGAGCTCGTCGAGGTGATTCTGTGGTCAAATTTTGAAGGAATTTGAAGCACATTTGCCGAAGCCACGGAGGTTCAAAGCTTGAAAAGTCACGAAAGATGTGTGTTTGAGCACATCAATTACTCGGTTTCTAGAAAACTCACCCAGATGGACTTAAGCATCATAAGTCAAGTTACAGAGCTCGTCGAGATAATTCTGTGGTCAAATTTTGAAGGTATTTGAAGCACATTTGCCGATGCTACGGAGGTTCAAAGCTTGAAAAGTCACGAAAGATGTGTGTTTGAACACATCAATTACTCGGTTTCTAGAAAACTCACCCAGATGGACTTAAGCATTATTAGTCATGTTAAAGAGCTCGTCGAGGTGATTCTGTGGTCAAATTTTGAAGGAATTTGAAGCACATTTGCCGAAGTTCCTGAGATTCAAAACTTGAAAAGTCACGAAAGATGTGTGTTTGAGCACATAAATTACTCGGTTTCTAGAAAACTTACCCAGATGGACTTAAGCATTATAAGTCAAGTTACAGAGCTCGTCGAGGTGATTCTGTGGTCAAATTTTGAAGGTATTTGAAGCACATTAGCCGGAGCTGCGGATGTTCAAAGCTTGAAAAGTCACGAAAGATGTGTGTTTGAACACATCAATTACACGGTTTCTAGAAAACTCACACAGATGGACTTAAGCATTACTAGTCATGTTAAAGAGCTCGTCGAGGTGATTCTGTGGTCAAATTTTGAAGGAATTTGAAGCACATTTGCCGATGCTACGGAGGTTCAAAGCTTGAAAAGTCACGATACATGTGTGTTTGAGCACATAAATTACTCGGTTTCTAGAAAACTTGCCCAGATGGACTTAAGCATTATTAGTCATGTTAAAGAGCTCGTCGAGGTGATTCTGTGGTCAAATTTTGAAGGAATTTGAAGCACATTTGCCGATGCTACGGAGGTTCAAAGCTTGAAAAGTCACGATACATGTGTGTTTGAACACATCAATTACACGGTTTCTAGAAAACTCACACAGATGGACTTAAGCATTACTAGTCATGTTAAAGAGCTCGTCGAGGTGATTCTGTGGTCAAATTTTGAAGGTATTTGAAGCACATTTGCCGAAGTTCCTGAGATTCAAAACTTGAAAAGTAACGAAAGATGTGTGTTTGAGCACATAAATTACTCGGTTTCTAGAAAACTTACCCAGATGGACTTAAGCATTATAAGTCAAGTTACAGAGCTCGTCGAGGTGATTCTGTGGTCAAATTTTGAAGGTATTTGAAGCACATTTGCCGATGCTACGGAGGTTCAAAGCTTGAAAAGTCACGAAAGATGTGTGTTTGAACACATCAATTACTCGGTTTCTAGAAAACTCACACAGATGGACTTAAGCATTACTAGTCATGTTAAAGAGCTCGTCGAGGTGATTCTGTGGTCAAATTTTGAAGGAATTTGAAGCACATTTGCCGATGCTACGGAGGTTCAAAGCTTGAAAAGTCACGATACATGTGTGTTTGAGCACATAAATTACTCGGTTTCTAGAAAACTTACCCAGATGGACTTAAGCATTACTAGTCATGTTAAAGAGCTCGCCGAGGTGATTCTGTGGTCAAATCTTGAAGGTATTTGAAGCACATTTGCCGAAGTTCCTGAGGTTCAAAACTTGAAAAGTCACGAAAGATGTGTGTTTGAGCACATAAATTACTCGGTTTCTAGAAAACTCACCCAGATATACTTAAGCATCATAAGTCATGTTAAAGAGCTCGTCGAGGTGATTCTGTGGTCAAATTTTGAAGGTATTTGAAGCACATTTGCCGAAGCTACGGAAGTTCAAATCTTGAAAAGTCACGAAAGATGTGTGTTTGAGCACATAAATTACTCGGTTTCTAGAAAACTCACCCAGATATACTTAAGCATCATAAGTCATGTTAAAGAGCTCGTCGAGGTGATTCTGTGGTCAAATTTTGAAGGTATTTGAAGCACATTTGCCGAAGCTACGGAAGTTCAAATCTTGAAAAGTCACGAAAGATGTGTGTTTGAGCACATCAATTACTCGGTTTCTAGAAACCTCACCCAGATAGACTTAAGCATCATAAGTCATGTTAAAGAGCTCGTCGAGGTGATTCTGTGGTCAAATTTTGAAGGTATTTGAAGCACATTTGCCGAAGCTACGGAGGTTCAAAGCTTGAAAAGTCACGAAAGATGTGTGTTGGAGCACATCAATTACTCGGTTTCTAGAAAACTCACCCAGATAGACTTAAGCATCATAAGTCATGTTAAAGAGCTCGTCGAGCTGATTCTGTGGTCAAATTTTGAAGGTATTTGAAGCACATTTGCCGAAGCCACGGAGGTTCAAAGCTTGAAAAGTCACGAAAGATGTGTGTTTGAGCACATCAATTACTCGGTTTCTAGAAAACTCACCCAGATGGACTTAAGCATTATAAGTCAAGTTACAGAGCTCGTCGAGATGATTCTGTGGTCAAATTTTGAAGGTATTTGAAGCACATTTGCCGATGCTACGGAGGTTCAAAGCTTGAAAAGTCACGAAAGATGTGTGTTTGAACACATCAATTACTCGGTTTCTAGAAAACTCACCCAGATGGACTTAAGCATTATAAGTCAAGTTACAGAGCTCGTCGAGGTGATTCTGTGGTCAAATTTTGAAGGAATTTGAAGCACATTTGCCGATGCTACGGAGGTTCAAAGCTTGAAAAGTCACGATACATGTGTGTTTGAGCACATAAATTACTCGGTTTCTAGAAAACTCACCCAGATGGACTTAAGCATTATTAGTCATGATAAAGAGCTCGTCGAGGTGATTCTGTGGTCAAATTTTGAAGGAATTTGAAGCACATTTGCCGAAGCCACGGAGGTTCAAAGCTTGAAAAGTCACGAAAGATGTGTGTTTGAGCACATCAATTACTCGGTTTCTAGAAAACTCACCCAGATGGACTTAAGCATCATAAGTCAAGTTACAGAGCTCGTCGAGATAATTCTGTGGTCAAATTTTGAAGGTATTTGAAGCACATTTGCCGATGCTACGGAGGTTCAAAGCTTGAAAAGTCACGAAAGATGTGTGTTTGAACACATCAATTACTCGGTTTCTAGAAAACTCACCCAGATGGACTTAAGCATTATTAGTCATGTTAAAGAGCTCGTCGAGGTGATTCTGTGGTCAAATTTTGAAGGAATTTGAAGCACATTTGCCGAAGTTCCTGAGATTCAAAACTTGAAAAGTCACGAAAGATGTGTGTTTGAGCACATAAATTACTCGGTTTCTAGAAAACTTACCCAGATGGACTTAAGCATTATAAGTCAAGTTACAGAGCTCGTCGAGGTGATTCTGTGGTCAAATTTTGAAGGTATTTGAAGCACATTAGCCGGAGCTGCGGATGTTCAAAGCTTGAAAAGTCACGAAAGATGTGTGTTTGAACACATCAATTACACGGTTTCTAGAAAACTCACACAGATGGACTTAAGCATTACTAGTCATGTTAAAGAGCTCGTCGAGGTGATTCTGTGGTCAAATTTTGAAGGAATTTGAAGCACATTTGCCGATGCTACGGAGGTTCAAAGCTTGAAAAGTCACGATACATGTGTGTTTGAGCACATAAATTACTCGGTTTCTAGAAAACTTGCCCAGATGGACTTAAGCATTATTAGTCATGTTAAAGAGCTCGTCGAGGTGATTCTGTGGTCAAATTTTGAAGGAATTTGAAGCACATTTGCCGATGCTACGGAGGTTCAAAGCTTGAAAAGTCACGATACATGTGTGTTTGAACACATCAATTACACGGTTTCTAGAAAACTCACACAGATGGACTTAAGCATTACTAGTCATGTTAAAGAGCTCGTCGAGGTGATTCTGTGGTCAAATTTTGAAGGTATTTGAAGCACATTTGCCGAAGTTCCTGAGATTCAAAACTTGAAAAGTAACGAAAGATGTGTGTTTGAGCACATAAATTACTCGGTTTCTAGAAAACTTACCCAGATGGACTTAAGCATTATAAGTCAAGTTACAGAGCTCGTCGAGGTGATTCTGTGGTCAAATTTTGAAGGTATTTGAAGCACATTTGCCGATGCTACGGAGGTTCAAAGCTTGAAAAGTCACGAAAGATGTGTGTTTGAACACATCAATTACTCGGTTTCTAGAAAACTCACACAGATGGACTTAAGCATTACTAGTCATGTTAAAGAGCTCGTCGAGGTGATTCTGTGGTCAAATTTTGAAGGAATTTGAAGCACATTTGCCGATGCTACGGAGGTTCAAAGCTTGAAAAGTCACGATACATGTGTGTTTGAGCACATAAATTACTCGGTTTCTAGAAAACTTACCCAGATGGACTTAAGCATTACTAGTCATGTTAAAGAGCTCGCCGAGGTGATTCTGTGGTCAAATCTTGAAGGTATTTGAAGCACATTTGCCGAAGTTCCTGAGGTTCAAAACTTGAAAAGTCACGAAAGATGTGTGTTTGAGCACATAAATTACTCGGTTTCTAGAAAACTCACCCAGATAGACTTAAGCATTATAAGTCAAGTTACAGAGCTCGTCGAGATGATTCTGTGGTCAAATTTTGAAGGTATTTGAAGCACATTTGCCGATGCTACGGAGGTTCAAAGCTTGAAAAGTCACGAAAGATGTGTGTTTGAGCACATCAATTACTCGGTTTCTAGAAAACTCACCCAGATGGACTTAAGCATTATAAGTCAAGTTACAGAGCTCGTCGAGGTGATTCTGTGGTCAAATTTTGAAGGTATTTGAAGCACATTTGCCGATGCTACGGAGGTTCAAAGCTTGAAAAGTCACGATACATGTGTGTTTGAGCACATAAATTACTCGGTTTCTAGAAAACTCACCCAGATGGACTTAAGCATTATTAGTCATGATAAAGAGCTCGTCGAGGTGATTCTGTGGTCAAATTTTGAAGGAATTTGAAGCACATTTGCCGATGCTACGGAGGTTCAAAGCTTGAAAAGTCACGATACATGTGTGTTTGAGCACATAAATTACTCGGTTTCTAGAAAACTCACCCAGATATACTTAAGCATCATAAGTCATGTTAAAGAGCTCGTCGAGGTGATTCTGTGGTCAAATTTTGAAGGTATTTGAAGCACATTTGCCGAAGTTCCTGAGATTTAAAACTTGAAAAGTCACGAAAGATGTGTGTTTGAGCGCATAAATTACTCGGTTTCTAGAAAACTCACCCAGATGGACTTAAGCATTATTAGTCATGTTAAAGAGCTCGTCGAGGTGATTCTGTGGTCAAATTTTGAAGGTATTTGAAGCACATTTGCCGAAGCTACGGAAGTTCAAATCTTGAAAAGTCACGAAAGATGTGTGTTTGAGCACATCAATTACTCGGTTTCTAGAAACCTCACCCAGATAGACTTAAGCATCATAAGTCATGTTAAAGAGCTCGTCGAGGTGATTCTGTGGTCAAATTTTGAAGGTATTTGAAGCACATTTGCCGAAGCCACGGAGGTTCAAAGCTTGAAAAGTCACGAAAGATGTGTGTTTGAGCACATCAATTACTCGGTTTCTAGAAAACTCACCCAGATGGACTTAAGCATTATAAGTCAAGTTACAGAGCTCGTCGAGATGATTCTGTGGTCAAATTTTGAAGGTATTTGAAGCACATTTGCCGATGCTACGGAGGTTCAAAGCTTGAAAAGTCACGATACATGTGTGTTTGAGCACATAAATTACTCGGTTTCTAGAAAACTCACCCAGATGGACTTAAGCATTATTAGTCATGATAAAGAGCTCGTCGAGGTGATTCTGTGGTCAAATTTTGAAGGAATTTGAAGCACATTTGCCGAAGCCACGGAGGTTCAAAGCTTGAAAAGTCACGAAAGATGTGTGTTTGAGCACATCAATTACTCGGTTTCTAGAAAACTCACCCAGATGGACTTAAGCATCATAAGTCAAGTTACAGAGCTCGTCGAGATAATTCTGTGGTCAAATTTTGAAGGTATTTGAAGCACATTTGCCGATGCTACGGAGGTTCAAAGCTTGAAAAGTCACGATACATGTGTGTTTGAGCACATAAATTACTCGGTTTCTAGAAAACTTACCCAGATGGACTTAAGCATTATTAGTCATGTTAAAGAGCTCGTCGAGGTGATTCTGTGGTCAAATTTTGAAGGAATTTGAAGCACATTTGCCGATGCTACGGAGGTTCAAAGCTTGAAAAGTCACGATACATGTGTGTTTGAGCACATAAATTACTCGGTTTCTAGAAAACTTGCCCAGATGGACTTAAGCATTATTAGTCATGTTAAAGAGCTCGTCGAGGTGATTCTGTGGTCAAATTTTGAAGGAATTTGAAGCACATTTGCCGATGCTACGGAGGTTCAAAGCTTGAAAAGTCACGATACATGTGTGTTTGAGCACATAAATTACTCGGTTTCTAGAAAACTCACCCAGATGGACTTAAGCATTATTAGTCATGATAAAGAGCTCGTCGAGGTGATTCTGTGGTCAAATTTTGAAGGAATTTGAAGCACATTTGCCGATGCTACGGAGGTTCAAAGCTTGAAAAGTCACGATACATGTGTGTTTGAGCACATAAATTACTCGGTTTCTAGAAAACTCACCCAGATATACTTAAGCATCATAAGTCATGTTAAAGAGCTCGTCGAGGTGATTCTGTGGTCAAATTTTGAAGGTATTTGAAGCACATTTGCCGAAGCTACGGAAGTTCAAATCTTGAAAAGTCACGAAAGATGTGTGTTTGAGCACATCAATTACTCGGTTTCTAGAAACCTCACCCAGATAGACTTAAGCATCATAAGTCATGTTAAAGAGCTCGTCGAGGTGATTCTGTGGTCAAATTTTGAAGGTATTTGAAGCACATTTGCCGAAGCTACGGAGGTTCAAAGCTTGAAAAGTCACGAAAGATGTGTGTTGGAGCACATCAATTACTCGGTTTCTAGAAAACTCACCCAGATAGACTTAAGCATCATAAGTCATGTTAAAGAGCTCGTCGAGCTGATTCTGTGGTCAAATTTTGAAGGTATTTGAAGCACATTTGCCGAAGCCACGGAGGTTCAAAGCTTGAAAAGTCACGAAAGATGTGTGTTTGAGCACATCAATTACTCGGTTTCTAGAAAACTCACCCAGATGGACTTAAGCATTATAAGTCAAGTTACAGAGCTCGTCGAGATGATTCTGTGGTCAAATTTTGAAGGTATTTGAAGCACATTTGCCGATGCTACGGAGGTTCAAAGCTTGAAAAGTCACGAAAGATGTGTGTTTGAACACATCAATTACTCGGTTTCTAGAAAACTCACCCAGATGGACTTAAGCATTATAAGTCAAGTTACAGAGCTCGTCGAGGTGATTCTGTGGTCAAATTTTGAAGGAATTTGAAGCACATTTGCCGATGCTACGGAGGTTCAAAGCTTGAAAAGTCACGATACATGTGTGTTTGAGCACATAAATTACTCGGTTTCTAGAAAACTCACCCAGATGGACTTAAGCATTATTAGTCATGATAAAGAGCTCGTCGAGGTGATTCTGTGGTCAAATTTTGAAGGAATTTGAAGCACATTTGCCGAAGCCACGGAGGTTCAAAGCTTGAAAAGTCACGAAAGATGTGTGTTTGAACACATCAATTACTCGGTTTCTAGAAAACTCACCCAGATGGACTTAAGCATTATTAGTCATGTTAAAGAGCTCGTCGAGGTGATTCTGTGGTCAAATTTTGAAGGAATTTGAAGCACATTTGCCGAAGTTCCTGAGATTCAAAACTTGAAAAGTCACGAAAGATGTGTGTTTGAGCACATAAATTACTCGGTTTCTAGAAAACTTACCCAGATGGACTTAAGCATTATAAGTCAAGTTACAGAGCTCGTCGAGGTGATTCTGTGGTCAAATTTTGAAGGAATTTGAAGCACATTTGCCGAAGTTCCTGAGATTCAAAACTTGAAAAGTCACGAAAGATGTGTGTTTGAGCACATAAATTACTCGGTTTCTAGAAAACTTACCCAGATGGACTTAAGCATCATAAGTCAAGTTACAGAGCTCGTCGAGATAATTCTGTGGTCAAATTTTGAAGGTATTTGAAGCACATTTGCCGATGCTACGGAGGTTCAAAGCTTGAAAAGTCACGAAAGATGTGTGTTTGAACACATCAATTACTCGGTTTCTAGAAAACTCACCCAGATGGACTTAAGCATTATTAGTCATGTTAAAGAGCTCGTCGAGGTGATTCTGTGGTCAAATTTTGAAGGAATTTGAAGCACATTTGCCGAAGTTCCTGAGATTCAAAACTTGAAAAGTCACGAAAGATGTGTGTTTGAGCACATAAATTACTCGGTTTCTAGAAAACTTACCCAGATGGACTTAAGCATTATAAGTCAAGTTACAGAGCTCGTCGAGGTGATTCTGTGGTCAAATTTTGAAGGTATTTGAAGCACATTAGCCGGAGCTGCGGATGTTCAAAGCTTGAAAAGTCACGAAAGATGTGTGTTTGAACACATCAATTACACGGTTTCTAGAAAACTCACACAGATGGACTTAAGCATTACTAGTCATGTTAAAGAGCTCGTCGAGGTGATTCTGTGGTCAAATTTTGAAGGAATTTGAAGCACATTTGCCGATGCTACGGAGGTTCAAAGCTTGAAAAGTCACGATACATGTGTGTTTGAGCACATAAATTACTCGGTTTCTAGAAAACTTGCCCAGATGGACTTAAGCATTATTAGTCATGTTAAAGAGCTCGTCGAGGTGATTCTGTGGTCAAATTTTGAAGGAATTTGAAGCACATTTGCCGATGCTACGGAGGTTCAAAGCTTGAAAAGTCACGATACATGTGTGTTTGAGCACATAAATTACTCGGTTTCTAGAAAACTTGCCCAGATGGACTTAAGCATTATTAGTCATGTTAAAGAGCTCGTCGAGGTGATTCTGTGGTCAAATTTTGAAGGAATTTGAAGCACATTTGCCGATGCTACGGAGGTTCAAAGCTTTAAAAGTCACGAAAGATGTGTGTTTGAGCACATCAATTACTCGGTTTCTAGAAAACTCACCCAGATAGACTTAAGCATTATAAGTCAAGTTACAGAGCTCGTCGAGATGATTCTGTGGTCAAATTTTGAAGGTATTTGAAGCACATTTGCCGATGCTACGGAGGTTCAAAGCTTTAAAAGTCACGAAAGATGTGTGTTTGAGCACATCAATTACTCGGTTTCTAGAAAACTCACCCAGATGGACTTAAGCATTATAAGTCAAGTTACAGAGCTCGTCGAGGTGATTCTGTGGTCAAATTTTGAAGGTATTTGAAGCACATTTGCCGATGCTACGGAGGTTCAAAGCTTGAAAAGTCACGAAAGATGTGTGTTTGAACACATCAATTACTCGGTTTCTAGAAAACTCACACAGATGGACTTAAGCATTACTAGTCATGTTAAAGAGCTCGTCGAGGTGATTCTGTGGTCAAATTTTGAAGGAATTTGAAGCACATTTGCCGAAGTTCCTGAGATTCAAAACTTGAAAAGTCACGAAAGATGTGTGTTTGAGCACATAAATTACTCGGTTTCTAGAAAACTTACCCAGGTGGACTTAAGCATTATAAGTCAAGTTACAGAGCTCGTCGAGGTGATTCTGTGGTCAAATTTTGAAGGTATTTGAAGCACATTAGCCGGAGCTGCGGAGGTTCAAAGCTTGAAAAGTCACGAAAGATGTGTGTTTGAACACATCAATTACACGGTTTCTAGAAAACTCACACAGATGGACTTAAGCATTACTAGTCATGTTAAAGAGCTCGTCGAGGTGATTCTGTGGTCAAATTTTGAAGGTATTTGAAGCACATTTGCCGAAGTTCCTGAGACTCAAAACTTGAAAAGTAACGAAAGATGTGTGTTTGAGCACATAAATTACTCGGTTTCTAGAAAACTTACCCAGATGGACTTAAGCATTATAAGTCAAGTTACAGAGCTCGTCGAGGTGATTCTGTGGTCAAATTTTGAAGGTATTTGAAGCACATTTGCCGATGCTACGGAGGTTCAAAGCTTGAAAAGTCACGAAAGATGTGTGTTTGAACACATCAATTACTCGGTTTCTAGAAAACTCACACAGATGGACTTAAGCATTACTAGTCATGTTAAAGAGCTCGTCGAGGTGATTCTGTGGTCAAATTTTGAAGGAATTTGAAGCACATTTGCCGATGCTACGGAGGTTCAAAGCTTGAAAAGTCACGATACATGTGTGTTTGAGCACATAAATTACTCGGTTTCTAGAAAACTTACCCAGATGGACTTAAGCATTACTAGTCATGTTAAAGAGCTCGCCGAGGTGATTCTGTGGTCAAATCTTGAAGGTATTTGAAGCACATTTGCCGAAGTTCCTGAGGTTCAAAACTTGAAAAGTCACGAAAGATGTGTGTTTGAGCACATAAATTACTCGGTTTCTAGAAAACTCACCCAGATAGACTTAAGCATTATAAGTCAAGTTACAGAGCTCGTCGAGATGATTCTGTGGTCAAATTTTGAAGGTATTTGA
Source organism: Euwallacea fornicatus (assembly GCF_040115645.1). Lineage (NCBI taxonomy): Eukaryota > Metazoa > Arthropoda > Insecta > Coleoptera > Curculionidae > Euwallacea > Euwallacea fornicatus. The sequence continues at coordinate 71,268 of NW_027096017.1, read as the reverse complement.
AGCACATTTGCCGATGCTACGGAGGTTCAAAGCTTGAAAAGTCACGAAAGATGTGTGTTTGAGCACATCAATTACTCGGTTTCTAGAAAACTCACCCAGATGGACTTAAGCATTATAAGTCAAGTTACAGAGCTCGTCGAGGTGATTCTGTGGTCAAATTTTGAAGGTATTTGAAGCACATTTGCCGATGCTACGGAGGTTCAAAGCTTGAAAAGTCACGATACATGTGTGTTTGAGCACATAAATTACTCGGTTTCTAGAAAACTCACCCAGATGGACTTAAGCATTATTAGTCATGATAAAGAGCTCGTCGAGGTGATTCTGTGGTCAAATTTTGAAGGAATTTGAAGCACATTTGCCGATGCTACGGAGGTTCAAAGCTTGAAAAGTCACGATACATGTGTGTTTGAGCACATAAATTACTCGGTTTCTAGAAAACTCACCCAGATATACTTAAGCATCATAAGTCATGTTAAAGAGCTCGTCGAGGTGATTCTGTGGTCAAATTTTGAAGGTATTTGAAGCACATTTGCCGAAGTTCCTGAGATTTAAAACTTGAAAAGTCACGAAAGATGTGTGTTTGAGCGCATAAATTACTCGGTTTCTAGAAAACTCACCCAGATGGACTTAAGCATTATTAGTCATGTTAAAGAGCTCGTCGAGGTGATTCTGTGGTCAAATTTTGAAGGTATTTGAAGCACATTTGCCGAAGCTACGGAAGTTCAAATCTTGAAAAGTCACGAAAGATGTGTGTTTGAGCACATCAATTACTCGGTTTCTAGAAACCTCACCCAGATAGACTTAAGCATCATAAGTCATGTTAAAGAGCTCGTCGAGGTGATTCTGTGGTCAAATTTTGAAGGTATTTGAAGCACATTTGCCGAAGCCACGGAGGTTCAAAGCTTGAAAAGTCACGAAAGATGTGTGTTTGAGCACATCAATTACTCGGTTTCTAGAAAACTCACCCAGATGGACTTAAGCATTATAAGTCAAGTTACAGAGCTCGTCGAGATGATTCTGTGGTCAAATTTTGAAGGTATTTGAAGCACATTTGCCGATGCTACGGAGGTTCAAAGCTTGAAAAGTCACGATACATGTGTGTTTGAGCACATAAATTACTCGGTTTCTAGAAAACTCACCCAGATGGACTTAAGCATTATTAGTCATGATAAAGAGCTCGTCGAGGTGATTCTGTGGTCAAATTTTGAAGGAATTTGAAGCACATTTGCCGAAGCCACGGAGGTTCAAAGCTTGAAAAGTCACGAAAGATGTGTGTTTGAGCACATCAATTACTCGGTTTCTAGAAAACTCACCCAGATGGACTTAAGCATCATAAGTCAAGTTACAGAGCTCGTCGAGATAATTCTGTGGTCAAATTTTGAAGGTATTTGAAGCACATTTGCCGATGCTACGGAGGTTCAAAGCTTGAAAAGTCACGATACATGTGTGTTTGAGCACATAAATTACTCGGTTTCTAGAAAACTCACCCAGATGGACTTAAGCATTATTAGTCATGATAAAGAGCTCGTCGAGGTGATTCTGTGGTCAAATTTTGAAGGAATTTGAAGCACATTTGCCGATGCTACGGAGGTTCAAAGCTTGAAAAGTCACGATACATGTGTGTTTGAGCACATAAATTACTCGGTTTCTAGAAAACTCACCCAGATATACTTAAGCATCATAAGTCATGTTAAAGAGCTCGTCGAGGTGATTCTGTGGTCAAATTTTGAAGGAATTTGAAGCACATTTGCCGAAGCCACGGAGGTTCAAAGCTTGAAAAGTCACGAAAGATGTGTGTTTGACCACATCAATTACTCGGTTTCTAGAAAACTCACCCAGATGGACTTAAGCATCATAAGTCAAGTTACAGAGCTCGTCGAGATAATTCTGTGGTCAAATTTTGAAGGTATTTGAAGCACATTTGCCGATGCTACGGAGGTTCAAAGCTTGAAAAGTCACGATACATGTGTGTTTGAGCACATAAATTACTCGGTTTCTAGAAAACTCACCCAGATGGACTTAAGCATTATAAGTCAAGTTACAGAGCTCGTCGAGATGATTCTGTGGTCAAATTTTGAAGGTATTTGAAGCACATTTGCCGATGCTACGGAGGTTCAAAGCTTGAAAAGTCACGATACATGTGTGTTTGAGCACATAAATTACTCGGTTTCTAGAAAACTCACCCAGATGGACTTAAGCATTATTAGTCATGATAAAGAGCTCGTCGAGGTGATTCTGTGGTCAAATTTTGAAGGAATTTGAAGCACATTTGCCGAAGCCACGGAGGTTCAAAGCTTGAAAAGTCACGAAAGATGTGTGTTTGACCACATAAATTACTCGGTTTCTAGAAAACTCACCCAGATGGACTTAAGCATTATTAGTCATGTTAAAGAGCTCGTCGAGGTGATTCTGTGGTCAAATTTTGAAGGAATTTGAAGCACATTTGCCGAAGTTCCTGAGATTCAAAACTTGAAAAGTCACGAAAGATGTGTGTTTGAGCACATAAATTACTCGGTTTCTAGAAAACTTACCCAGATGGACTTAAGCATTATAAGTCAAGTTACAGAGCTCGTCGAGGTGATTCTGTGGTCAAATTTTGAAGGTATTTGAAGCACATTAGCCGGAGCTGCGGATGTTCAAAGCTTGAAAAGTCACGAAAGATGTGTGTTTGAACACATCAATTACACGGTTTCTAGAAAACTCACACAGATGGACTTAAGCATTACTAGTCATGTTAAAGAGCTCGTCGAGGTGATTCTGTGGTCAAATTTTGAAGGAATTTGAAGCACATTTGCCGATGCTACGGAGGTTCAAAGCTTGAAAAGTCACGATACATGTGTGTTTGAGCACATAAATTACTCGGTTTCTAGAAAACTTGCCCAGATGGACTTAAGCATTATTAGTCATGTTAAAGAGCTCGTCGAGGTGATTCTGTGGTCAAATTTTGAAGGAATTTGAAGCACATTTGCCGATGCTACGGAGGTTCAAAGCTTGAAAAGTCACGATACATGTGTGTTTGAGCACATAAATTACTCGGTTTCTAGAAAACTTACCCAGATGGACTTAAGCATTACTAGTCATGTTAAAGAGCTCGCCGAGCTGATTCTGTGGTCAAATCTTGAAGGTATTTGAAGCACATTTGCCGAAGTTCCTGAGGTTCAAAACTTGAAAAGTCACGAAAGATGTGTGTTTGAGCACATAAATTACTCGGTTTCTAGAAAACTCACCCAGATAGACTTAAGCATTATAAGTCAAGTTACAGAGCTCGTCGAGATGATTCTGTGGTCAAATTTTGAAGGTATTTGAAGCACATTTGCCGATGCTACGGAGGTTCAAAGCTTGAAAAGTCACGAAAGATGTGTGTTTGAACACATCAATTACTCGGTTTCTAGAAAACTCACACAGATGGACTTAAGCATTACTAGTCATGTTAAAGAGCTCGTCGAGGTGATTCTGTGGTCAAATTTTGAAGGAATTTGAAGCACATTTGCCGATGCTACGGAGGTTCAAAGCTTGAAAAGTCACGATACATGTGTGTTTGAGCACATAAATTACTCGGTTTCTAGAAAACTTACCCAGATGGACTTAAGCATTACTAGTCATGTTAAAGAGCTCGTCGAGGTGATTCTGTGGTCAAATTTTGAAGGAATTTGAAGCACATTTGCCGAAGTTCCTGAGATTCAAAACTTGAAAAGTCACGAAAGATGTGTGTTTGAGCACATAAATTACTCGGTTTCTAGAAAACTTACCCAGGTGGACTTAAGCATTATAAGTCAAGTTACAGAGCTCGTCGAGGTGATTCTGTGGTCAAATTTTGAAGGTATTTGAAGCACATTAGCCGGAGCTGCGGAGGTTCAAAGCTTGAAAAGTCACGAAAGATGTGTGTTTGAACACATCAATTACACGGTTTCTAGAAAACTCACACAGATGGACTTAAGCATTACTAGTCATGTTAAAGAGCTCGTCGAGGTGATTCTGTGGTCAAATTTTGAAGGTATTTGAAGCACATTTGCCGAAGTTCCTGAGATTCAAAACTTGAAAAGTCACGAAAGATGTGTGTTTGAGCACATAAATTACTCGGTTTCTAGAAAACTTACCCAGATGGACTTAAGCATTATAAGTCAAGTTACAGAGCTCGTCGAGGTGATTCTGTGGTCAAATTTTGAAGGTATTTGAAGCACATTTGCCGATGCTACGGAGGTTCAAAGCTTGAAAAGTCACGAAAGATGTGTGTTTGAACACATCAATTACTCGGTTTCTAGAAAACTCACACAGATGGACTTAAGCATTACCAGTCATGTTAAAGAGCTCGTCGAGGTGATTCTGTGGTCAAATTTTGAAGGAATTTGAAGCACATTTGCCGATGCTACGGAGGTTCAAAGCTTGAAAAGTCACGATACATGTGTGTTTGAGCACATAAATTACTCGGTTTCTAGAAAACTTACCCAGATGGACTTAAGCATTACTAGTCATGTTAAAGAGCTCGCCGAGGTGATTCTGTGGTCAAATCTTGAAGGTATTTGAAGCACATTTGCCGAAGTTCCTGAGGTTCAAAACTTGAAAAGTCACGAAAGATGTGTGTTTGAGCACATAAATTACTCGGTTTCTAGAAAACTCACCCAGATAGACTTAAGCATTATAAGTCAAGTTACAGAGCTCGTCGAGATGATTCTGTGGTCAAATTTTGAAGGTATTTGAAGCACATTTGCCGATGCTACGGAGGTTCAAAGCTTGAAAAGTCACGAAAGATGTGTGTTTGAACACATCAATTACTCGGTTTCTAGAAAACTCACACAGATGGACTTAAGCATTACTAGTCATGTTAAAGAGCTCGTCGAGGTGATTCTGTGGTCAAATTTTGAAGGAATTTGAAGCACATTTGCCGATGCTACGGAGGTTCAAAGCTTGAAAAGTCACGATACATGTGTGTTTGAGCACATAAATTACTCGGTTTCTAGAAAACTTGCCCAGATGGACTTAAGCATTATTAGTCATGTTAAAGAGCTCGTCGAGGTGATTCTGTGGTCAAATTTTGAAGGAATTTGAAGCACATTTGCCGATGCTACGGAGGTTCAAAGCTTGAAAAGTCACGATACATGTGTGTTTGAGCACATAAATTACTCGGTTTCTAGAAAACTTACCCAGATGGACTTAAGCATTACTAGTCATGTTAAAGAGCTCGCCGAGGTGATTCTGTGGTCAAATCTTGAAGGTATTTGAAGCACATTTGCCGAAGTTCCTGAGGTTCAAAACTTGAAAAGTCACGAAAGATGTGTGTTTGAGCACATAAATTACTCGGTTTCTAGAAAACTCACCCAGATAGACTTAAGCATTATAAGTCAAGTTACAGAGCTCGTCGAGATGATTCTGTGGTCAAATTTTGAAGGTATTTGAAGCACATTTGCCGATGCTACGGAGGTTCAAAGCTTGAAAAGTCACGAAAGATGTGTGTTTGAGCACATCAATTACTCGGTTTCTAGAAAACTCACCCAGATGGACTTAAGCATTATAAGTCAAGTTACAGAGCTCGTCGAGGTGATTCTGTGGTCAAATTTTGAAGGTATTTGAAGCACATTAGCCGGAGCTGCGGAGGTTCAAAGCTTGAAAAGTCACGAAAGATGTGTGTTTGAACACATCAATTACACGGTTTCTAGAAAACTCACACAGATGGACTTAAGCATTATAAGTCAAGTTACAGAGCTCGTCGAGATAATTCTGTGGTCAAATTTTGAAGGTATTTGAAGCACATTTGCCGATGCTACGGAGGTTCAAAGCTTGAAAAGTCACGATACATGTGTGTTTGAGCACATAAATTACTCGGTTTCTAGAAAACTCACCCAGATGGACTTAAGCATTATTAGTCATGATAAAGAGCTCGTCGAGGTGATTCTGTGGTCAAATTTTGAAGGAATTTGAAGCACATTTGCCGAAGCCACGGAGGTTCAAAGCTTGAAAAGTCACGAAAGATGTGTGTTTGAGCACATAAATTACTCGGTTTATAGAAAACTCACCCAGATAGACTTAAGCATTATAAGTCAAGTTACAGAGCTCGTCGAGATAATTCTGTGGTCAAATTTTGAAGGTATTTGAAGCACATTTGCCGATGCTACGGAGGTTCAAAGCTTGAAAAGTCACGAAAGATGTGTGTTTGAACACATCAATTACTCGGTTTCTAGAAAACTCACCCAGATGGACTTAAGCATCATAAGTCAAGTTACAGAGCTCGTCGAGATGATTCTGTGGTCAAATTTTGAAGGTATTTGAAGCACATTTGCCGATGCTACGGAGGTTCAAAGCTTGAAAAGTCACGAAAGATGTGTGTTTGACCACATAAATTACTCGGTTTCTAGAAAACTCACCCAGATGGACTTAAGCATTATTAGTCATGTTAAAGAGCTCGTCGAGGTGATTCTGTGGTCAAATTTTGAAGGAATTTGAAGCACATTTGCCGAAGTTCCTGAGATTCAAAACTTGAAAAGTCACGAAAGATGTGTGTTTGAGCACATAAATTACTCGGTTTCTAGAAAACTTACCCAGATGGACTTAAGCATTATAAGTCAAGTTACAGAGCTCGTCGAGGTGATTCTGTGGTCAAATTTTGAAGGTATTTGAAGCACATTAGCCGGAGCTGCGGATGTTCAAAGCTTGAAAAGTCACGAAAGATGTGTGTTTGAACACATCAATTACACGGTTTCTAGAAAACTCACACAGATGGACTTAAGCATTATTAGTCATGTTAAAGAGCTCGTCGAGGTGATTCTGTGGTCAAATTTTGAAGGAATTTGAAGCACATTTGCCGATGCTACGGAGGTTCAAAGCTTGAAAAGTCACGATACATGTGTGTTTGAGCACATAAATTACTCGGTTTCTAGAAAACTTGCCCAGATGGACTTAAGCATTATTAGTCATGTTAAAGAGCTCGTCGAGGTGATTCTGTGGTCAAATTTTGAAGGAATTTGAAGCACATTTGCCGATGCTACGGAGGTTCAAAGCTTGAAAAGTCACGATACATGTCTGTTTGAGCACATAAATTACTCGGTTTCTAGAAAACTTACCCAGATGGACTTAAGCATTACTAGTCATGTTAAAGAGCTCGCCGAGGTGATTCTGTGGTCAAATCTTGAAGGTATTTGAAGCACATTTGCCGAAGTTCCTGAGGTTCAAAACTTGAAAAGTCACGAAAGATGTGTGTTTGAGCACATAAATTACTCGGTTTCTAGAAAACTCACCCAGATAGACTTAAGCATTATAAGTCAAGTTACAGAGCTCGTCGAGATGATTCTGTGGTCAAATTTTGAAGGTATTTGAAGCACATTTGCCGATGCTACGGAGGTTCAAAGCTTGAAAAGTCACGAAAGATGTGTGTTTGAGCACATCAATTACTCGGTTTCTAGAAAACTCACCCAGATGGACTTAAGCATTATAAGTCAAGTTACAGAGCTCGTCGAGGTGATTCTGTGGTCAAATTTTGAAGGTATTTGAAGCACATTTGCCGATGCTACGGAGGTTCAAAGCTTGAAAAGTCACGAAAGATGTGTGTTTGAACACATCAATTACTCGGTTTCTAGAAAACTCACACAGATGGACTTAAGCATTACTAGTCATGTTAAAGAGCTCGTCGAGGTGATTCTGTGGTCAAATTTTGAAGGAATTTGAAGCACATTTGCCGATGCTACGGAGGTTCAAAGCTTGAAAAGTCACGATACATGTGTGTTTGAGCACATAAATTACTCGGTTTCTAGAAAACTTGCCCAGATGGACTTAAGCATTATTAGTCATGTTAAAGAGCTCGTCGAGGTGATTCTGTGGTCAAATTTTGAAGGAATTTGAAGCACATTTGCCGATGCTACGGAGGTTCAAAGCTTGAAAAGTCACGATACATGTGTGTTTGAGCACATAAATTACTCGGTTTCTAGAAAACTTACCCAGATGGACTTAAGCATTACTAGTCATGTTAAAGAGCTCGCCGAGGTGATTCTGTGGTCAAATCTTGAAGGTATTTGAAGCACATTTGCCGAAGTTCCTGAGGTTCAAAACTTGAAAAGTCACGAAAGATGTGTGTTTGAGCACATAAATTACTCGGTTTCTAGAAAACTCACCCAGATAGACTTAAGCATTATAAGTCAAGTTACAGAGCTCGTCGAGATGATTCTGTGGTCAAATTTTGAAGGTATTTGAAGCACATTTGCCGATGCTACGGAGGTTCAAAGCTTGAAAAGTCACGAAAGATGTGTGTTTGAGCACATCAATTACTCGGTTTCTAGAAAACTCACCCAGATGGACTTAAGCATTATAAGTCAAGTTACAGAGCTCGTCGAGGTGATTCTGTGGTCAAATTTTGAAGGTATTTGAAGCACATTTGCCGATGCTACGGAGGTTCAAAGCTTGAAAAGTCACGAAAGATGTGTGTTTGAACACATCAATTACTCGGTTTCTAGAAAACTCACACATATGGACTTAAGCATTACTAGTCATGTTAAAGAGCTCGTCGAGGTGATTCTGTGGTCAAATTTTGAAGGAATTTGAAGCACATTTGCCGATGCTACGGAGGTTCAAAGCTTGAAAAGTCACGATACATGTGTGTTTGAGCACATAAATTACTCGGTTTCTAGAAAACTTACCCAGATGGACTTAAGCATTACTAGTCATGTTAAAGAGCTCGCCGAGGTGATTCTGTAGTCAAATCTTGAAGGTATTTGAAGCACATTTGCCGAAGTTCCTGAGGTTCAAAACTTGAAAAGTCACGAAAGATGTGTGTTTGAGCACATAAATTACTCGGTTTCTAGAAAACTCACCCAGATAGACTTAAGCATTATAAGTCAAGTTACAGAGCTCGTCGAGATGATTCTGTGGTCAAATTTTGAAGGTATTTGAAGCACATTTGCCGATGCTACGGAGGTTCAAAGCTTGAAAAGTCACGAAAGATGTGTGTTTGAGCACATCAATTACTCGGTTTCTAGAAAACTCACCCAGATGGACTTAAGCATTATAAGTCAAGTTACAGAGCTCGTCGAGGTGATTCTGTGGTCAAATTTTGAAGGTATTTGAAGCACATTTGCCGATGCTACGGAGGTTCAAAGCTTGAAAAGTCACGAAAGATGTGTGTTTGAACACATCAATTACTCGGTTTCTAGAAAACTCACACAGATGGACTTAAGCATTACTAGTCATGTTAAAGAGCTCGTCGAGGTGATTCTGTGGTCAAATTTTGAAGGAATTTGAAGCACATTTGCCGATGCTACGGAGGTTCAAAGCTTGAAAAGTCACGATACATGTGTGTTTGAGCACATAAATTACTCGGTTTCTAGAAAACTTGCCCAGATGGACTTAAGCATTACTAGTCATGTTAAAGAGCTCGCCGAGGTGATTCTGTGGTCAAATCTTGAAGGTATTTGAAGCACATTTGCCGAAGTTCCTGAGGTTCAAAACTTGAAAAGTCACGAAAGATGTGTGTTTGAGCACATAAATTACTCGGTTTCTAGAAAACTCACCCAGATAGACTTAAGCATTATAAGTCAAGTTACAGAGCTCGTCGAGATGATTCTGTGGTCAAATTTTGAAGGTATTTGAAGCACATTTGCCGATGCTACGGAGGTTCAAAGCTTGAAAAGTCACGAAAGATGTGTGTTTGAGCACATCAATTACTCGGTTTCTAGAAAACTCACCCAGATGGACTTAAGCATTATAAGTCAAGTTACAGAGCTCGTCGAGGTGATTCTGTGGTCAAATTTTGAAGGTATTTGAAGCACATTTGCCGATGCTACGGAGGTTCAAAGCTTGAAAAGTCACGAAAGATGTGTGTTTGAACACATCAATTACTCGGTTTCTAGAAAACTCACACAGATGGACTTAAGCATTACTAGTCATGTTAAAGAGCTCGTCGAGGTGATTCTGTGGTCAAATTTTGAAGGAATTTGAAGCACATTTGCCGATGCTACGGAGGTTCAAAGCTTGAAAAGTCACGATACATGTGTGTTTGAGCACATAAATTACTCGGTTTCTAGAAAACTTACCCAGATGGACTTAAGCATTACTAGTCATGTTAAAGAGCTCGCCGAGGTGATTCTGTGGTCAAATCTTGAAGGTATTTGAAGCACATTTGCCGAAGTTCCTGAGGTTCAAAACTTGAAAAGTCACGAAAGATGTGTGTTTGAGCACATAAATTACTCGGTTTCTAGAAAACTCACCCAGATAGACTTAAGCATTATAAGTCAAGTTACAGAGCTCGTCGAGATGATTCTGTGGTCAAATTTTGAAGGTATTTGAAGCACATTTGCCGATGCTACGGAGGTTCAAAGCTTGAAAAGTCACGAAAGATGTGTGTTTGAGCACATCAATTACTCGGTTTCTAGAAAACTCACCCAGATGGACTTAAGCATTATAAGTCAAGTTACAGAGCTCGTCGAGGTGATTCTGTGGTCAAATTTTGAAGGTATTTGAAGCACATTTGCCGATGCTACGGAGGTTCAAAGCTTGAAAAGTCACGAAAGATGTGTGTTTGAACACATCAATTACTCGGTTTCTAGAAAACTCACACAGATGGACTTAAGCATTACTAGTCATGTTAAAGAGCTCGTCGAGGTGATTCTGTGGTCAAATCTTGAAGGTATTTGAAGCACATTTGCCGAAGTTCCTGAGGTTCAAAACTTGAAAAGTCACGAAAGATGTGTGTTTGAGCACATAAATTACTCGGTTTCTAGAAAACTCACCCAGATAGACTTAAGCATTATAAGTCAAGTTACAGAGCTCGTAGAGATGATTCTGTGGTCAAATTTTGAAGGTATTTGAAGCACATTTGCCGATGCTACGGAGGTTCAAAGCTTGAAAAGTCACGAAAGATGTGTGTTTGAGCACATCAATTACTCGGTTTCTAGAAAACTCACCCAGATGGACTTAAGCATTATAAGTCAAGTTACAGAGCTCGTCGAGGTGATTCTGTGGTCAAATTTTGAAGGTATTTGAAGCACATTTGCCGATGCTACGGAGGTTCAAAGCTTGAAAAGTCACGAAAGATGTGTGTTTGAACACATCAATTACTCGGTTTCTAGAAAACTCACACAGATGGACTTAAGCATTACTAGTCATGTTAAAGAGCTCGTCGAGGTGATTCTGTGGTCAAATTTTGAAGGAATTTGAAGCACATTTGCCGATGCTACGGAGGTTCAAAGCTTGAAAAGTCACGATACATGTGTGTTTGAGCACATAAATTACTCGGTTTCTAGAAAACTTACCCAGATGGACTTAAGCATTACTAGTCATGTTAAAGAGCTCGCCGAGGTGATTCTGTGGTCAAATCTTGAAGGTATTTGAAGCACATTTGCCGAAGTTCCTGAGGTTCAAAACTTGAAAAGTCACGAAAGATGTGTGTTTGAGCACATAAATTACTCGGTTTATAGAAAACTCACCCAGATAGACTTAAGCATTATAAGTCAAGTTACAGAGCTCGTCGAGATGATTCTGTGGTCAAATTTTGAAGGTATTTGAAGCACATTTGCCGATGCTACGGAGGTTCAAAGCTTGAAAAGTCACGATACATGTGTGTTTGAGCACATAAATTACTCGGTTTCTAGAAAACTTACCCAGATGGACTTAAGCATTACTAGTCATGTTAAAGAGCTCGCCGAGGTGATTCTGTGGTCAAATCTTGAAGGTATTTGAAGCACATTTGCCGAAGTTCCTGAGGTTCAAAACTTGAAAAGTCACGAAAGATGTGTGTTTGAGCACATAAATTACTCGGTTTATAGAAAACTCACCCAGATAGACTTAAGCATTATAAGTCAAGTTACAGAGCTCGTCGAGATGATTCTGTGGTCAAATTTTGAAGGTATTTGAAGCACATTTGCCGATGCTACGGAGGTTCAAAGCTTGAAAAGTCACGAAAGATGTGTGTTTGAGCACATCAATTACTCGGTTTCTAGAAAACTCACCCAGATGGACTTAAGCATTATAAGTCAAGTTACAGAGCTCGTCGAGGTGATTCTGTGGTCAAATTTTGAAGGTATTTGAAGCACATTTGCCGATGCTACGGAGGTTCAAAGCTTGAAAAGTCACGAAAGATGTGTGTTTGAACACATCAATTACTCGGTTTCTAGAAAACTCACACAGATGGACTTAAGCATTACTAGTCATGTTAAAGAGCTCGTCGAGGTGATTCTGTGGTCAAATTTTGAAGGAATTTGAAGCACATTTGCCGAAGTTCCTGAGATTCAAAACTTGAAAAGTCACGAAAGATGTGTGTTTGAGCACATAAATTACTCGGTTTCTAGAAAACTTACCCAGATGGACTTAAGCATTATAAGTCAAGTTACAGAGCTCGTCGAGGTGATTCTGTGGTCAAATTTTGAAGGTATTTGAAGCACATTTGCCGATGCTACGGAGGTTCAAAGCTTGAAAAGTCACGAAAGATGTGTGTTTGAACACATCAATTACTCGGTTTCTAGAAAACTCACCCAGATGGACTTAAGCATTATAAGTCAAGTTACAGAGCTCGTCGAGGTGATTCTGTGGTCAAATTTTGAAGGTATTTGAAGCACATTTGCCGATGCTACGGAGGTTCAAAGCTTGAAAAGTCACGAAAGATGTGTGTTTGAACACATCAATTACTCGGTTTCTAGAAAACTCACCCAGATGGACTTAAGCATCATAAGTCAAGTTACAGAGCTCGTCGAGATAATTCTGTGGTCAAATTTTGAAGGTATTTGAAGCACATTTGCCGATGCTACGGAGGTTCAAAGCTTGAAAAGTCACGAAAGATGTGTGTTTGAACACATCAATTACTCGGTTTCTAGAAAACTTACCCAGATGGACTTAAGCATTATAAGTCAAGTTACAGAGCTCGTCGAGATGATTCTGTGGTCAAATTTTGAAGGTATTTGAAGCACATTTGCCGATGCTACGGAGGTTCAAAGCTTGAAAAGTCACGAAAGATGTGTGTTTGACCACATAAATTACTCGGTTTCTAGAAAACTCACCCAGATGGACTTAAGCATTATTAGTCATGTTAAAGAGCTCGTCGAGGTGATTCTGTGGTCAAATTTTGAAGGAATTTGAAGCACATTTGCCGAAGTTCCTGAGATTCAAAACTTGAAAAGTCACGAAAGATGTGTGTTTGAGCACATAAATTACTCGGTTTCTAGAAAACTTACCCAGATGGACTTAAGCATTATAAGTCACGTTACAGAGCTCGTCGAGGTGATTCTGTGGTCAAATTTTGAAGGTATTTGAAGCACATTAGCCGGAGCTGCGGATGTTCAAAGCTTGAAAAGTCACGAAAGATGTGTGTTTGAACACATCAATTACACGGTTTCTAGAAAACTCACACAGATGGACTTAAGCATTACTAGTCATGTTAAAGAGCTCGTCGAGGTGATTCTGTGGTCAAATTTTGAAGGAATTTGAAGCACATTTGCCGATGCTACGGAGGTTCAAAGCTTGAAAAGTCACGATACATGTGTGTTTGAGCACATAAATTACTCGGTTTCTAGAAAACTTGCCCAGATGGACTTAAGCATTATTAGTCATGTTAAAGAGCTCGTCGAGGTGATTCTGTGGTCAAATTTTGAAGGAATTTGAAGCACATTTGCCGATGCTACGGAGGTTCAAAGCTTGAAAAGTCACGATACATGTGTGTTTGAGCACATAAATTACTCGGTTTCTAGAAAACTTACCCAGATGGACTTAAGCATTACTAGTCATGTTAAAGAGCTCGCCGAGGTGATTCTGTGGTCAAATCTTGAAGGTATTTGAAGCACATTTGCCGAAGTTCCTGAGGTTCAAAACTTGAAGAGTCACGAAAGATGTGTGTTTGAGCACATAAATTACTCGGTTACTAGAAAACTCACCCAGATAGACTTAAGCATTATAAGTCAAGTTACAGAGCTCGTCGAGATGATTCTGTGGTCAAATTTTGAAGGTATTTGAAGCACATTTGCCGATGCTACGGAGGTTCAAAGCTTGAAAAGTCACGAAAGATGTGTGTTTGAGCACATCAATTACTCGGTTTCTAGAAAACTCACCCAGATGGACTTAAGCATTATAAGTCAAGTTACAGAGCTCGTCGAGGTGATTCTGTGGTCAAATTTTGAAGGTATTTGAAGCACATTTGCCGATGCTACGGAGGTTCAAAGCTTGAAAAGTCACGATACATGTGTGTTTGAGCACATAAATTACTCGGTTTCTAGAAAACTTACCCAGATGGACTTAAGCATTACTAGTCATGTTAAAGAGCTCGTCGAGGTGATTCTGTGGTCAAATTTTGAAGGAATTTGAAGCACATTTGCCGATGCTACGGAGGTTCAAAGCTTGAAAAGTCACGAAAGATGTGTGTTTGAACACATCAATTACTCGGTTTCTAGAAAACTCACACAGATGGACTTAAGCATTACTAGTCATGTTAAAGAGCTCGTCGAGGTGATTCTGTGGTCAAATTTTGAAGGAATTTGAAGCACATTTGCCGAAGTTCCTGAGATTCAAAACTTGAAAAGTCACGAAAGATGTGTGTTTGAGCACATAAATTACTCGGTTTATAGAAAACTCACCCAGATAGACTTAAGCATTATAAGTCAAGTTACAGAGCTCGTCGAGATGATTCTGTGGTCAAATTTTGAAGGTATTTGAAGCACATTTGCCGATGCTACGGAGGTTCAAAGCTTGAAAAGTCACGATACATGTGTGTTTGAGCACATAAATTACTCGGTTTCTAGAAAACTTACCCAGATGGACTTAAGCATTACTAGTCATGTTAAAGAGCTCGCCGAGGTGATTCTGTGGTCAAATCTTGAAGGTATTTGAAGCACATTTGCCGAAGTTCCTGAGGTTCAAAACTTGAAAAGTCACGAAAGATGTGTGTTTGAGCACATAAATTACTCGGTTTATAGAAAACTCACCCAGATAGACTTAAGCATTATAAGTCAAGTTACAGAGCTCGTCGAGATGATTCTGTGGTCAAATTTTGAAGGTATTTGAAGCACATTTGCCGATGCTACGGAGGTTCAAAGCTTGAAAAGTCACGAAAGATGTGTGTTTGAGCACATCAATTACTCGGTTTCTAGAAAACTCACCCAGATGGACTTAAGCATTATAAGTCAAGTTACAGAGCTCGTCGAGGTGATTCTGTGGTCAAATTTTGAAGGTATTTGAAGCACATTTGCCGATGCTACGGAGGTTCAAAGCTTGAAAAGTCACGAAAGATGTGTGTTTGAACACATCAATTACTCGGTTTCTAGAAAACTCACACAGATGGACTTAAGCATTACTAGTCATGTTAAAGAGCTCGTCGAGGTGATTCTGTGGTCAAATTTTGAAGGAATTTGAAGCACATTTGCCGAAGTTCCTGAGATTCAAAACTTGAAAAGTCACGAAAGATGTGTGTTTGAGCACATAAATTACTCGGTTTCTAGAAAACTTACCCAGATGGACTTAAGCATTATAAGTCAAGTTACAGAGCTCGTCGAGGTGATTCTGTGGTCAAATTTTGAAGGTATTTGAAGCACATTAGCCGGAGCTGCGGAGGTTCAAAGCTTGAAAAGTCACGAAAGATGTGTGTTTGAACACATCAATTACACGGTTTCTAGAAAACTCACACAGATGGACTTAAGCATTATAAGTCAAGTTACAGAGCTCGTCGAGATAATTCTGTGGTCAAATTTTGAAGGTATTTGAAGCACATTTGCCGATGCTACGGAGGTTCAAAGCTTGAAAAGTCACGAAAGATGTGTGTTTGAACACATCAATTACTCGGTTTCTAGAAAACTCACCCAGATGGACTTAAGCATTATAAGTCAAGTTACAGAGCTCGTCGAGGTGATTCTGTGGTCAAATTTTGAAGGTTTTGAAGCACATTTGCCGATGCTACGGAGGTTCAAAGCTTGAAAAGTCACGAAAGATGTGTGTTTGAACACATCAATTACTCGGTTTCTAGAAAACTCACCCAGATGGACTTAAGCATCATAAGTCAAGTTACAGAGCTCGTCGAGATAATTCTGTGGTCAAATTTTGAAGGTATTTGAAGCACATTTGCCGATGCTACGGAGGTTCAAAGCTTGAAAAGTCACGAAAGATGTGTGTTTGAACACATCAATTACTCGGTTTCTAGAAAACTTACCCAGATGGACTTAAGCATTATAAGTCAAGTTACAGAGCTCGTCGAGATGATTCTGTGGTCAAATTTTGAAGGTATTTGAAGCACATTTGCCGATGCTACGGAGGTTCAAAGCTTGAAAAGTCACGAAAGATGTGTGTTTGACCACATAAATTACTCGGTTTCTAGAAAACTCACCCAGATGGACTTAAGCATTATTAGTCATGTTAAAGAGCTCGTCGAGGTGATTCTGTGGTCAAATTTTGAAGGAATTTGAAGCACATTTGCCGAAGTTCCTGAGATTCAAAACTTGAAAAGTCACGAAAGATGTGTGTTTGAGCACATAAATTACTCGGTTTCTAGAAAACTTACCCAGATGGACTTAAGCATTATAAGTCACGTTACAGAGCTCGTCGAGGTGATTCTGTGGTCAAATTTTGAAGGTATTTGAAGCACATTAGCCGGAGCTGCGGATGTTCAAAGCTTGAAAAGTCACGAAAGATGTGTGTTTGAACACATCAATTACACGGTTTCTAGAAAACTCACACAGATGGACTTAAGCATTACTAGTCATGTTAAAGAGCTCGTCGAGGTGATTCTGTGGTCAAATTTTGAAGGAATTTGAAGCACATTTGCCGATGCTACGGAGGTTCAAAGCTTGAAAAGTCACGATACATGTGTGTTTGAGCACATAAATTACTCGGTTTCTAGAAAACTTGCCCAGATGGACTTAAGCATTATTAGTCATGTTAAAGAGCTCGTCGAGGTGATTCTGTGGTCAAATTTTGAAGGAATTTGAAGCACATTTGCCGATGCTACGGAGGTTCAAAGCTTGAAAAGTCACGATACATGTGTGTTTGAGCACATAAATTACTCGGTTTCTAGAAAACTTACCCAGATGGACTTAAGCATTACTAGTCATGTTAAAGAGCTCGCCGAGGTGATTCTGTGGTCAAATCTTGAAGGTATTTGAAGCACATTTGCCGAAGTTCCTGAGGTTCAAAACTTGAAAAGTCACGAAAGATGTGTGTTTGAGCACATAAATTACTCGGTTACTAGAAAACTCACCCAGATAGACTTAAGCATTATAAGTCAAGTTACAGAGCTCGTCGAGATGATTCTGTGGTCAAATTTTGAAGGTATTTGAAGCACATTTGCCGATGCTACGGAGGTTCAAAGCTTGAAAAGTCACGAAAGATGTGTGTTTGAGCACATCAATTACTCGGTTTCTAGAAAACTCACCCAGATGGACTTAAGCATTATAAGTCAAGTTACAGAGCTCGTCGAGGTGATTCTGTGGTCAAATTTTGAAGGTATTTGAAGCACATTTGCCGATGCTACGGAGGTTCAAAGCTTGAAAAGTCACGATACATGTGTGTTTGAGCACATAAATTACTCGGTTTCTAGAAAACTTACCCAGATGGACTTAAGCATTACTAGTCATGTTAAAGAGCTCGTCGAGGTGATTCTGTGGTCAAATTTTGAAGGAATTTGAAGCACATTTGCCGATGCTACGGAGGTTCAAAGCTTGAAAAGTCACGAAAGATGTGTGTTTGAACACATCAATTACTCGGTTTCTAGAAAACTCACACAGATGGACTTAAGCATTACTAGTCATGTTAAAGAGCTCGTCGAGGTGATTCTGTGGTCAAATTTTGAAGGAATTTGAAGCACATTTGCCGAAGTTCCTGAGATTCAAAACTTGAAAAGTCACGAAAGATGTGTGTTTGAGCACATAAATTACTCGGTTTCTAGAAAACTTACCCAGATGGACTTAAGCATTATAAGTCAAGTTACAGAGCTCGTCGAGGTGATTCTGTGGTCAAATTTTGAAGGTATTTGAAGCACATTAGCCGGAGCTGCGGAGGTTCAAAGCTTGAAAAGTCACGAAAGATGTGTGTTTGAACACATCAATTACACGGTTTCTAGAAAACTCACACAGATGGACTTAAGCATTACTAGTCATGTTAAAAGCTTGTCGAGGTGATTCTGTGGTCAAATTTTGAAGGAATTTGAAGCACATTTGCCGATGCTACGGAGGTTCAAAGCTTGAAAAATCACGATACATGTGTGTTTGAGCACATAAATTACTCGGTTTCTAGAAAACTTGCCCAGATGGACTTAAGCATTATTAGTCATGTTAAAGAGCTCGTCGAGGTGATTCTGTGGTCAAATTTTGAAGGAATTTGAAGCACATTTGCCGATGCTACGGAGGTTCAAAGCTTGAAAAGTCACGATACATGTGTGTTTGAGCACATAAATTACTCGGTTTCTAGAAAACTCACCCAGATGGACTTAAGCATTATTAGTCATGATAAAGAGCTCGTCGAGGTGATTCTGTGGTCAAATTTTGAAGGAATTTGAAGCACATTTGCCGAAGCCACGGAGGTTCAAAGCTTGAAAAGTCACGAAAGATGTGTGTTTGAGCACATAAATTACTCGGTTTATAGAAAACTCACCCAGATAGACTTAAGCATTATAAGTCAAGTTACAGAGCTCGTCGAGATGATTCTGTGGTCAAATTTTGAAGGTATTTGAAGCACATTTGCCGATGCTACGGAGGTTCAAAGCTTGAAAAGTCACGAAAGATGTGTGTTTGAGCACATCAATTACTCGGTTTCTAGAAAACTCACCCAGATGGACTTAAGCATTATAAGTCAAGTTACAGAGCTCGTCGAGGTGATTCTGTGGTCAAATTTTGAAGGTATTTGAAGCACATTTGCCGATGCTACGGAGGTTCAAAGCTTGAAAAGTCACGAAAGATGTGTGTTTGAACACATCAATTACTCGGTTTCTAGAAAACTCACACAGATGGACTTAAGCATTACTAGTCATGTTAAAGAGCTCGTCGAGGTGATTCTGTGGTCAAATTTTGAAGGAATTTGAAGCACATTTGCCGATGCTACGGAGGTTCAAAGCTTGAAAAGTCACGAAAGATGTGTGTTTGAACACATCAATTACTCGGTTTCTAGAAAACTCACACAGATGGACTTAAGCATTACTAGTCATGTTAAAGAGCTCGTCGAGGTGATTCTGTGGTCAAATTTTGAAGGAATTTGAAGCACATTTGCCGAAGTTCCTGAGATTCAAAACTTGAAAAGTCACGAAAGATGTGTGTTTGAGCACATAAATTACTCGGTTTATAGAAAACTCACCCAGATAGACTTAAGCATTATAAGTCAAGTTACAGAGCTCGTCGAGATGATTCTGTGGTCAAATTTTGAAGGTATTTGAAGCACATTTGCCGATGCTACGGAGGTTCAAAGCTTGAAAAGTCACGATACATGTGTGTTTGAGCACATAAATTACTCGGTTTCTAGAAAACTTACCCAGATGGACTTAAGCATTACTAGTCATGTTAAAGAGCTCGCCGAGGTGATTCTGTGGTCAAATCTTGAAGGTATTTGAAGCACATTTGCCGAAGTTCCTGAGGTTCAAAACTTGAAAAGTCACGAAAGATGTGTGTTTGAGCACATAAATTACTCGGTTTATAGAAAACTCACCCAGATAGACTTAAGCATTATAAGTCAAGTTACAGAGCTCGTCGAGATGATTCTGTGGTCAAATTTTGAAGGTATTTGAAGCACATTTGCCGATGCTACGGAGGTTCAAAGCTTGAAAAGTCACGAAAGATGTGTGTTTGAGCACATCAATTACTCGGTTTCTAGAAAACTCACCCAGATGGACTTAAGCATTATAAGTCAAGTTACAGAGCTCGTCGAGGTGATTCTGTGGTCAAATTTTGAAGGTATTTGAAGCACATTTGCCGATGCTACGGAGGTTCAAAGCTTGAAAAGTCACGAAAGATGTGTGTTTGAACACATCAATTACTCGGTTTCTAGAAAACTCACACAGATGGACTTAAGCATTACTAGTCATGTTAAAGAGCTCGTCGAGGTGATTCTGTGGTCAAATTTTGAAGGAATTTGAAGCACATTTGCCGAAGTTCCTGAGATTCAAAACTTGAAAAGTCACGAAAGATGTGTGTTTGAGCACATAAATTACTCGGTTTCTAGAAAACTTACCCAGATGGACTTAAGCATTATAAGTCAAGTTACAGAGCTCGTCGAGGTGATTCTGTGGTCAAATTTTGAAGGTATTTGAAGCACATTAGCCGGAGCTGCGGAGGTTCAAAGCTTGAAAAGTCACGAAAGATGTGTGTTTGAACACATCAATTACACGGTTTCTAGAAAACTCACACAGATGGACTTAAGCATTATAAGTCAAGTTACAGAGCTCGTCGAGATAATTCTGTGGTCAAATTTTGAAGGTATTTGAAGCACATTTGCCGATGCTACGGAGGTTCAAAGCTTGAAAAGTCACGAAAGATGTGTGTTTGAACACATCAATTACTCGGTTTCTAGAAAACTCACCCAGATGGACTTAAGCATTATAAGTCAAGTTACAGAGCTCGTCGAGGTGATTCTGTGGTCAAATTTTGAAGGTATTTGAAGCACATTTGCCGATGCTACGGAGGTTCAAAGCTTGAAAAGTCACGAAAGATGTGTGTTTGAACACATCAATTACTCGGTTTCTAGAAAACTCACCCAGATGGACTTAAGCATCATAAGTCAAGTTACAGAGCTCGTCGAGATAATTCTGTGGTCAAATTTTGAAGGTATTTGAAGCACATTTGCCGATGCTACGGAGGTTCAAAGCTTGAAAAGTCACGAAAGATGTGTGTTTGAACACATCAATTACTCGGTTTCTAGAAAACTTACCCAGATGGACTTAAGCATTATAAGTCAAGTTACAGAGCTCGTCGAGATGATTCTGTGGTCAAATTTTGAAGGTATTTGAAGCACATTTGCCGATGCTACGGAGGTTCAAAGCTTGAAAAGTCACGAAAGATGTGTGTTTGACCACATAAATTACTCGGTTTCTAGAAAACTCACCCAGATGGACTTAAGCATTATTAGTCATGTTAAAGAGCTCGTCGAGGTGATTCTGTGGTCAAATTTTGAAGGAATTTGAAGCACATTTGCCGAAGTTCCTGAGATTCAAAACTTGAAAAGTCACGAAAGATGTGTGTTTGAGCACATAAATTACTCGGTTTCTAGAAAACTTACCCAGATGGACTTAAGCATTATAAGTCACGTTACAGAGCTCGTCGAGGTGATTCTGTGGTCAAATTTTGAAGGTATTTGAAGCACATTAGCCGGAGCTGCGGATGTTCAAAGCTTGAAAAGTCACGAAAGATGTGTGTTTGAACACATCAATTACACGGTTTCTAGAAAACTCACACAGATGGACTTAAGCATTACTAGTCATGTTAAAGAGCTCGTCGAGGTGATTCTGTGGTCAAATTTTGAAGGAATTTGAAGCACATTTGCCGATGCTACGGAGGTTCAAAGCTTGAAAAGTCACGATACATGTGTGTTTGAGCACATAAATTACTCGGTTTCTAGAAAACTTACCCAGATGGACTTAAGCATTACTAGTCATGTTAAAGAGCTCGCCGAGGTGATTCTGTGGTCAAATCTTGAAGGTATTTGAAGCACATTTGCCGAAGTTCCTGAGGTTCAAAACTTGAAAAGTCACGAAAGATGTGTGTTTGAGCACATAAATTACTCGGTTACTAGAAAACTCACCCAGATAGACTTAAGCATTATAAGTCAAGTTACAGAGCTCGTCGAGATGATTCTGTGGTCAAATTTTGAAGGTATTTGAAGCACATTTGCCGATGCTACGGAGGTTCAAAGCTTGAAAAGTCACGAAAGATGTGTGTTTGAGCACATCAATTACTCGGTTTCTAGAAAACTCACCCAGATGGACTTAAGCATTATAAGTCAAGTTACAGAGCTCGTCGAGGTGATTCTGTGGTCAAATTTTGAAGGTATTTGAAGCACATTTGCCGATGCTACGGAGGTTCAAAGCTTGAAAAGTCACGATACATGTGTGTTTGAGCACATAAATTACTCGGTTTCTAGAAAACTTACCCAGATGGACTTAAGCATTACTAGTCATGTTAA
This sequence comes from Euwallacea fornicatus, assembly GCF_040115645.1. Taxonomy (NCBI): domain Eukaryota; kingdom Metazoa; phylum Arthropoda; class Insecta; order Coleoptera; family Curculionidae; genus Euwallacea; species Euwallacea fornicatus. The sequence continues at coordinate 49,218 of NW_027096017.1, read as the reverse complement.
AGAGCTCGTCGAGGTGATTCTGTGGTCAAATTTTGAAGGAATTTGAAGCACATTTGCCGATGCTACGGAGGTTCAAAGCTTGAAAAGTCACGAAAGATGTGTGTTTGAACACATCAATTACTCGGTTTCTAGAAAACTCACACAGATGGACTTAAGCATTACTAGTCATGTTAAAGAGCTCGTCGAGGTGATTCTGTGGTCAAATTTTGAAGGAATTTGAAGCACATTTGCCGAAGTTCCTGAGATTCAAAACTTGAAAAGTCACGAAAGATGTGTGTTTGAGCACATAAATTACTCGGTTTCTAGAAAACTTACCCAGATGGACTTAAGCATTATAAGTCAAGTTACAGAGCTCGTCGAGGTGATTCTGTGGTCAAATTTTGAAGGTATTTGAAGCACATTAGCCGGAGCTGCGGAGGTTCAAAGCTTGAAAAGTCACGAAAGATGTGTGTTTGAACACATCAATTACACGGTTTCTAGAAAACTCACACAGATGGACTTAAGCATTACTAGTCATGTTAAAAGCTTGTCGAGGTGATTCTGTGGTCAAATTTTGAAGGAATTTGAAGCACATTTGCCGATGCTACGGAGGTTCAAAGCTTGAAAAATCACGATACATGTGTGTTTGAGCACATAAATTACTCGGTTTCTAGAAAACTTGCCCAGATGGACTTAAGCATTATTAGTCATGTTAAAGAGCTCGTCGAGGTGATTCTGTGGTCAAATTTTGAAGGAATTTGAAGCACATTTGCCGATGCTACGGAGGTTCAAAGCTTGAAAAGTCACGATACATGTGTGTTTGAGCACATAAATTACTCGGTTTCTAGAAAACTCACCCAGATGGACTTAAGCATTATTAGTCATGATAAAGAGCTCGTCGAGGTGATTCTGTGGTCAAATTTTGAAGGAATTTGAAGCACATTTGCCGAAGCCACGGAGGTTCAAAGCTTGAAAAGTCACGAAAGATGTGTGTTTGAGCACATCAATTACTCGGTTTCTAGAAAACTCACCCAGATGGACTTAAGCATCATAAGTCAAGTTACAGAGCTCGTCGAGATAATTCTGTGGTCAAATTTTGAAGGTATTTGAAGCACATTTGCCGATGCTACGGAGGTTCAAAGCTTGAAAAGTCACGAAAGATGTGTGTTTGAACACATCAATTACTCGGTTTCTAGAAAACTCACCCAGATGGACTTAAGCATTGTAAGTCAAGTTACAGAGCTCGTCGAGGTGATTCTGTGGTCAAATTTTGAAGGTATTTGAAGCACATTTGCCGATGCTACGGAGGTTCAAAGCTTGAAAAGTCACGAAAGATGTGTGTTTGAACACATCAATTACTCGGTTTCTAGAAAACTCACCCAGATGGACTTAAGCATCATAAGTCAAGTTACAGAGCTCGTCGAGATAATTCTGTGGTCAAATTTTGAAGGTATTTGAAGCACATTTGCCGATGCTACGGAGGTTCAAAGCTTGAAAAGTCACGAAAGATGTGTGTTTGAACACATCAATTACTCGGTTTCTAGAAAACTTACCCAGATGGACTTAAGCATTATAAGTCAAGTTACAGAGCTCGTCGAGATGATTCTGTGGTCAAATTTTGAAGGTATTTGAAGCACATTTGCCGATGCTACGGAGGTTCAAAGCTTGAAAAGTCACGAAAGATGTGTGTTTGACCACATAAATTACTCGGTTTCTAGAAAACTCACCCAGATGGACTTAAGCATTATTAGTCATGTTAAAGAGCTCGTCGAGGTGATTCTGTGGTCAAATTTTGAAGGAATTTGAAGCACATTTGCCGAAGTTCCTGAGATTCAAAACTTGAAAAGTCACGAAAGATGTGTGTTTGAGCACATAAATTACTCGGTTTCTAGAAAACTTACCCAGATGGACTTAAGCATTATAAGTCAAGTTACAGAGCTCGTCGAGGTGATTCTGTGGTCAAATTTTGAAGGTATTTGAAGCACATTAGCCGGAGCTGCGGATGTTCAAAGCTTGAAAAGTCACGAAAGATGTGTGTTTGAACACATCAATTACACGGTTTCTAGAAAACTCACACAGATGGACTTAAGCATTACTAGTCATGTTAAAGAGCTCGTCGAGGTGATTCTGTGGTCAAATTTTGAAGGAATTTGAAGCACATTTGCCGATGCTACGGAGGTTCAAAGCTTGAAAAGTCACGATACATGTGTGTTTGAGCACATAAATTACTCGGTTTCTAGAAAACTTGCCCAGATGGACTTAAGCATTATTAGTCATGTTAAAGAGCTCGTCGAGGTGATTCTGTGGTCAAATTTTGAAGGAATTTGAAGCACATTTGCCGATGCTACGGAGGTTCAAAGCTTGAAAAGTCACGATACATGTGTGTTTGAGCACATAAATTACTCGGTTTCTAGAAAACTTACCCAGATGGACTTAAGCATTACTAGTCATGTTAAAGAGCTCGCCGAGGTGATTCTGTGGTCAAATCTTGAAGGTATTTGAAGCACATTTGCCGAAGTTCCTGAGGTTCAAAACTTGAAAAGTCACGAAAGATGTGTGTTTGAGCACATAAATTACTCGGTTTCTAGAAAACTCACCCAGATAGACTTAAGCATTATAAGTCAAGTTACAGAGCTCGTCGAGATGATTCTGTGGTCAAATTTTGAAGGTATTTGAAGCACATTTGCCGATGCTACGGAGGTTCAAAGCTTGAAAAGTCACGAAAGATGTGTGTTTGAGCACATCAATTACTCGGTTTCTAGAAAACTCACCCAGATGGACTTAAGCATTATAAGTCAAGTTACAGAGCTCGTCGAGGTGATTCTGTGGTCAAATTTTGAAGGTATTTGAAGCACATTTGCCGATGCTACGGAGGTTCAAAGCTTGAAAAGTCACGAAAGATGTGTGTTTGAACACATCAATTACTCGGTTTCTAGAAAACTCACACAGATGGACTTAAGCATTACTAGTCATGTTAAAGAGCTCGTCGAGGTGATTCTGTGGTCAAATTTTGAAGGAATTTGAAGCACATTTGCCGATGCTACGGAGGTTCAAAGCTTGAAAAGTCACGATACATGTGTGTTTGAGCACATAAATTACTCGGTTTCTAGAAAACTTACCCAGATGGACTTAAGCATTACTAGTCATGTTAAAGAGCTCGTCGAGGTGATTCTGTGGTCAAATTTTGAAGGAATTTGAAGCACATTTGCCGATGCTACGGAGGTTCAAAGCTTGAAAAGTCACGAAAGATGTGTGTTTGAACACATCAATTACTCGGTTTCTAGAAAACTCACACAGATGGACTTAAGCATTACTAGTCATGTTAAAGAGCTCGTCGAGGTGATTCTGTGGTCAAATTTTGAAGGAATTTGAAGCACATTTGCCGATGCTACGGAGGTTCAAAGCTTGAAAAGTCACGAAAGATGTGTGTTTGACCACATAAATTACTCGGTTTCTAGAAAACTCACCCAGATGGACTTAAGCATTACTAGTCATGTTAAAGAGCTCGCCGAGGTGATTCTGTGGTCAAATTTTGAAGATATTTCAAGCACATTAGCCGGAGCTGCGGAGGTTCAAAGCTTGAAAAGTTACGAAAGATGTGTGTTTGAGCACATAAATTACTCGGTTTCTAGAAAACTGACCCAGATGGACTTAAGCATTATTAGTCATGTTAAAGAGCTCGTCGAGGTGATTCTGTGGTCAAATTTTGAAGGTATTTGAAGCACATTAGCCGGAGCTGCGGAGGTTCAAAGCTTGAAAAGTCACGAAAGATGTGTGTTTGAACACATCAATTACTCGGTTTCTAGAAAACTCACCCAGATGGACTTAAGCATTATAAGTCAAGTTACAGAGCTCGTCGAGGTGATTCTGTGGTCAAATTTTGAAGCTATTTGAAGCACATTTGCCGATGCTACGGAGGTTCAAAGCTTGAAAAGTCACGATACATGTGTGTTTGAACACATAAATTACTCGGTTTCTAGAAAACTTACCCAGATGGACTTAAGCATTATTAGTCATGTTAAAGAGCTCGTCGAGGTGATTCTGTGGTCAAATTTTGAAGGAATTTGAAGCACATTTGCCGATGCTACGGAGGTTCAAAGCTTGAAAAGTCACGATACATATGTGTTTGAGCACATAAATTACTCGGTTTCTAGAAAACTCACCCAGATGGACTTAAGCATTATTAGTCATGATAAAGAGCTCGTCGAGGTGATTCTGTGGTCAAATTTTGAAGGAATTTGAAGCACATTTGCCGATGCTACGGAGGTTCAAAGCTTGAAAAGTCACGATACATATGTGTTTGAGCACATAAATTACTCGGTTTCTAGAAAACTCACCCAGATGGACTTAAGCATTATTAGTCATGATAAAGACCTCGTCGAGGTGATTCTGTGGTCAAATTTTGAAGGAATTTGAAGCACATTTGCCGATGCTACGGAGGTTCAAAGCTTGAAAAGTCACGATACATATGTGTTTGAGCACATAAATTACTCGGTTTCTAGAAAACTCACCCAGATGGACTTAAGCATTATTAGTCATGATAAAGACCTCGTCGAGGTGATTCTGTGGTCAAATTTTGAAGGAATTTGAAGCACATTTGCCGATGCTACGGAGGTTCAAAGCTTGGAAAGTCACGATACATATGTGTTTGAGCACATAAATTACTCGGTTTCTAGAAAACTCACCCAGATGGACTTAAGCATTATTAGTCATGATAAAGAGCTCGTCGAGGTGATTCTGTGGTCAAATTTTGAAGGAATTTGAAGCACATTTGCCGATGCTACGGAGGTTCAAAGCTTGAAAAGTCACGATACATGTGTGTTTGAGCACATAAATTACTCGGTTTCTAGAAAACTTACCCAGATGGACTTAAGCATTACTAGTCATGTTAAAGAGCTCGCCGAGGTGATTCTGTGGTCAAATCTTGAAGGTATTTGAAGCACATTTGCCGAAGTTCCTGAGGTTCAAAACTTGAAAAGTCACGAAAGATGTGTGTTTGAGCACATAAATTACTCGGTTTCTAGAAAACTTACCCAGATGGACTTAAGCATTACTAGTCATGTTAAAGAGCTCGCCGAGGTGATTCTGTGGTCAAATCTTGAAGGTATTTGAAGCACATTTGCCGAAGTTCCTGAGGTTCAAAACTTGAAAAGTCACGATACATGTGTGTTTGAGCACATAAATTACTCGGTTTCTAGAAAACTGACCCAGATGGACTTATGCATTATTAGTCATGTCAAAGAGCTCATCGAGGTGATTCTGTGGTCAAATTTTGAAGGTATTTGAAGCACATTTGCCGAAGTTCCTGAGGTTCAAAACTTGAAAAGTCACGAAAGATGTGTGTTTGAGCACATAAATTACTCGGTTTCTAGAAAACTGACCCAGATGGACTTAAGCATTACTAGTCATGTTAAAGAGCTCATCGAGGTGATTCTGTGGTCAAATTTTGAAGGTATTTGAAGCACATTTGCCGAAGTTCCTGAGGTTCAAAACTTGAAAAGTCACGAAAGATGTGTGTTTGAGCACATAAATTACTCGGTTTCTAGAAAACTTACCCAGATGGACTTAAGCATTATAAGTCAAGTTACAGAGCTCGTCGAGATAATTCTGTGGTCAAATTTTGAAGGTATTTGAAGCACATTTGCCGAAGTTACGGAGGTTCAAAGCTTGAAAAGTCACGATACATGTGTGTTTGGGCACATAAATTACTCGGTTTCTAGAAAACTCACCCAGATGGACTTAAGCATTATTAGTCATGATAAAGAGCTCGTCGAGGTGATTCTGTGGTCAAATTTTGAAGGAATTTGAAGCACATTTGCCGATGCTACGGAGGTTCAAAGCTCGAAAAGTCACGATACATGTGTGTTTGAACACATAAATTACTCGGTTTCTAGAAAACATACCCAGATGGACTTAAGCATTATAAGTCAAGTTACAGAGCTCGTCGAGATAATTCTGTGGTCAAATTTTGAAGGTAGTTGAAGCACATTTGCCGAAGTTACGGAGGTTCAAAGCTTGAAAAGTCACGAAAGATGTGTGTTTGACCACATAAATTACTCGGTTTCTAGAAAACTCACCCAGATGGACTTAAGCATTATAAGTCATGTTAAAGAGCTTGTCGAGGTGATTCTGTGGTCAAATTTTGAAGGTATTTGAAGCACATTTGCCGATGCTACGGAGGTTCAAAGCTTGAAAAGTCACGAAAGATGTGTGTTTGAGCACATCAATTACTCGGTTTCTAGAAAACTCACCCAGATGGACTTAAGCATTATAAGTCATGTTAAAGAGCTTGTCGAGGTGATTCCGTGGTCAAATTTTGAAGGAATTTGAAGCACATTTGCCGAAGCTACGGAGGTTCAAAGCTTGAAAAGTCACGAAAGATGTGTGTTTGAGCACATCAATTACTCGGTTTCTAGAAAACTCACCCAGATGGACTTAAGCATTATAAGTCATGTTAAAGAGCTTGTCGAGGTGATTCTGTGGTCAAATTTTGAAGGTATTTGAAGCACATTTGCCGAAGTTACGGAGGTTCAAAGCTTGAAAAGTCAAGAAAGATGTGTGTTTGAGCATATAAATTACTCGGTTTCTAGAAAACTCACCCAGATGGACTTAAGCATTATAAGTCATGTTAAAGAGCTTGTCGAGGTGATTCTGTGGTCAAATTTTGAAGGTATTTGAAGCACATTTGCCGAAGCTACGGAGGTTCAAAGCTTGAAAAGTCACGAAAGATGTGTGTTTGAGCACATCAATTACTCGGTTTCTAGAAAACTCACCCAGATGGACTTAAGAATTATAAGTCATGTTAAAGAGCTTGTCGAGGTGATTCTGTGGTCAAATTTTGAAGGTATTTGAAGCACATTTGCCGAAGCTACGGAGGTTCAAAGCTTGAAAAGTCTCGAAAGATGTGTGTTTGAGCACATCAATTACTCGGTTTCTAGAAAACTCACCCAGATGGACTTAAGCATTATAAGTCATGTTAAAGAGCTTGTAGAAGTGATTCTGTGGTCAAATTTTGAAGGTATTTGAAGCACAGTAGCCGGAGCTGCGGAGGTTCAAAGCTTGAAAAGTCTCGAAAGATGTGTGTTTGAGCACATCAATTACTCGGTTTCTAGAAAACTCACCCAGATGGACTTAAGCATTATAAGTCATGTTAAAGAGCTTGTAGAAGTGATTCTGTGGTCAAATTTTGAAGGTATTTGAAGCACATTTGCCGAAGCTACGGAGGTTCAAAGCTTGAAAAGTCTCGAAAGATGTGTGTTTGAGCACATCAATTACTCGGTTTCTAGAAAACTCACCCAGATGGACTTAAGCATTATAAGTCATGTTAAAGAGCTCGTCGAGGTGAATTTGTGGTCAAATTTTGAAGGTATTTGAAGCACATTTGCCGAAGCTACGGAGGTTCAAAGCTTGAAAAGTCACGAAAGATGTGTGTTTGAGCACATAAATTACTCGGTTTTTAGAAAACTCACCCAAATAGACTTAAGCATTATTAGTCATGTTAAAGAGCTCGTCGAGGTGATTCTGAGGTCAAATTTTGAAGGTATTTGAAGCACATTTGCCGAAGCTACGGAGGTTCAAAGCTTGAAAAGTCACGAAAGATGTGTGTTTGAGCACATCAATTACTCGGTTTCTAGGAAACTCACCCAGATCGACTTAAGCATTATAAGTCATGTTAAAGAGCTTGTCGAGGTGATTCTGTGGTCAAATTTTGAAGGTATTTGAAGCACATTTGCCGAAGTTACGGAGGTTCAAAGCTTGAAAAGTCAAGAAAGATGTGTGTTTGAGCATATAAATTACTCGGTTTCTAGAAAACTCACCCAGATGGACTTAAGCATCATAAGTCATGTTAAAGAACTCGTCGAGATGATTCTGTGGACAAATTTTGAAGGTATTTGAAGCACATTTGCCGATGCTACGGAGGTTCAAAGCTTGAAAAGTCACGATACATGTGTGTTTGAGCACATAAATTACTCGGTTTCTAGAAAACTTACCCAGATGGACTTAAGCATTATTAGTCATGTTAAAGAGCTCGTCGAGGTGATTCTGTGGTCAAATTTTTAAGGTATTTGAAGCACATTTGCCGATGTTCCTGATGTTTAAAACTTGAAAAGTCACGAAAGATGTGTGTTTTAGCACATACATTACTCGGTTTCTAGAAAACTTACCCAGATGGACTTAAGCATTATTAGTCATGTTAAAGAGCTCGTCGAGGTGATTCTGTGGTCAAATTTTGAAGGAATTTGAAGCACATTTGCCGAAGTTCCTGAGATTCAAAACTTGAAAAGTCACGAAAGATGTGTGTTTGAGCACATAAATTACTCGGTTTCTAGAAAACTTACCCAGATGGACTTAAGCATTATTAGTCATGTTAAAGAGCTCGTCGAGGTGATTCTGTGGTCAAATTTTGAAGGTATTTGAAGCACATTTGCCGAAGTTCCTGATGTTTAAAACTTGAAAAGTCACGAAAGATGTGTGTTTGAGCACATCAATTACTCGGTTTCTAGAAAACTCACCCAGATGGACTTAAGCATTATAAGTCATGTTAAAGAGCTTGTCGAGGTGATTCTGTGGTCAAATTTTGAAGGTATTTGAAGCACATTTGCCGAAGCTACGGAGGTTCAAAGCTTGAAAAGTCACGAAAGATGTGTGTTTGAGCACATCAATTACTCGGTTTCTAGAAAACTCACCCAGATGGACTTAAGCATTATAAGTCATGTTAAAGAGCTTGTCGAGGTGATTCTGTGGTCAAATTTTGAAGGTATTTGAAGCACATTTGCCGAAGCTACGGAGGTTCAAAGCTTGAAAAGTCACGAAAGATGTGTGTTTGAGCACATCAATTTCTCGGTTTCTAGAAAACTCACCCAGATGGACTTAAGCATTATAAGTCATGTTAAAGAGCTTGTCGAAGTGATTCTGTGGTCAAATTTTGAAGGTATTTGAAGCACATTAGCCGGAGCTGCGGAGGTTCAAAGCTTTAAAAGTCAAGAAAGATGTGTGTTTGAGCACATCAATTTCTCGGTTTCTAGAAAACTCACCCAGATGGACTTAAGCATTATTAGTCATGTTAAAGAGCTCGTCGAGGTGATTCTGTTGTCAAATTTTGAAGGAATTTGAAGCACATTTGCCGAAGTTCCTGAGATTCAAAACTTGAAAAGTCACGAAAGATGTGTGTTTGAGCACATAAATTACTCGGTTTCTAGAAAACTTACCCAGATGGACTTAAGCATTATTAGTCATGTTAAAGAGCTCGTCGAGGTGATTCTGTGGTCAAATTTTTAAGGTATTTGAAGCACATTTGCCGATGTTCCTGATGTTTAAAACTTGAAAAGTCACGAAAGATGTGTGTTTTAGCACATACATTACTCGGTTTCTAGAAAACTCACCCAGATAGACTTAAGCATCATAAGTCATGTTACAGAGCTCGTCGAGGTGATTCTGTGGTCAAATTTTGAAGGTATTTGAAGCACATTTGCCGAAGTTCCTGATGTTTAAAACTTGAAAAGTCACGAAAGATGTGTGTTTGAGCACATTAATTACTCGGTTTCTAGAAAACTCACCCAGATAGACTTAAGCATCATAAGTCATGTTACAGAGCTCGTCGAGGTGATTCTGTGGTCAAATTTTGAAGGTATTTGAAGCACATTTGCCGAAGTTCCTGAGGTTCAAAACTTGAAAAGTCACGAAAGATGTGTGTTTGAGCACATAAATTACTCGGTTTCTAGAAAACTTACCCAGATGGACTTAAGCATTACTAGTCATGTTAAAGAGCTCGCCGAGGTGATTCTGTGGTCAAATCTTGAAGGTATTTGAAGCACATTTGCCGAAGTTCCTGAGGTTCAAAACTTGAAAAGTCACGATACATGTGTGTTTGAGCACATAAATTACTCGGTTTCTAGAAAACTGACCCAGATGGACTTATGCATTATTAGTCATGTCAAAGAGCTCATCGAGGTGATTCTGTGGTCAAATTTTGAAGGTATTTGAAGCACATTTGCCGAAGTTCCTGAGGTTCAAAACTTGAAAAGTCACGAAAGATGTGTGTTTGAGCACATAAATTACTCGGTTTCTAGAAAACTGACCCAGATGGACTTAAGCATTACTAGTCATGTTAAAGAGCTCGCCGAGGTGATTCTGTGGTCAAATCTTGAAGGTATTTGAAGCACATTTGCCGAAGTTCCTGAGGTTCAAAACTTGAAAAGTCACGAAAGATGTGTGTTTGAGCACATAAATTACTCGGTTTCTAGAAAACTGACCCAGATGGACTTATGCATTATTAGTCATGTCAAAGAGCTCATCGAGGTGATTCTGTGGTCAAATTTTGAAGGTATTTGAAGCACATTTGCCGAAGTTCCTGAGGTTCAAAACTTGAAAAGTCACGAAAGATGTGTGTTTGAGCACATAAATTACTCGGTTTCTAGAAAACTTACCCAGATGGACTTAAGCATTATAAGTCAAGTTACAGAGCTCGTCGAGATAATTCTGTGGTCAAATTTTGAAGGTATTTGAAGCACATTTGCCGAAGTTACGGAGGTTCAAAGCTTGAAAAGTCACGATACATGTGTGTTTGGGCACATAAATTACTCGGTTTCTAGAAAACTCACCCAGATGGACTTAAGCATTATTAGTCATGATAAAGAGCTCGTCGAGGTGATTCTGTGGTCAAATTTTGAAGGAATTTGAAGCACATTTGCCGATGCTACGGAGGTTCAAAGCTCGAAAAGTCACGATACATGTGTGTTTGAACACATAAATTACTCGGTTTCTAGAAAACATACCCAGATGGACTTAAGCATTATAAGTCAAGTTACAGAGCTCGTCGAGATAATTCTGTGGTCAAATTTTGAAGGTAGTTGAAGCACATTTGCCGAAGTTACGGAGGTTCAAAGCTTGAAAAGTCACGAAAGATGTGTGTTTGACCACATAAATTACTCGGTTTCTAGAAAACTCACCCAGATGGACTTAAGCATTACTAGTCATGTTAAAGAGCTCGTCGAGGTGATTCTGTGGTCAAATTTTGAAGGTATTTGAAGCACATTTGCCGATGCTACGGAGGTTCAAAGCTTGAAAAGTCACGAAAGATGTGTGTTTGAGCACATCAATTACTCGGTTTCTAGAAAACTCACCCAGATGGACTTAAGCATTATAAGTCATGTTAAAGAGCTTGTCGAGGTGATTCCGTGGTCAAATTTTGAAGGAATTTGAAGCACATTTGCCGAAGCTACGGAGGTTCAAAGCTTGAAAAGTCACGAAAGATGTGTGTTTGAGCACATCAATTACTCGGTTTCTAGAAAACTCACCCAGATGGACTTAAGCATTATAAGTCATGTTAAAGAGCTTGTCGAGGTGATTCTGTGGTCAAATTTTGAAGGTATTTGAAGCACATTTGCCGAAGTTACGGAGGTTCAAAGCTTGAAAAGTCAAGAAAGATGTGTGTTTGAGCATATAAATTACTCGGTTTCTAGAAAACTCACCCAGATGGACTTAAGCATTATAAGTCATGTTAAAGAGCTTGTCGAGGTGATTCTGTGGTCAAATTTTGAAGGTATTTGAAGCACATTTGCCGAAGCTACGGAGGTTCAAAGCTTGAAAAGTCACGAAAGATGTGTGTTTGAGCACATCAATTACTCGGTTTCTAGAAAACTCACCCAGATGGACTTAAGAATTATAAGTCATGTTAAAGAGCTTGTCGAGGTGATTCTGTGGTCAAATTTTGAAGGTATTTGAAGCACATTTGCCGAAGCTACGGAGGTTCAAAGCTTGAAAAGTCTCGAAAGATGTGTGTTTGAGCACATCAATTACTCGGTTTCTAGAAAACTCACCCAGATGGACTTAAGCATTATAAGTCATGTTAAAGAGCTTGTAGAAGTGATTCTGTGGTCAAATTTTGAAGGTATTTGAAGCACAGTAGCCGGAGCTGCGGAGGTTCAAAGCTTGAAAAGTCTCGAAAGATGTGTGTTTGAGCACATCAATTACTCGGTTTCTAGAAAACTCACCCAGATGGACTTAAGCATTATAAGTCATGTTAAAGAGCTTGTAGAAGTGATTCTGTGGTCAAATTTTGAAGGTATTTGAAGCACATTTGCCGAAGCTCCTGAGATTCAAAACTTGAAAAGTCACGAAAGATGTGTGTTTGAGCACATAAATTACTCGGTTTCTAGAAAACTTACCCAGATGGACTTAAGCATTATTAGTCATGTTAAAGAGCTCGTCGAGGTGATTCTGTGGTCAAATTTTTAAGGTATTTGAAGCACATTTGCCGATGTTCCTGATGTTTAAAACTTGAAAAGTCACGAAAGATGTGTGTTTTAGCACATACATTACTCGGTTTCTAGAAAACTCACCCAGATAGACTTAAGCATCATAAGTCATGTTACAGAGCTCGTCGAGGTGATTCTGTGGTCAAATTTTGAAGGTATTTGAAGCACATTTGCCGAAGCTACGGAGGTTCAAAGCTTGAAAAGTCACGAAAGATGTGTGTTTGAGCACATCAATTACTCGGTTTCTAGAAAACTCACCCAGATGGACTTAAGCATTATAAGTCATGTTAAAGAGCTTGTCGAGGTGATTCTGTGGTCAAATTTTGAAGGTATTTGAAGCACATTTGCCGAAGTTCCTGATGTTTAAAACTTGAAAAGTCACGAAAGATGTGTGTTTGAGCACATTAATTACTCGGTTTCTAGAAAACTCACCCAGATAGACTTAAGCATCATAAGTCATGTTACAGAGCTCGTCGAGGTGATTCTGTGGTCAAATTTTGAAGGTATTTGAAGCACATTTGCCGAAGTTCCTGAGGTTCAAAACTTGAAAAGTCACGAAAGATGTGTGTTTGAGCACATAAATTACTCGGTTTCTAGAAAACTTACCCAGATGGACTTAAGCATTACTAGTCATGTTAAAGAGCTCGCCGAGGTGATTCTGTGGTCAAATCTTGAAGGTATTTGAAGCACATTTGCCGAAGTTCCTGAGGTTCAAAACTTGAAAAGTCACGATACATGTGTGTTTGAGCACATAAATTACTCGGTTTCTAGAAAACTGACCCAGATGGACTTATGCATTATTAGTCATGTCAAAGAGCTCATCGAGGTGATTCTGTGGTCAAATTTTGAAGGTATTTGAAGCACATTTGCCGAAGTTCCTGAGGTTCAAAACTTGAAAAGTCACGAAAGATGTGTGTTTGAGCACATAAATTACTCGGTTTCTAGAAAACTGACCCAGATGGACTTAAGCATTACTAGTCATGTTAAAGAGCTCGCCGAGGTGATTCTGTGGTCAAATCTTGAAGGTATTTGAAGCACATTTGCCGAAGTTCCTGAGGTTCAAAACTTGAAAAGTCACGAAAGATGTGTGTTTGAGCACATAAATTACTCGGTTTCTAGAAAACTGACCCAGATGGACTTATGCATTATTAGTCATGTCAAAGAGCTCATCGAGGTGATTCTGTGGTCAAATTTTGAAGGTATTTGAAGCACATTTGCCGAAGTTCCTGAGGTTCAAAACTTGAAAAGTCACGAAAGATGTGTGTTTGAGCACATAAATTACTCGGTTTCTAGAAAACTTACCCAGATGGACTTAAGCATTATAAGTCAAGTTACAGAGCTCGTCGAGATAATTCTGTGGTCAAATTTTGAAGGTATTTGAAGCACATTTGCCGAAGTTACGGAGGTTCAAAGCTTGAAAAGTCACGATACATGTGTGTTTGGGCACATAAATTACTCGGTTTCTAGAAAACTCACCCAGATGGACTTAAGCATTATTAGTCATGATAAAGAGCTCGTCGAGGTGATTCTGTGGTCAAATTTTGAAGGAATTTGAAGCACATTTGCCGATGCTACGGAGGTTCAAAGCTCGAAAAGTCACGATACATGTGTGTTTGAACACATAAATTACTCGGTTTCTAGAAAACATACCCAGATGGACTTAAGCATTATAAGTCAAGTTACAGAGCTCGTCGAGATAATTCTGTGGTCAAATTTTGAAGGTAGTTGAAGCACATTTGCCGAAGTTACGGAGGTTCAAAGCTTGAAAAGTCACGAAAGATGTGTGTTTGACCACATAAATTACTCGGTTTCTAGAAAACTCACCCAGATGGACTTAAGCATTACTAGTCATGTTAAAGAGCTCGTCGAGGTGATTCTGTGGTCAAATTTTGAAGGTATTTGAAGCACATTTGCCGATGCTACGGAGGTTCAAAGCTTGAAAAGTCACGAAAGATGTGTGTTTGAGCACATCAATTACTCGGTTTCTAGAAAACTCACCCAGATGGACTTAAGCATTATAAGTCATGTTAAAGAGCTTGTCGAGGTGATTCCGTGGTCAAATTTTGAAGGAATTTGAAGCACATTTGCCGAAGCTACGGAGGTTCAAAGCTTGAAAAGTCACGAAAGATGTGTGTTTGAGCACATCAATTACTCGGTTTCTAGAAAACTCACCCAGATGGACTTAAGCATTATAAGTCATGTTAAAGAGCTTGTCGAGGTGATTCTGTGGTCAAATTTTGAAGGTATTTGAAGCACATTTGCCGAAGTTACGGAGGTTCAAAGCTTGAAAAGTCAAGAAAGATGTGTGTTTGAGCATATAAATTACTCGGTTTCTAGAAAACTCACCCAGATGGACTTAAGCATTATAAGTCATGTTAAAGAGCTTGTCGAGGTGATTCTGTGGTCAAATTTTGAAGGTATTTGAAGCACATTTGCCGAAGCTACGGAGGTTCAAAGCTTGAAAAGTCACGAAAGATGTGTGTTTGAGCACATCAATTACTCGGTTTCTAGAAAACTCACCCAGATGGACTTAAGAATTATAAGTCATGTTAAAGAGCTTGTCGAGGTGATTCTGTGGTCAAATTTTGAAGGTATTTGAAGCACATTTGCCGAAGCTACGGAGGTTCAAAGCTTGAAAAGTCTCGAAAGATGTGTGTTTGAGCACATCAATTACTCGGTTTCTAGAAAACTCACCCAGATGGACTTAAGCATTATAAGTCATGTTAAAGAGCTTGTAGAAGTGATTCTGTGGTCAAATTTTGAAGGTATTTGAAGCACAGTAGCCGGAGCTGCGGAGGTTCAAAGCTTGAAAAGTCTCGAAAGATGTGTGTTTGAGCACATCAATTACTCGGTTTCTAGAAAACTCACCCAGATGGACTTAAGCATTATAAGTCATGTTAAAGAGCTTGTAGAAGTGATTCTGTGGTCAAATTTTGAAGGTATTTGAAGCACATTTGCCGAAGCTACGGAGGTTCAAAGCTTGAAAAGTCTCGAAAGATGTGTGTTTGAGCACATCAATTACTCGGTTTCTAGAAAACTCACCCAGATGGACTTAAGCATTATAAGTCATGTTAAAGAGCTCGTCGAGGTGAATTTGTGGTCAAATTTTGAAGGTATTTGAAGCACATTTGCCGAAGCTACGGAGGTTCAAAGCTTGAAAAGTCACGAAAGATGTGTGTTTGAGCACATAAATTACTCGGTTTTTAGAAAACTCACCCAAATAGACTTAAGCATTATTAGTCATGTTAAAGAGCTCGTCGAGGTGATTCTGAGGTCAAATTTTGAAGGTATTTGAAGCACATTTGCCGAAGCTACGGAGGTTCAAAGCTTGAAAAGTCACGAAAGATGTGTGTTTGAGCACATCAATTACTCGGTTTCTAGAAAACTCACCCAGATCGACTTAAGCATTATAAGTCATGTTAAAGAGCTTGTCGAGGTGATTCTGTGGTCAAATTTTGAAGGTATTTGAAGCACATTTGCCGAAGTTACGGAGGTTCAAAGCTTGAAAAGTCAAGAAAGATGTGTGTTTGAGCATATAAATTACTCGGTTTCTAGAAAACTCACCCAGATGGACTTAAGCATCATAAGTCATGTTAAAGAACTCGTCGAGATGATTCTGTGGACAAATTTTGAAGGTATTTGAAGCACATTTGCCGATGCTACGGAGGTTCAAAGCTTGAAAAGTCACGATACATGTGTGTTTGAGCACATAAATTACTCGGTTTCTAGAAAACTTACCCAGATGGACTTAAGCATTATTAGTCATGTTAAAGAGCTCGTCGAGGTGATTCTGTGGTCAAATTTTGAAGGAATTTGAAGCACATTTGCCGAAGTTCCTGAGATTCAAAACTTGAAAAGTCACGAAAGATGTGTGTTTGAGCACATAAATTACTCGGTTTCTAGAAAACTTACCCAGATGGACTTAAGCATTATTAGTCATGTTAAAGAGCTCGTCGAGGTGATTCTGTGGTCAAATTTTGAAGGTATTTGAAGCACATTTGCCGAAGTTCCTGATGTTTAAAACTTGAAAAGTCACGAAAGATGTGTGTTTGAGCACATCAATTACTCGGTTTCTAGAAAACTCACCCAGATGGACTTAAGCATTATAAGTCATGTTAAAGAGCTTGTCGAGGTGATTCTGTGGTCAAATTTTGAAGGTATTTGAAGCACATTTGCCGAAGCTACGGAGGTTCAAAGCTTGAAAAGTCACGAAAGATGTGTGTTTGAGCACATCAATTACTCGGTTTCTAGAAAACTCACCCAGATGGACTTAAGCATTATAAGTCATGTTAAAGAGCTTGTCGAGGTGATTCTGTGGTCAAATTTTGAAGGTATTTGAAGCACATTTGCCGAAGCTACGGAGGTTCAAAGCTTGAAAAGTCACGAAAGATGTGTGTTTGAGCACATCAATTTCTCGGTTTCTAGAAAACTCACCCAGATGGACTTAAGCATTATAAGTCATGTTAAAGAGCTTGTCGAGGTGATTCTGTGGTCAAATTTTGAAGGTATTTGAAGCACATTTGCCGAAGCTACGGAGGTTCAAAGCTTGAAAAGTCACGAAAGATGTGTGTTTGAGCACATCAATTACTCGGTTTCTAGAAAACTCACCCAGATGGACTTAAGCATTATAAGTCATGTTAAAGAGCTTGTCGAGGTGATTCTGTGGTCAAATTTTGAAGGTATTTGAAGCACATTTGCCGAAGCTACGGAGGTTCAAAGCTTGAAAAGTCACGAAAGATGTGTGTTTGAGCACATCAATTACTCGGTTTCTAGAAAACTCACCCAGATGGACTTAAGCATTATAAGTCATGTTAAAGAGCTTGTCGAGGTGATTCTGTGGTCAAATTTTGAAGGTATTTGAAGCACATTTGCCGAAGCTACGGAGGTTCAAAGCTTGAAAAGTCACGAAAGATGTGTGTTTGAGCACATCAATTTCTCGGTTTCTAGAAAACTCACCCAGATGGACTTAAGCATTATAAGTCATGTTAAAGAGCTTGTCGAAGTGATTCTGTTGTCAAATTTTGAAGGAATTTGAAGCACATTTGCCGAAGTTCCTGAGATTCAAAACTTGAAAAGTCACGAAAGATGTGTGTTTGAGCACATAAATTACTCGGTTTCTAGAAAACTTACCCAGATGGACTTAAGCATTATTAGTCATGTTAAAGAGCTCGTCGAGGTGATTCTGTGGTCAAATTTTTAAGGTATTTGAAGCACATTTGCCGATGTTCCTGATGTTTAAAACTTGAAAAGTCACGAAAGATGTGTGTTTTAGCACATACATTACTCGGTTTCTAGAAAACTTACCCAGATGGACTTAAGCATTATTAGTCATGTTAAAGAGCTCGTCGAGGTGATTCTGTGGTCAAATTTTGAAGGAATTTGAAGCACATTTGCCGAAGTTCCTGAGATTCAAAACTTGAAAAGTCACGAAAGATGTGTGTTTGAGCACATAAATTACTCGGTTTCTAGAAAACTTACCCAGATGGACTTAAGCATTATTAGTCATGTTAAAGAGCTCGTCGAGGTGATTCTGTGGTCAAATTTTGAAGGAATTTGAAGCACATTTGCCGAAGTTCCTGAGATTCAAAACTTGAAAAGTCACGAAAGATGTGTGTTTGAGCACATAAATTACTCGGTTTCTAGAAAACTTACCCAGATGGACTTAAGCATTATTAGTCATGTTAAAGAGCTCGTCGAGGTGATTCTGTGGTCAAATTTTGAAGGTATTTGAAGCACATTTGCCGAAGTTCCTGATGTTTAAAACTTGAAAAGTCACGAAAGATGTGTGTTTTAGCACATACATTACTCGGTTTCTAGAAAACTTACCCAGATGGACTTAAGCATTATTAGTCATGTTAAAGAGCTCGTCGAGGTGATTCCGTGGTCAAATTTTGAAGGAATTTGAAGCACATTTGCCGATGCTACGGAGGTTCAAAGCTTGAAAAGTCACGAAAGATGTGTGTTTGAGCACATCAATTACTCGGTTTCTAGAAAACTCACCCAGATGGACTTAAGCATTATAAGTCATGTTAAAGAGCTTGTCGAGGTGATTCCGTGGTCAAATTTTGAAGGAATTTGAAGTACATTTGCCGAAGCTACGGAGGTTCAAAGCTTGAAAAGTCACGAAAGATGTGTGTTTGAGAACATCAATTACTCGGTTTCTAGAAAACTCACCCAGATGGACTTAAGCATTATAAGTCATGTTAAAGAGCTTGTCGAGGTGATTCTGTGGTCAAATTTTGAAGGTATTTGAAGCACATTTGCCGAAGTTACGGAGGTTCAAAGCTTGAAAAGTCAAGAAAGATGTGTGTTTGAGCATATAAATTACTCGGTTTCTAGAAAACTCACCCAGATGGACTTAAGCATTATAAGTCATGTTAAAGAGCTTGTCGAGGTGATTCTGTGGTCAAATTTTGAAGGTATTTGAAGCACATTTGCCGAAGCTACGGAGGTTCAAAGCTTGAAAAGTCACGAAAGATGTGTGTTTGAGCACATCAATTACTCGGTTTCTAGAAAACTCACCCAGAT
The DNA here is from genome assembly GCF_040115645.1 of Euwallacea fornicatus. Taxonomy (NCBI): domain Eukaryota; kingdom Metazoa; phylum Arthropoda; class Insecta; order Coleoptera; family Curculionidae; genus Euwallacea; species Euwallacea fornicatus. The sequence continues at coordinate 30,454 of NW_027096017.1, read as the reverse complement.
GGACTTAAGAATTATAAGTCACGTTAAAGAGCTTGTCGAGGTGATTCTGTGGTCAAATTTTGAAGGTATTTGAAGCACATTTGCCGAAGCTACGGAGGTTCAAAGCTTGAAAAGTCTCGAAAGATGTGTGTTTGAGCACATCAATTACTCGGTTTCTAGAAAACTCACCCAGATGGATTTAAGCATTATAAGTCATGTTAAAGAGCTTGTAGAAGTGATTCGGTGGTCAAATTTTGAAGGTATTTGAAGCACATTAGCCGGAGCTGCGGAGGTTCAAAGCTTTAAAAGTCAAGAAAGATGTGTGTTTGAGCACATCAATTACTCGGTTTCTAGAAAACTCACCCAGATGGACTTAAGCATTATAAGTCATGTTAAAGAGCTTGTCGAGGTGATTCTGTGGTCAAATTTTGAAGGTATTTGAAGCACATCTGCCGAAGCTACGGAGGTTCAAAGCTTGAAAAGTCACGAAAGATGTGTGTTTGAGCACATCAATTACTCGGTTTCTAGAAAACTCACCCAGATGGACTTAAGCATTATAAGTCATGTTAAAGAGCTTGTCGAGGTGATTCTGTGGTCAAATTTTGAAGGTATTTGAAGCACATCTGCCGAAGCTACGGAGGTTCAAAGCTTGAAAAGTCACGAAAGATGTGTGTTTGAGCACATCAATTACTCGGTTTCTAGAAAACTCACCCAGATAGACTTAAGCATCATAAGTCATGTTACAGAGCTCGTCGAGGTGATTCTGTGGTCAAATTTTGAAGGTATTTGAAGCACATTAGCCGGAGCTGCGGAGGTTCAAAGCTTGAAAAGTCACGAAAGATGTGTGTTTGAGCACATCAATTACTCGGTTTCTAGAAAACTCACCCAGATGGACTTAAGCATTATTAGTCATGTTAAAGAGCTCGTCGAGGTGATTCTGTGGTAAAATTTTGAAGGTATTTGCAGCACATTAGCCGGAGCTGCGGAGGTTCAAAGCTTTAAAAGTCAAGAAAGATGTGTGTTTGAGCACATCAATTACTCGGTTTCTAGAAAACTCACCCAGATGGACTTAAGCATTATAAGTCATGTTAAAGAGCTCGTCGAGGTGAATCTGTGGTCAAATTTTGAAGGTATTTGAAGCACATTTGCCGAAGCTACGGAGGTTCAAAGCTTGAAAAGTCACGAAAGATGTGTGTTTGAGCACATAAATTACTCGGTTTTTAGAAAACTCACCCAAATAGACTTAAGCATTATTAGTCATGTTAAAGAGCTCGTCGAGGTGATTCTGAGGTCAAATTTTGAAGGTATTTGAAGCACATTTGCCGAAGCTACGGAGGTTCAAAGCTTGAAAAGTCACGATACATGTGTGTTTGAGCACATAAATTACTCGGTTTCTAGAAAACTTACCCAGATGGACTTAAGCATTATTAGTCATGTTAAAGAGCTCGTCGAGGTGATTCTGTGGTCAAATTTTGAAGGAATTTGAAGCACATTTGCCGAAGTTCCTGAGATTCAAAACTTGAAAAGTCACGAAAGATGTGTGTTTGAGCACATAAATTACTCGGTTTCTAGAAAACTTACCCAGATGGACTTAAGCATTATTAGTCATGTTAAAGAGCTCGTCGAGGTGATTCTGTGGTCAAATTTTTAAGGTATTTGAAGCACATTTGCCGATGTTCCTGATGTTTAAAACTTGAAAAGTCACGAAAGATGTGTGTTTTAGCACATACATTACTCGGTTTCTAGAAAACTTACCCAGATGGACTTAAGCATTATTAGTCATGTTAAAGAGCTCGTCGAGGTGATTCTGTGGTCAAATTTTGAAGGAATTTGAAGCACATTTGCCGAAGTTCCTGAGATTCAAAACTTGAAAAGTCACGAAAGATGTGTGTTTGAGCACATAAATTACTCGGTTTCTAGAAAACTTACCCAGATGGACTTAAGCATTATTAGTCATGTTAAAGAGCTCGTCGAGGTGATTCTGTGGTCAAATTTTGAAGGTATTTGAAGCACATTTGCCGAAGTTCCTGATGTTTAAAACTTGAAAAGTCACGAAAGATGTGTGTTTTAGCACATACATTACTCGGTTTCTAGAAAACTTACCCAGATGGACTTAAGCATTATTAGTCATGTTAAAGAGCTCGTCGAGGTGATTCCGTGGTCAAATTTTGAAGGAATTTGAAGCACATTTGCCGATGCTACGGAGGTTCAAAGCTTGAAAAGTCACGAAAGATGTGTGTTTGAGCACATCAATTACTCGGTTTCTAGAAAACTCACCCAGATGGACTTAAGCATTATAAGTCATGTTAAAGAGCTTGTCGAGGTGATTCTGTGGTCAAATTTTGAAGGTATTTGAAGCACATTTGCCGAAGTTCCTGATGTTTAAAACTTGAAAAGTCACGAAAGATGTGTGTTTGAGCACATTAATTACTCGGTTTCTAGAAAACTCACCCAGATAGACTTAAGCATCATAAGTCATGTTACAGAGCTCGTCGAGGTGATTCTGTGGTCAAATTTTGAAGGTATTTGAAGCACATTTGCCGAAGCTACGGAGGTTCAAAGCTTGAAAAGTCACGAAAGATGTGTGTTTGAGCACATCAATTACTCGGTTTCTAGAAAACTCACCCAGATAGACTTAAGCATCATAAGTCACGTTACAGAGCTCGTCGAGGTGATTCTGTGGTCAAATTTTGAAGGTATTTGAAGCACATTTGCCGAAGTTCCTGATGTTTAAATCTTGAAAAGTCACGAAAGATGTGTGTTTGAGCACATCAATTACTCGGTTTCTAGAAAACTCACCCAGATAGACTTAAGCATCATAAGTCATGTTAAAGAGCTCGTCGAGGTGATTCTGTGGTCAAATTTTGAAGGTATTTGAAGCACATTAGCCGGAGCTGCGGAGGTTCAAAGCTTGAAAAGTCAAGAAAGATGTGTGTTTGAGCACATCAATTACTCGGTTTCTAGAAAACTCACCCAGATGGACTTTACCATCATAAGTCATGTTACAGAGCTCGTCGAGGTGATTCTGTGGTCAAATTTTGAAGGTATTTGATGCACATTTGCCGAAGTTCCTGATGTTTAAAACTTGAAAAGTCACGAAAGATGTGTGTTTGAGCACATCAATTACTCGGTTTCTAGAAAACTCACCAAGATGGACTTAAGCATTATTAGTCATGTTAAAGAGCTCGTCGAGGTGATTCTGTGGTCAAATTTTGAAGGTATTTGAAGCACATTAGCCGGAGCTGCGGAGGTTCAAAGCTTGAAAAGTCACGAAAAATGTGTGTTTGAGCACATCAATTACTCGGTTTCTAGAAAACTCACCCAGATGGACTTAAGCATTATAAGTCATGTTAAAGAGCTTGTCGAAGTGATTCTGTGGTCAAATTTTGAAGGTATTTGAAGCACATTAGCCGGAGCTGCGGAGGTTCAAAGCTTGAAAAGTCACGAAAGATGTGTGTTTGAGCACATCAATTACTCGGTTTCTAGAAAACTCACCCAGATGGACTTAAGCATTATAAGTCATGTTAAAGAGCTTGTCGAAGTGATTCTGTGGTCAAATTTTGAAGGTATTTGAAGCACATTAGCCGGAGCTGCGGAGGTTCAAAGCTTTAAAAGTCAAGAAAGATGTGTGTTTGAGCACATCAATTACTCGGTTTCTAGAAAACTCACCCAGATGGACTTAAGCATTATAAGTCATGTTAAAGAGCTTGTCGAGGTGATTCTGTGGTCAAATTTTGAAGGTATTTGAAGCACATTTGCCGAAGTTCCTGATGTTTAAATCTTGAAAAGTCACGAAAGATGTGTGTTTGAGCACATCAATTACTCGGTTTCTAGAAAACTCACCCAGATAGACTTAAGCATCATAAGTCATGTTAAAGAGCTTGTCGAGGTGATTCTGTGGTCAAATTTTGAAGGTATTTGAAGCACATTTGCCGAAGCTACGGAGGTTCAAAGCTTGAAAAGTCACGAAAGATGTGTGTTTGAGCACATCAATTACTCGGTTTCTAGAAAACTCACCCAGATGGACTTTACCATCATAAGTCATGTTACAGAGCTCGTCGAGGTGATTCTGTGGTCAAATTTTGAAGGTATTTGAAGCACATTTGCCGAAGCTGCGGAGGTTCAAAGCTTGAAAAGTCACGAAAGATGTGTGTTTGAGCACATCAATTACTCGGTTTTTAGAAAACTCACCCAAATAGACTTAAGCATTATTAGTCATGTTAAAGAGCTCGTCGAGGTGATTCTGAGGTCAAATTTTGAAGGTATTTGAAGCACATTTGCCGAAGCTACGGAGGTTCAAAGCTTGAAAAGTCTCGAAAGATGTGTGTTTGAGCACATCAATTACTCGGTTTCTAGAAAACTCACCCAGATGGATTTAAGCATTATAAGTCATGTTAAAGAGCTTGTAGAAGTGATTCGGTGGTCAAATTTTGAAGGTATTTGAAGCACATTAGCCGGAGCTGCGGAGGTTCAAAGCTTTAAAAGTCAAGAAAGATGTGTGTTTGAGCACATCAATTACTCGGTTTCTAGAAAACTCACCCAGATGGACTTAAGCATTATAAGTCATGTTAAAGAGCTTGTCGAGGTGATTCTGTGGTCAAATTTTGAAGGTATTTGAAGCACATTTGCCGAAGCTACGGAGGTTCAAAGCTTGAAAAGTCACGAAAGATGTGTGTTTGAGCACATCAATTACTCGGTTTCTAGAAAACTCACCCAGATGGACTTAAGCATTATAAGTCATGTTAAAGAGCTTGTCGAGGTGATTCTGTGGTAAAATTTTGAAGGTATTTGCAGCACATTAGCCGGAGCTGCGGAGGTTCAAAGCTTTAAAAGTCAAGAAAGATGTGTGTTTGAGCACATCAATTACTCGGTTTCTAGAAAACTCACCCAGATGGACTTAAGCATTATAAGTCATGTTAAAGAGCTCGTCGAGGTGAATCTGTGGTCAAATTTTGAAGGTATTTGAAGCACATTTGCCGAAGCTACGGAGGTTCAAAGCTTGAAAAGTCACGAAAGATGTGTGTTTGAGCACATAAATTACTCGGTTTTTAGAAAACTCACCCAAATAGACTTAAGCATTATTAGTCATGTTAAAGAGCTCGTCGAGGTGATTCTGAGGTCAAATTTTGAAGGTATTTGAAGCACATTTGCCGAAGCTACGGAGGTTCAAAGCTTGAAAAGTCACGATACATGTGTGTTTGAGCACATAAATTACTCGGTTTCTAGAAAACTTACCCAGATGGACTTAAGCATTATTAGTCATGTTAAAGAGCTCGTCGAGGTGATTCTGTGGTCAAATTTTTAAGGTATTTGAAGCACATTTGCCGATGTTCCTGATGTTTAAAACTTGAAAAGTCACGAAAGATGTGTGTTTTAGCACATACATTACTCGGTTTCTAGAAAACTTACCCAGATGGACTTAAGCATTATTAGTCATGTTAAAGAGCTCGTCGAGGTGATTCTGTGGTCAAATTTTGAAGGAATTTGAAGCACATTTGCCGAAGTTCCTGAGATTCAAAACTTGAAAAGTCACGAAAGATGTGTGTTTGAGCACATAAATTACTCGGTTTCTAGAAAACTTACCCAGATGGACTTAAGCATTATTAGTCATGTTAAAGAGCTCGTCGAGGTGATTCTGTGGTCAAATTTTTAAGGTATTTGAAGCACATTTGCCGATGTTCCTGATGTTTAAAACTTGAAAAGTCACGAAAGATGTGTGTTTTAGCACATACATTACTCGGTTTCTAGAAAACTTACCCAGATGGACTTAAGCATTATTAGTCATGTTAAAGAGCTCGTCGAGGTGATTCTGTGGTCAAATTTTGAAGGAATTTGAAGCACATTTGCCGAAGTTCCTGAGATTCAAAACTTGAAAAGTCACGAAAGATGTGTGTTTGAGCACATAAATTACTCGGTTTCTAGAAAACTTACCCAGATGGACTTAAGCATTATTAGTCATGTTAAAGAGCTCGTCGAGGTGATTCTGTGGTCAAATTTTGAAGGTATTTGAAGCACATTTGCCGAAGTTCCTGATGTTTAAAACTTGAAAAGTCACGAAAGATGTGTGTTTTAGCACATACATTACTCGGTTTCTAGAAAACTTACCCAGATGGACTTAAGCATTATTAGTCATGTTAAAGAGCTCGTCGAGGTGATTCCGTGGTCAAATTTTGAAGGAATTTGAAGCACATTTGCCGATGCTACGGAGGTTCAAAGCTTGAAAAGTCACGAAAGATGTGTGTTTGAGCACATCAATTACTCGGTTTCTAGAAAACTCACCCAGATGGACTTAAGCATTATAAGTCATGTTAAAGAGCTTGTCGAGGTGATTCTGTGGTCAAATTTTGAAGGTATTTGAAGCACATTTGCCGAAGTTCCTGATGTTTAAAACTTGAAAAGTCACGAAAGATGTGTGTTTGAGCACATTAATTACTCGGTTTCTAGAAAACTCACCCAGATAGACTTAAGCATCATAAGTCATGTTACAGAGCTCGTCGAGGTGATTCTGTGGTCAAATTTTGAAGGTATTTGAAGCACATTTGCCGAAGCTACGGAGGTTCAAAGCTTGAAAAGTCACGAAAGATGTGTGTTTGAGCACATCAATTACTCGGTTTCTAGAAAACTCACCCAGATGGACTTAAGCATTATAAGTCATGTTAAAGAGCTTGTCGAGGTGATTCTGTGGTCAAATTTTGAAGGTATTTGAAGCACATTTGCCGAAGCTACGGAGGTTCAAAGCTTGAAAAGTCACGAAAGATGTGTGTTTGAGCACATCAATTACTCGGTTTCTAGAAAACTCACCCAAATGGACTTAAGCATTATAAGTCATGTTAAAGAGCTTGTCGAGGTGATTCTGTGGTCAAATTTTGAAGGTATTTGAAGCACATTTGCCGAAGCTACGGAGGTTCAAAGCTTGAAAAGTCACGAAAGATGTGTGTTTGAGCACATCAATTACTCGGTTTCTAGAAAACTCACCCAGATGGACTTAAGCATTATAAGTCATGTTAAAGAGCTTGTCGAAGTGATTCTGTGGTCAAATTTTGAAGGTATTTGAAGCACATTAGCCGGAGCTGCGGAGGTTCAAAGCTTTAAAAGTCAAGAAAGATGTGTGTTTGAGCACATCAATTACTCGGTTTCTAGAAAACTCACCCAGATGGACTTAAGCATTATAAGTCATGTTAAAGAGCTTGTCGAGGTGATTCTGTGGTCAAATTTTGAAGGTATTTGAAGCACATTTGCCGAAGCTACGGAGGTTCAAAGCTTGAAAAGTCACGAAAGATGTGTGTTAGAGCACATCAATTACTCGGTTTCTAGAAAACTCACCCAGATGGACTTAAGCATTATAAGTCATGTTAAAGAGCTTGTCGAGGTGATTCTGTGGTCAAATTTTGAAGGTATTTGAAGCACATTTGCCGAAGCTACGGAGGTTCAAAACTTGAAAAGTCACGAAAGATGTGTGTTTGAGCACATCAATTACTCGGTTTCTAGAAAACTCACCCAGATGGACTTAAGCATTATAAGTCATGTTAAAGAGCTTGTCGAGGTGATTCTGTGGTCAAATTTTGAAGGTATTTGAAGCACATTTGCCGAAGCTACGGAGGTTCAAAGCTTGAAAAGTCACGAAAGATGTGTGTTTGAGCACATCAATTACTCGGTTTCTAGAAAACTCACCCAGATAGACTTAAGCATCATAAGTCACGTTACAGAGCTCGTCGAGGTGATTCTGTGGTCAAATTTTGAAGGTATTTGAAGCACATTTGCCGAAGTTCCTGATGTTTAAATCTTGAAAAGTCACGAAAGATGTGTGTTTGAGCACATCAATTACTCGGTTTCTAGAAAACTCACCCAGATAGACTTAAGCATCATAAGTCATGTTAAAGAGCTCGTCGAGGTGATTCTGTGGTCAAATTTTGAAGGTATTTGAAGCACATTAGCCGGAGCTGCGGAGGTTCAAAGCTTGAAAAGTCAAGAAAGATGTGTGTTTGAGCACATCAATTACTCGGTTTCTAGAAAACTCACCCAGATGGACTTTACCATCATAAGTCATGTTACAGAGCTCGTCGAGGTGATTCTGTGGTCAAATTTTGAAGGTATTTGAAGCACATTTGCCGAAGTTCCTGATGTTTAAAACTTGAAAAGTCACGAAAGATGTGTGTTTGAGCACATCAATTACTCGGTTTCTAGAAAACTCACCAAGATGGACTTAAGCATTATTAGTCATGTTAAAGAGCTCGTCGAGGTGATTCTGTGGTCAAATTTTGAAGGTATTTGAAGCACATTAGCCGGAGCTGCGGAGGTTCAAAGCTTGAAAAGTCACGAAAGATGTGTGTTTGAGCACATCAATTACTCGGTTTCTAGAAAACTCACCCAGATGGACTTAAGCATTATAAGTCATGTTAAAGAGCTTGTCGAAGTGATTCTGTGGTCAAATTTTGAAGGTATTTGAAGCACATTAGCCGGAGCTGCGGAGGTTCAAAGCTTTAAAAGTCAAGAAAGATGTGTGTTTGAGCACATCAATTACTCGGTTTCTAGAAAACTCACCCAGATGGACTTAAGCATTATAAGTCATGTTAAAGAGCTTGTCGAGGTGATTCTGTGGTCAAATTTTGAAGGTATTTGAAGCACATTTGCCGAAGTTCCTGATGTTTAAATCTTGAAAAGTCACGAAAGATGTGTGTTTGAGCACATCAATTACTCGGTTTCTAGAAAACTCACCCAGATAGACTTAAGCATCATAAGTCATGTTAAAGAGCTCGTCGAGGTGATTCTGTGGTCAAATTTTGAAGGTATTTGAAGCACATTTGCCGAAGCTACGGAGGTTCAAAACTTGAAAAGTCACGAAAGATGTGTGTTTGAGCACATCAATTACTCGGTTTCTAGAAAACTCACCCAGATAGACTTAAGCATTATAAGTCATGTTAAAGAGCTTGTCGAGGTGATTCTGTGGTCAAATTTTGAAGGTATTTGAAGCACATTTGCCGAAGCTACGGAGGTTCAAAGCTTGAAAAGTCACGAAAGATGTGTGTTTGAGCACATCAATTACTCGGTTTCTAGAAAACTCACCCAGATGGACTTTACCATCATAAGTCATGTTACAGAGCTCGTCGAGGTGATTCTGTGGTCAAATTTTGAAGGTATTTGAAGCACATTTGCCGAAGCTGCGGAGGTTCAAAGCTTGAAAAGTCACGAAAGATGTGTGTTTGAGCACATCAATTACTCGGTTTCTAGAAAACTCACCCAGATAGACTTAAGCATCATAAGTCATGTTACAGAGCTCGTTGAGGTGATTCTGTGGTCAAATTTTGAAGGTATTTGAAGCACATTAGCCGAAGCTGCGGAGGTTCAAAGCTTGAAAAGTCACGAAAGATGTGTGTTTGAGCACATAAATTAGTCGGTTGCTAGAAAACTCACCCAGATGGACTTAAGCATTATTAGTCATGTTAAAGAGCTCGTCGAGGTGATTCTGTGGTCAAATTTTGAAGGTATTTGAAGCACATTAGCCGGAGCTGCGGAGGTTCAAAGCTTGAAAAGTCATGAAAGATGTGTGTTTGAGCACATCAATTACTCGGTTTCTAGAAAACTCACCCAGATAGACTTAAGCATCATAAGTCATGTTAAAGAGCTCGTCGAGGTGATTCTGTGGTCAAATTTTGAAGGTATTTGAAGCACATTTGCCGAAGTTCCTGATGTTTAAAACTTGAAAAATCACGAAAGATGTGTGTTTGAGCACATCAATTACTCGGTTTCTAGAAAACTCACCCAGATGGACTTAAGCATTATAAGTCATGTTAAAGAGCTCGTCGAGGTGATTCTGTGGTCAAATTTTGAAGGTATTTGAAGCACATTAGCCGGAGCTGCGGAGGTTCAAAGCTTGAAAAGTCACGAAAGATGTGTGTTTGAGCACATCAATTACTCGGTTTCTAGAAAACTCACCCAAATGGACTTAAGCATTATAAGTCATGTTAAAGAGCTTGTCGAGGTGATTCTGTGGTCAAATTTTGAAGGTATTTGAAGCACATTTGCCGAAGCTACGGAGGTTCAAAGCTTGAAAAGTCACGAAAGATGTGTGTTTGAGCACATCAATTACTCGGTTTCTAGAAAACTCACCCAGATGGACTTAAGCATTATAAGTCATGTTAAAGAGCTTGTCGAAGTGATTCTGTGGTCAAATTTTGAAGGTATTTGAAGCACATTAGCCGGAGCTGCGGAGGTTCAAAGCTTTAAAAGTCAAGAAAGATGTGTGTTTGAGCACATCAATTACTCGGTTTCTAGAAAACTCACCCAGATGGACTTAAGCATTATAAGTCATGTTAAAGAGCTTGTCGAGGTGATTCTGTGGTCAAATTTTGAAGGTATTTGAAGCACATTTGCCGAAGCTACGGAGGTTCAAAGCTTGAAAAGTCACGAAAGATGTGTGTTAGAGCACATCAATTACTCGGTTTCTAGAAAACTCACCCAGATGGACTTAAGCATTATAAGTCATGTTAAAGAGCTTGTCGAGGTGATTCTGTGGTCAAATTTTGAAGGTATTTGAAGCACATTTGCCGAAGCTACGGAGGTTCAAAACTTGAAAAGTCACGAAAGATGTGTGTTTGAGCACATCAATTACTCGGTTTCTAGAAAACTCACCCAGATGGACTTAAGCATTATAAGTCATGTTAAAGAGCTTGTCGAGGTGATTCTGTGGTCAAATTTTGAAGGTATTTGAAGCACATTTGCCGAAGCTACGGAGGTTCAAAGCTTGAAAAGTCACGAAAGATGTGTGTTTGAGCACATCAATTACTCGGTTTCTAGAAAACTCACCCAGATAGACTTAAGCATCATAAGTCACGTTACAGAGCTCGTCGAGGTGATTCTGTGGTCAAATTTTGAAGGTATTTGAAGCACATTTGCCGAAGTTCCTGATGTTTAAATCTTGAAAAGTCACGAAAGATGTGTGTTTGAGCACATCAATTACTCGGTTTCTAGAAAACTCACCCAGATAGACTTAAGCATCATAAGTCATGTTAAAGAGCTCGTCGAGGTGATTCTGTGGTCAAATTTTGAAGGTATTTGAAGCACATTAGCCGGAGCTGCGGAGGTTCAAAGCTTGAAAAGTCAAGAAAGATGTGTGTTTGAGCACATCAATTACTCGGTTTCTAGAAAACTCACCCAGATGGACTTTACCATCATAAGTCATGTTACAGAGCTCGTCGAGGTGATTCTGTGGTCAAATTTTGAAGGTATTTGAAGCACATTTGCCGAAGTTCCTGATGTTTAAAACTTGAAAAGTCACGAAAGATGTGTGTTTGAGCACATCAATTACTCGGTTTCTAGAAAACTCACCAAGATGGACTTAAGCATTATTAGTCATGTTAAAGAGCTCGTCGAGGTGATTCTGTGGTCAAATTTTGAAGGTATTTGAAGCACATTAGCCGGAGCTGCGGAGGTTCAAAGCTTGAAAAGTCACGAAAGATGTGTGTTTGAGCACATCAATTACTCGGTTTCTAGAAAACTCACCCAGATGGACTTAAGCATTATAAGTCATGTTAAAGAGCTTGTCGAAGTGATTCTGTGGTCAAATTTTGAAGGTATTTGAAGCACATTAGCCGGAGCTGCGGAGGTTCAAAGCTTTAAAAGTCAAGAAAGATGTGTGTTTGAGCACATCAATTACTCGGTTTCTAGAAAACTCACCCAGATAGACTTAAGCATCATAAGTCATGTTAAAGAGCTCGTCGAGGTGATTCTGTGGTCAAATTTTGAAGGTATTTGAAGCACATTTGCCGAAGCTACGGAGGTTCAAAACTTGAAAAGTCACGAAAGATGTGTGTTTGAGCACATCAATTACTCGGTTTCTAGAAAACTCACCCAGATAGACTTAAGCATTATAAGTCATGTTAAAGAGCTTGTCGAGGTGATTCTGTGGTCAAATTTTGAAGGTATTTGAAGCACATTTGCCGAAGCTACGGAGGTTCAAAGCTTGAAAAGTCACGAAAGATGTGTGTTTGAGCACATCAATTACTCGGTTTCTAGAAAACTCACCCAGATGGACTTTACCATCATAAGTCATGTTACAGAGCTCGTCGAGGTGATTCTGTGGTCAAATTTTGAAGGTATTTGAAGCACATTTGCCGAAGCTGCGGAGGTTCAAAGCTTGAAAAGTCACGAAAGATGTGTGTTTGAGCACATCAATTACTCGGTTTCTAGAAAACTCACCCAGATAGACTTAAGCATCATAAGTCATGTTACAGAGCTCGTTGAGGTGATTCTGTGGTCAAATTTTGAAGGTATTTGAAGCACATTAGCCGAAGCTGCGGAGGTTCAAAGCTTGAAAAGTCACGAAAGATGTGTGTTTGAGCACATAAATTAGTCGGTTGCTAGAAAACTCACCCAGATGGACTTAAGCATTATTAGTCATGTTAAAGAGCTCGTCGAGGTGATTCTGTGGTCAAATTTTGAAGGTATTTGAAGCACATTAGCCGGAGCTGCGGAGGTTCAAAGCTTGAAAAGTCATGAAAGATGTGTGTTTGAGCACATCAATTACTCGGTTTCTAGAAAACTCACCCAGATAGACTTAAGCATCATAAGTCATGTTAAAGAGCTCGTCGAGGTGATTCTGTGGTCAAATTTTGAAGGTATTTGAAGCACATTTGCCGAAGTTCCTGATGTTTAAAACTTGAAAAATCACGAAAGATGTGTGTTTGAGCACATCAATTACTCGGTTTCTAGAAAACTCACCCAGATGGACTTAAGCATTATAAGTCATGTTAAAGAGCTCGTCGAGGTGATTCTGTGGTCAAATTTTGAAGGTATTTGAAGCACATTAGCCGGAGCTGCGGAGGTTCAAAGCTTGAAAAGTCACGAAAGATGTGTGTTTGAGCACATCAATTACTCGGTTTCTAGAAAACTCACCCAGATAGACTTAAGCATCATAAGTCATGTTAAAGAGCTCGTCGAGTTGATTCTGTGGTCAAATTTTGAAGGTATTTGAAGCACATTTGCCGAAGTTCCTGATGTTTAAAACTTGAAAATTCACGAAAGATGTGTGTTTGAGCACATCAATTACTCGGTTTCTAGAAAACTCACCCAGATGGACTTAAGCATTATTAGTCATGTTAAAGAGCTCGTCGAGGTGATTCTGTGGTCAAATTTTGAAGGTATTTGAAGCACATTTGCCGAAGTTCCTGATGTTTAAAACTTGAAAAGTCACGAAAGATGTGTGTTTGAGCACATCAATTACTCGGTTTCTAGAAAACTCACCCAGATAGACTTAAGCATCATAAGTCATGTTACAGAGCTCGTCGAGGTGATTCTGTGGTCAAATTTTGAAGGTATTTGAAGCACATTTGCCGAAGTTCCTGATGTTTAAAACTTGAAAAGTCACGAAAGATGTGTGTTTGAGCACATCAATTACTCGGTTTCTAGAAAACTCACCCAGATAGACTTAAGCATCATAAGTCATGTTACAGAGCTCGTCGAGGTGATTCTGTGGTCAAATTTTGAAGGTATTTGAAGCACATTTGCCGAAGTTCCTGATGTTTAAAACTTGAAAAGTCACGAAAGATGTGTGTTTGAGCACATCAATTACTCGGTTTCTAGAAAACTCACCCAGATAGACTTAAGCATCATAAGTCATGTTAAAGAGCTTGTCGAGGTGATTCTGTGGTCAAATTTTGAAGGTATTTGAAGCACATTTGCCGAAGCTACGGAGGTTCAAAGCTTGAAAAGTCACGAAAGATGTGTGTTTGAGCACATCAATTACTCGGTTTCTAGAAAACTCACCCAGATGGACTTAAGCATTATTAGTCATGTTAAAGAGCTCGTCGAGGTGATTCTGTGGTCAAATTTTGAAGGTATTTGAAGCACATTTGCCGAAGTTCCTGATGTTTAAAACTTGAAAAGTCACGAAAGATGTGTGTTTGAGCACATCAATTACTCGGTTTCTAGAAAACTCATCAAGATGGACTTAAGCATTATTAGTCATGTTAAAGAGCTCGTCGAGGTGATTCTGTGGTCAAATTTTGAAGGTATTTGAAGCACATTAGCCGGAGCTGCGGAGGTTCAAAGCTTGAAAAGTCACGAAAAATGTGTGTTTGAGCACATCAATTACTCGGTTTCTAGAAAACTCACCCAGATGGACTTAAGCATTATTAGTCATGTTACAGAGCTCGTCGAGGTGATTCTGTGGTCAAATTTTGAAGGTATTTGAAGCACATTAGCCGGAGCTGCGGAGGTTCAAAACTTGAAAAGTCACGAAAGATGTGTGTTTGAGCACATCAATTACTCGGTTACTAGAAAACTCACCCAGATAGACTTAAGCATCATAAGTCATGTTACAGAGCTCGTCGAGGTGATTCTGTGGTCAAATTTTGAAGGTATTTGAAGCACATTAGCCGGAGCTGCGGAGGTTCAAAGCTTGAAAAGTCACGAAAGATGTGTGTTTGAGCACATCAATTACTCGGTTTCTAGAAAACTCACCCAGATAGACTTAAGCATCATAAGTCATGTTAAAGAGCTCGTCGAGGTGATTCTGTGGTCAAATTTTGAAGGTATTTGAAGCACATTAGCCGGAGCTGCGGAGGTTCAAAGCTTGAAAAGTCACGAAAGATGTGTGTTTGAGCACATCAATTACTCGGTTTCTAGAAAACTCACCCAGATAGACTTAAGCATCATAAGTCATGTTACAGAGCTCGTCGAGGTGATACTGTGGTCAAATTTTGAAGGTATTTGAAGCACATTAGCCGGAGCTGCGGAGGTTCAAAGCTTGAAAAGTCACGAAAGATGTGTGTTTGAGCACATCAATTACTCGGTTTCTAGAAAACTCACCCAGATAGACTTAAGCATCATAAGTCATGTTAAAGAGCACGTCGAGGTGATTCTGTGGTCAAATTTTGAAGGTATTTGAAGCACATTAGCCGGAGCTGCGGAGGTTCAAAGCTTGAAAAGTCACGAAAGATGTGTGTTTGAGCACATCAATTACTCGGTTTCTAGAAAACTCACCCAGATGGACTTAAGCATTATAAGTCATGTTAAAGAGCACGTCGAGGTGATTCTGTGGTCAAATTTTGAAGGTATTTGAAGCACATTAGCCGGAGCTGCGGAGGTTCAAAGCTTGAAAAGTCACGAAAGATGTGTGTTTGAGCACATCAATTACTCGGTTTCTAGAAAACTCACCCAGATAGACTTAAGCATCATAAGTCATGTTAAAGAGCTCGTCGAGGTGATTCTGTGGTCAAATTTTGAAGGTATTTGAAGCACATTTGCCGAAGTTCCTGATGTTTAAAACTTGAAAAGTCACGAAAGATGTGTGTTTGAGCACATCAATTACTCGGTTTCTAGAAAACTCACCCAGATGGACTTAAGCATTATAAGTCATGTTAAAGAGCTCGTCGAGTTGATTCTGTGGTCAAATTTTGAAGGTATTTGAAGCACATTTGCCGAAGTTCCTGATGTTTAAATCTTGAAAAGTCACGAAAGATGTGTGTTTGAGCACATCAATTACTCGGTTTCTAGAAAACTCACCCAGATGGACTTAAGCATTATAAGTCATGTTAAAGAGCTCGTCGAGTTGATTCTGTGGTCAAATTTTGAAGGTATTTGAAGCACATTTGCCGAAGTTCCTGATGTTTAAATCTTGAAAAGTCACGAAAGATGTGTGTTTGAGCACATCAATTACTCGGTTTCTAGAAAACTCACCCAGATGGACTTAAGCATTATAAGTCATGTTAAAGAGCTCGTCGAGTTGATTCTGTGGTCAAATTTTGAAGGTATTTGAAGCACATTTGCCGAAGTTCCTGATGTTTAAATCTTGAAAAGTCACGAAAGATGTGTGTTTGAGCACATCAATTACTCGGTTTCTAGAAAACTCACCCAGATGGACTTAAGCATTATAAGTCATGTTAAAGAGCTCGTCGAGTTGATTCTGTGGTCAAATTTTGAAGGTATTTGAAGCACATTTGCCGAAGTTCCTGATGTTTAAATCTTGAAAAGTCACGAAAGATGTGTGTTTGAGCACATCAATTACTCGGTTTCTAGAAAACTCACCCAGATAGACTTAAGCATTATAAGTCATGTTAAAGAGCTCGTCGAGGTGATTCTGTGGTCAAATTTTGAAGGTATTTGAAGCACATTAGCCGGAGCTGCGGAGGTTCAAAGCTTGAAAAGTCACGAAAGATGTGTGTTTGAGCACATCAATTACTCGGTTTCTAGAAAACTCACCCAGATAGACTTAAGCATCATAAGTCATGTTAAAGAGCTCGTCGAGGTGATTCTGTGGTCAAATTTTGAAGGTATTTGAAGCACATTAGCCGGAGCTGCGGAGGTTCAAAGCTTGAAAACTCAAGAAAGATGTGTGTTTGAGCACATTTACTACTCGGATTCTAGAAAACTCACCCAGATGGACTTAAGCATTACTAGTCATGTTAAAGAGCTCGTCGAGGTGATTCTGTGGTCAAATTTTGAAGGTATTTGAAGCACATTAGCCGGAGCTGCGGAGGTTCAAAGCTTGAAAAGTCACGAAAGATGTGTGTTTGAGCACATCAATTACTCGGTTTCTAGAAAACTCACCCAGATAGACTTAAGCATCATAAGTCATGTTAAAGAGCTCGTCGAGGTGATTCTGTGGTCAAATTTTGAAGGTATTTGAAGCACATTAGCCGGAGCTGCGGAGGTTCAAAGCTTGAAAACTCAAGAAAGAAGTGTGTTTGAGCACATTTACTACTCGGATTCTAGAAAACTCACCCAGATGGACTTAAGCATTATTAGTCATGTTACAGAGCTCGTCGAGCTGAGTCTGTGGTCAAATTTTGTAGGTATTTGAAGCACATTTGCCGAAGTTCCTGATGTTTAAAACTTGAAAAGTCACGAAAGATGTGTGTTTGAGCACATTAATTACTCGGTTTCTAGAAAACTCACCCAGATAGACTTAAGCATCATAAGTCATGTTAAAGAGCTCGTCGAGGTGATTCTGTGGTCAAATTTTGAAGGTATTTGAAGCACATTAGCCGGAGCTGCGGAGGTTCAAAGCTTGAAAAGTCACGAAAGATGTGTGTTTGAGCACATCAATTACTCGGTTTCTAGAAAACTCACCCAGATAGACTTAAGCATCATAAGTCATGTTAAAGAGCTCGTCGAGGTGATTCTGTGGTCAAATTTTGAAGGTATTTGAAGCACATTTGCCGAAGTTCCTGATGTTTAAAACTTAAAAAGTCACGAAAGATGTGTGTTTGAGCACATCAATTACTCGGTTTCTAGAAAACTCACCCAGATGGACTTAAGCATTATTAGTCATGTTACAGAGCTCGTCGAGGTGATTCTGTGGTCAAATTTTGAAGGTATTTGAAGCACATTAGCCGGAGCTGCGGAGGTTCAAAACTTGAAAAGTCACGAAAGATGTGTGTTTGAGCACATCAATTACTCGGTTTCTAGAAAACTCACCCAGATAGACTTAAGCATCATAAGTCATGTTAAAGAGCTCGTCGAGGTGATTCTGTGGTCAAATTTTGAAGGTATTTGAAGCACATTAGCCGGAGCTGCGGAGGTTCAAAGCTTGAAAACTCAAGAAAGATGTGTGTTTGAGCACATTTACTACTCGGATTCTAGAAAACTCACCCAGATGGACTTAAGCATTACTAGTCATGTTAAAGAGCTCGTCGAGGTGATTCTGTGGTCAAATTTTGAAGGTATTTGAAGCACATTAGCCGGAGCTGCGGAGGTTCAAAGCTTGAAAACTCAAGAAAGAAGTGTGTTTGAGCACATTTACTACTCGGATTCTAGAAAACTCACCCAGATGGACTTAAGCATTATTAGTCATGTTACAGAGCTCGTCGAGCTGAGTCTGTGGTCAAATTTTGTAGGTATTTGAAGCACATTTGCCGAAGTTCCTGATGTTTAAAACTTGAAAAGTCACGAAAGATGTGTGTTTGAGCACATTAATTACTCGGTTTCTAGAAAACTCACCCAGATAGACTTAAGCATCATAAGTCATGTTAAAGAGCTCGTCGAGGTGATTCTGTGGTCAAATTTTGAAGGTATTTGAAGCACATTTGCCGAAGTTCCTGATGTTTAAAACTTGAAAAGTCACGAAAGATGTGTGTTTGAGCACATCAATTACTCGGTTTCTAGAAAACTCACCCAGATGGACTTAAGCATTATAAGTCATGTTAAAGAGCTCGTCGAGGTGATTCTGTGGTCAAATTTTGAAGGTATTTGAAGCACATTAGCCGGAGCTGCGGAGGTTCAAAGCTTGAAAAGTCACGAAAGATGTGTGTTTGAGCACATCAATTACTCGGTTTCTAGAAAACTCACCCAGATAGACTTAAGCATCATAAGTCATGTTAAAGAGCTCGTCGAGGTGATTCTGTGGTCAAATTTTGAAGGTATTTGAAGCACATTTGCCGAAGTTCCTGATGTTTAAAACTTGAAAAGTCACGAAAGATGTGTGTTTGAGCACATCAATTACTCGGTTTCTAGAAAACTCACCCAGATGGACTTAAGCATTATAAGTCATGTTAAAGAGCTCGTCGAGTTGATTCTGTGGTCAAATTTTGAAGGTATTTGAAGCACATTTGCCGAAGTTCCTGATGTTTAAATCTTGAAAAGTCACGAAAGATGTGTGTTTGAGCACATCAATTACTCGGTTTCTAGAAAACTCACCCAGATAGACTTAAGCATTATAAGTCATGTTAAAGAGCTCGTCGAGGTGATTCTGTGGTCAAATTTTGAAGGTATTTGAAGCACATTAGCCGGAGCTGCGGAGGTTCAAAGCTTGAAAAGTCACGAAAGATGTGTGTTTGAGCACATCAATTACTCGGTTTCTAGAAAACTCACCCAGATAGACTTAAGCATCATAAGTCATGTTAAAGAGCTCGTCGAGGTGATTCTGTGGTCAAATTTTGAAGGTATTTGAAGCACATTAGCCGGAGCTGCGGAGGTTCAAAGCTTGAAAACTCAAGAAAGATGTGTGTTTGAGCACATTTACTACTCGGATTCTAGAAAACTCACCCAGATGGACTTAAGCATTACTAGTCATGTTAAAGAGCTCGTCGAGGTGATTCTGTGGTCAAATTTTGAAGGTATTTGAAGCACATTAGCCGGAGCTGCGGAGGTTCAAAGCTTGAAAAGTCACGAAAGATGTGTGTTTGAGCACATCAATTACTCGGTTTCTAGAAAACTCACCCAGATAGACTTAAGCATCATAAGTCATGTTAAAGAGCTCGTCGAGGTGATTCTGTGGTCAAATTTTGAAGGTATTTGAAGCACATTAGCCGGAGCTGCGGAGGTTCAAAGCTTGAAAACTCAAGAAAGAAGTGTGTTTGAGCACATTTACTACTCGGATTCTAGAAAACTCACCCAGATGGACTTAAGCATTATTAGTCATGTTACAGAGCTCGTCGAGCTGAGTCTGTGGTCAAATTTTGTAGGTATTTGAAGCACATTTGCCGAAGTTCCTGATGTTTAAAACTTGAAAAGTCACGAAAGATGTGTGTTTGAGCACATTAATTACTCGGTTTCTAGAAAACTCACCCAGATAGACTTAAGCATCATAAGTCATGTTAAAGAGCTCGTCGAGGTGATTCTGTGGTCAAATTTTGAAGGTATTTGAAGCACATTAGCCGGAGCTGCGGAGGTTCAAAGCTTGAAAAGTCACGAAAGATGTGTGTTTGAGCACATCAATTACTCGGTTTCTAGAAAACTCACCCAGATAGACTTAAGCATCATAAGTCATGTTAAAGAGCTCGTCGAGGTGATTCTGTGGTCAAATTTTGAAGGTATTTGAAGCACATTTGCCGAAGTTCCTGATGTTTAAAACTTAAAAAGTCACGAAAGATGTGTGTTTGAGCACATCAATTACTCGGTTTCTAGAAAACTCACCCAGATGGACTTAAGCATTATTAGTCATGTTACAGAGCTCGTCGAGGTGATTCTGTGGTCAAATTTTGAAGGTATTTGAAGCACATTAGCCGGAGCTGCGGAGGTTCAAAACTTGAAAAGTCACGAAAGATGTGTGTTTGAGCACATCAATTACTCGGTTACTAGAAAACTCACCCAGATAGACTTAAGCATCATAAGTCATGTTACAGAGCTCGTCGAGGTGATTCTGTGGTCAAATTTTGAAGGTATTTGAAGCACATTAGCCGGAGCTGCGGAGGTTCAAAGCTTGAAAAGTCACGAAAGATGTGTGTTTGAGCACATCAATTACTCGGTTTCTAGAAAACTCACCCAGATAGACTTAAGCATCATAAGTCATGTTAAAGAGCTCGTCGAGGTGATTCTGTGGTCAAATTTTGAAGGTATTTGAAGCACATTAGCCGGAGCTGCGGAGGTTCAAAGCTTGAAAAGTCACGAAAGATGTGTGTTTGAGCACATCAATTACTCGGTTTCTAGAAAACTCACCCAGATAGACTTAAGCATCATACGTCATGTTACAGAGCTCGTCGAGGTGATACTGTGGTCAAATTTTGAAGGTATTTGAAGCACATTAGCCGGAGCTGCGGAGGTTCAAAGCTTGAAAAGTCACGAAAGATGTGTGTTTGAGCACATCAATTACTCGGTTTCTAGAAAACTCACCCAGATAGACTTAAGCATCATAAGTCATGTTAAAGAGCTCGTCGAGGTGATTCTGTGGTCAAATTTTGAAGGTATTTGAAGCACATTTGCCGAAGTTCCTGATGTTTAAAACTTGAAAAGTCAAGAAAGATGTGTGTTTGAGCACATTAATTACTCGGTTTCTAGAAAACTCACCCAGATAGACTTAAGCATCATAAGTCATGTTACAGAGCTCGTCGAGGTGATTCTGTGGTCAAATTTTGAAGGTATTTGAAGCACATTTGCAGAAGTTCCCGATGTTTAAATCTTGAAAAGTCACGAAAGATGTGTGTTTGAGCACATCAATTACTCGGTTTCTAGAAAACTCACCCAGATGGACTTAAGCATTATTAGTCATGTTAAAGAGCTCGTCGAGGTGATTCTGTGGTCAAATTTTGAAGGTATTTGAAGCACATTTGCCGAAGTTCCTGATGTTTAAAACTTGAAAAGTCACGAAAGATGTGTGTTTGAGCACTTCAATTACTCGGTTTCTAGAAAACTCACCCAGATGGACTTAAGCATTATTAGTCATGTTAAAGAGCTCGTCGAGGTGATTCTGTGGTCAAATTTTGAAGGTATTTGAAGCACATTTGCCGAAGTTCCTGATGTTTAAAACTTGAAAAGTCACGAAAGATGTGTGTTTGAGCACTTCAATTACTCGGTTTCTAGAAAACTCACCCAGATAGACTTAAGCATCATAAGTCATGTTACAGAGCTCGTCCAGGTGATTCTGTGGTCAAATTTTGAAGGTATTTGAAGCACATTAGCCGGAGCTGCGGAGGTTCAAAGCTTGAAAAGTCACGAAAGATGTGTGTTTGAGCACATAAATTACTCGGTTTCTAGAAAACTCACCCAGATAGACTTAAGCATCATAAGTCATGTTACAGAGCTCGTCGAGGTGATTCTGTGGTCAAATTTTGAAGGTATTTGAAGCACATTAGCCGGAGCTGCGGAGGTTCAAAGCTTGAAAAGTCACGAAAGATGTGTGTTTGAGCACATCAATTACTCGGTTTCTAGAAAACTCACCCAGATAGACTTAAGCATCATAAGTCATGTTACAGAGCTCGTCGAGGTGATTCTGTGGTCAAATTTTGAAGGTATTTGAAGCACATTAGCCGGAGCTGCGGAGGTTCAAAACTTGAAAAGTCACGAAAGATGTGTGTTTGAGCACATCAATTACTCGGTTTCTAGAAAACTCACCCAGATAGACTTAAGCATCATAAGTCATGTTAAAGAGCTCGTCGAGGTGATTCTGTGGTCAAATTTTGAAGGTATTTGAAGCACATTAGCCGGAGCTGCGGAGGTTCAAAGCTTGAAAAGTCACGAAAGATGTGTGTTTGAGCACATCAATTACTCGGTTTCTAGAAAACTCACCCAGATAGACTTAAGCATCATAAGTCATGTTACAGAGCTCGTCGAGGTGATACTGTGGTCAAATTTTGAAGGTATTTGAAGCACATTAGCCGGAGCTGCGGAGGTTCAAAGCTTGAAAAGTCACGAAAGATGTGTGTTTGAGCACATCAATTACTCGGTTTCTAGAAAACTCACCCAGATAGACTTAAGCATCATAAGTCATGTTAAAGAGCTCGTCGAGGTGATTCTGTGGTCAAATTTTGAAGGTATTTGAAGCACATTAGCCGGAGCTGCGGAGGTTCAAAGCTTGAAAAGTCACGAAAGATGTGTGTTTGAGCACATCAATTACTCGGTTTCTAGAAAACTCACCCAGATAGACTTAAGCATCATAAGTCATGTTAAAGAGCTCGTCGAGGTGATTCTGTGGTCAAATTTTGAAGGTATTTGAAGCACATTAGCCGGAGCTGCGGAGGTTCAAAGCTTGAAAAGTCACGAAAGATGTGTGTTTGAGCACATCAATTACTCGGTTTCTAGAAAACTCACCCAGATAGACTTAAGCATCATAAGTCATGTTACAGAGCTCGTCGAGGTGATTCTGTGGTCAAATTTTGAAGGTATTTGAAGCACATTTGCCGAAGTTCCTGATGTTTAAAACTTGAAAAGTCACGAAAGATGTGTGTTTGAGCACATCAATTACTCGGTTTCTAGAAAACTCACCTAGATGGACTTAAGCATTATTAGTCATGTTAAAGAGCTCGTCGAGGTGATTCTGTGGTCAAATTTTGAAGGTATTTGAAGCACATTTGCCGAAGTTCCTGATGTTTAAAACTTGAAAAGTCAAGAAAGATGTGTGTTTGAGCACATTAATTACTCGGTTTCTAGAAAACTCACCCAGATAGACTTAAGCATCATAAGTCATGTTACAGAGCTCGTCGAGGTGATTCTGTGGTCAAATTTTGAAGGTATTTGAAGCACATTTGCAGAAGTTCCCGATGTTTAAATCTTGAAAAGTCACGAAAGATGTGTGTTTGAGCACATCAATTACTCGGTTTCTAGAAAACTCACCCAGATGGACTTAAGCATTATTAGTCATGTTAAAGAGCTCGTCGAGGTGATTCTGTGGTCAAATTTTGAAGGTATTTGAAGCACATTTGCCGAAGTTCCTGATGTTTAAAACTTGAAAAGTCACGAAAGATGTGTGTTTGAGCACATCAATTACTCGGTTTCTAGAAAACTCACCCAGATGGACTTAAGCATTATTAGTCATGTTAAAGAGCTCGTCGAGGTGATTCTGTGGTCAAATTTTGAAGGTATTTGAAGCACATTTGCCGAAGTTCCTGATGTTTAAAACTTGAAAAGTCACGAAAGATGTGTGTTTGAGCACTTCAATTACTCGGTTTCTAGAAAACTCACCCAGATAGACTTAAGCATCATAAGTCATGTTACAGAGCTCGTCCAGGTGATTCTGTGGTCAAATTTTGAAGGTATTTGAAGCACATTAGCCGGAGCTGCGGAGGTTCAAAGCTTGAAAAGTCACGAAAGATGTGTGTTTGAGCACATAAATTACTCGGTTGCTAGAAAACTCACCCAGATGGACTTAAGCATTATTAGTCATGTTAAAGAGCTCGTCGAGGTGATTCTGTGGTCAAATTTTGAAGGTATTTGAAGCACATTTGCCGAAGTTCCTGATGTTTAAAACTTGAAAGTCACGAAAGATGTGTGTTTGAGCACATCAATTACTCGGTTTCTAGAAAACTCACCCAGATAGACTTAAGCATCATAAGTCATGTTACAGAGCTCGTCGAGGTGATACTGTGGTCAAATTTTGAAGGTATTTGAAGCACATTAGCCGGAGCTGCGGAGGTTCAAAGCTTGAAAAGTCACGAAAGATGTGTGTTTGAGCACATCAATTACTCGGTTTCTAGAAAACTCACCCAGATAGACTTAAGCATCATAAGTCATGTTACAGAGCTCGTCGAGGTGATTCTGTGGTCAAATTTTGAAGGTATTTGAAGCACATTAGCCGGAGCTGCGGAGGTTCAAAGCTTGAAAAGTCACGAAAGATGTGTGTTTGAGCACATCAATTACTCGGTTTCTAGAAAACTCACCCAGATAGACTTAAGCATCATAAGTCATGTTACAGAGCTCGTCGAGGTGATTCTGTGGTCAAATTTTGAAGGTATTTGAAGCACATTAGCCGGAGCTGCGGAGGTTCAAAGCTTGAAAAGTCAAGAAAGATGTGTGTTTGAGCACATTAATTACTCGGTTTCTAGAAAACTCACCCAGATAGACTTAAGCATCATAAGTCATGTTACAGAGCTCGTCGAGGTGATTCTGTGGTCAAATTTTGAAGGTATTTGAAGCACATTAGCCGGAGCTGCGGAGGTTCAAAGCTTGAAAAGTCACGAAAGATGTGTGTTTGAGCACATCAATTACTCGGTTTCTAGAAAACTCACCCAGATAGACTTAAGCATCATAAGTCATGTTACAGAGCTCGTCGAGGTGATTCTGTGGTCAAATTTTGAAGGTATTTGAAGCACATTAGCCGGAGCTGCGGAGGTTCAAAACTTGAAAAGTCACGAAAGATGTGTGTTTGAGCACATCAATTACTCGGTTTCTAGAAAACTCACCCAGATAGACTTAAGCATCATAAGTCATGTTAAAGAGCTCGTCGAGGTGATTCTGTGGTCAAATTTTGAAGGTATTTGAAGCACATTAGCCGGAGCTGCGGAGGTTCAAAGCTTGAAAAGTCACGAAAGATGTGTGTTTGAGCACATCAATTACTCGGTTTCTAGAAAACTCACCCAGATAGACTTAAGCATCATAAGTCATGTTACAGAGCTCGTCGAGGTGATACTGTGGTCAAATTTTGAAGGTATTTGAAGCACATTAGCCGGAGCTGCGGAGGTTCAAAGCTTGAAAAGTCACGAAAGATGTGTGTTTGAGCACATCAATTACTCGGTTTCTAGAAAACTCACCCAGATAGACTTAAGCATCATAAGTCATGTTAAAGAGCTCGTCGAGGTGATTCTGTGGTCAAATTTTGAAGGTATTTGAAGCACATTAGCCGGAGCTGCGGAGGTTCAAAGCTTGAAAAGTCACGAAAGATGTGTGTTTGAGCACATCAATTACTCGGTTTCTAGAAAACTCACCCAGATAGACTTAAGCATCATAAGTCATGTTAAAGAGCTCGTCGAGGTGATTCTGTGGTCAAATTTTGAAGGTATTTGAAGCACATTAGCCGGAGCTGCGGAGGTTCAAAGCTTGAAAAGTCACGAAAGATGTGTGTTTGAGCACATCAATTACTCGGTTTCTAGAAAACTCACCCAGATAGACTTAAGCATCATAAGTCATGTTACAGAGCTCGTCGAGGTGATACTGTGGTCAAATTTTGAAGGTATTTGAAGCACATTAGCCGGAGCTGCGGAGGTTCAAAGCTTGAAAAGTCACGAAAGATGTGTGTTTGAGCACATCAATTACTCGGTTTCTAGAAAACTCACCCAGATAGACTTAAGCATCATAAGTCATGTTACAGAGCTCGTCGAGGTGATTCTGTGGTCAAATTTTGAAGGTATTTGAAGCACATTAGCCGGAGCTGCGGAGGTTCAAAGCTTGAAAAGTCACGAAAGATGTGTGTTTGAGCACATCAATTACTCGGTTTCTAGAAAATTCACCCAGATAGACTTAAGCATCATAAGTCATGTTAAAGAGCTCGTCGAGGTGATTCTGTGGTCAAATTTTGAAGGTATTTGAAGCACATTAGCCGGAGCTGCGGAGGTTCAAAGCTTGAAAAGTCACGAAAGATGTGTGTTTGAGCACATCAATTACTCGGTTTCTAGAAAACTCACCCAGATAGACTTAAGCATCATAAGTCATGTTACAGAGCTCGTCGAGGTGATACTGTGGTCAAATTTTGAAGGTATTTGAAGCACATTAGCCGGAGCTGCGGAGGTTCAAAGCTTGACAAGTCACCAAAGATGTGTGTTTGAGCACATCAATTACTCGGTTTCTAGAAAACTCACCCAGATAGACTTAAGCATCATAAGTCATGTTAAAGAGCTCGTCGAGGTGATTCTGTGGTCAAATTTTGAAGGTATTTGAAGCACATTTGCCGAAGTTCCTGATGTTTAAAACTTGAAAAGTCACGAAAGATGTGTGTTTGAGCACATCAATTACTCGGTTTCTAGAAAACTCACCCAGATGGACTTAAGCATTATTAGTCATGTTAAAGAGCTCGTCGAGGTGATTCTGTGGTCAAATTTTGAAGGTATTTGAAGCACATTTGCCGAAGTTCCTGATGTTTAAAACTTGAAAAGTCACGAAATATGTGTGTTTGAGCACATCAATTACTCGGTTTCTAGAAAACTCACCCAGATGGACTTAAGCATTATTAGTCATGTTAAAGAGCTCGTCGAGGTGATTCTGTGGTCAAATTTTGAAGGTATTTGAAGCACATTTGCCGAAGTTCCTGATGTTTAAAACTTGAAAAGTCACGAAAGATGTGTGTTTGAGCACTTCAATTACTCGGTTTCTAGAAAACTCACCCAGATAGACTTAAGCATCATAAGTCATGTTACAGAGCTCGTCCAGGTGATTCTGTGGTCAAATTTTGAAGGTATTTGAAGCACATTAGCCGGAGCTGCGGAGGTTCAAAGCTTGAAAAGTCACGAAAGATGTGTGTTTGAGCACATAAATTACTCGGTTGCTAGAAAACTCACCCAGATGGACTTAAGCATTATTAGTCATGTTAAAGAGCTCGTCGAGGTGATTCTGTGGTCAAATTTTGAAGGTATTTGAAGCACATTTGCCGAAGTTCCTGATGTTTAAAACTTGAAAGTCACGAAAGATGTGTGTTTGAGCACATCAATTACTCGGTTTCTAGAAAACTCACCCAGATAGACTTAAGCATCATAAGTCATGTTACAGAGCTCGTCGAGGTGATTCTGTGGTCAAATTTTGAAGGTATTTGAAGCACATTAGCCGGAGCTGCGGAGGTTCAAAGCTTGAAAAGTCAAGAAAGATGTGTGTTTGAGCACATTAATTACTCGGTTTCTAGAAAACTCACCCAGATAGACTTAAGCATCATAAGTCATGTTACAGAGCTCGTCGAGGTGATTCTGTGGTCAAATTTTGAAGGTATTTGAAGCACATTAGCCGGAGCTGCGGAGGTTCAAAGCTTGAAAAGTCACGAAAGATGTGTGTTTGAGCACATCAATTACTCGGTTTCTAGAAAACTCACCCAGATAGACTTAAGCATCATAAGTCATGTTACAGAGCTCGTCGAGGTGATTCTGTGGTCAAATTTTGAAGGTATTTGAAGCACATTAGCCGGAGCTGCGGAGGTTCAAAACTTGAAAAGTCACGAAAGATGTGTGTTTGAGCACATCAATTACTCGGTTTCTAGAAAACTCACCCAGATAGACTTAAGCATCATAAGTCATGTTAAAGAGCTCGCCGAGGTGATTCTGTGGTCAAATTTTGAAGGTATTTGAAGCACATTAGCCGGAGCTGCGGAGGTTCAAAGCTTGAAAAGTCACGAAAGATGTGTGTTTGAGCACATCAATTACTCGGTTTCTAGAAAACTCACCCAGATAGACTTAAGCATCATAAGTCATGTTACAGAGCTCGTCGAGGTGATACTGTGGTCAAATTTTGAAGGTATTTGAAGCACATTAGCCGGAGCTGCGGAGGTTCAAAGCTTGAAAAGTCACGAAAGATGTGTGTTTGAGCACATCAATTACTCGGTTTCTAGAAAACTCACCCAGATAGACTTAAGCATCATAAGTCATGTTAAAGAGCTCGTCGAGGTGATTCTGTGGTCAAATTTTGAAGGTATTTGAAGCACATTAGCCGGAGCTGCGGAGGTTCAAAGCTTGAAAAGTCACGAAAGATGTGTGTTTGAGCACATCAATTACTCGGTTTCTAGAAAACTCACCCAGATAGACTTAAGCATCATAAGTCATGTTAAAGAGCTCGTCGAGGTGATTCTGTGGTCAAATTTTGAAGGTATTTGAAGCACATTAGCCGGAGCTGCGGAGGTTCAAAGCTTGAAAAGTCACGAAAGATGTGTGTTTGAGCACATCAATTACTCGGTTTCTAGAAAACTCACCCAGATAGACTTAAGCATCATAAGTCATGTTACAGAGCTCGTCGAGGTGATACTGTGGTCAAATTTTGAAGGTATTTGAAGCACATTAGCCGGAGCTGCGGAGGTTCAAAGCTTGAAAAGTCACGAAAGATGTGTGTTTGAGCACATCAATTACTCGGTTTCTAGAAAACTCACCCAGATAGACTTAAGCATCATAAGTCATGTTACAGAGCTCGTCGAGGAGATTCTGTGGTCAAATTTTGAAGGTATTTGAAGCACATTAGCCGGAGCTGCGGAGGTTCAAAGCTTGAAAAGTCACGAAAGATGTGTGTTTGAGCACATCAATTACTCGGTTTCTAGAAAACTCACCCAGATAGACTTAAGCATCATAAGTCATGTTAAAGAGCTCGTCGAGGTGATTCTGTGGTCAAATTTTGAAGGTATTTGAAGCACATTAGCCGGAGCTGCGGAGGTTCAAAGCTTGAAAAGTCACGAAAGATGTGTGTTTGAGCACATCAATTACTCGGTTTCTAGAAAACTCACCCAGATAGACTTAAGCATCATAAGTCATGTTACAGAGCTCGTCGAGGTGATACTGTGGTCAAATTTTGAAGGTATTTGAAGCACATTAGCCGGAGCTGCGGAGGTTCAAAGCTTGAAAAGTCACCAAAGATGTGTGTTTGAGCACATCAATTACTCGGTTTCTAGAAAACTCACCCAGATAGACTTAAGCATCATAAGTCATGTTAAAGAGCTCGTCGAGGTGATTCTGTGGTCAAATTTTGAAGGTATTTGAAGCACATTTGCCGAAGTTCCTGATGTTTAAAACTTGAAAAGTCACGAAAGATGTGTGTTTGAGCACATCAATTACTCGGTTTCTAGAAAACTCACCCAGATGGACTTAAGCATTATTAGTCATGTTAAAGAGCTCGTCGAGGTGATTCTGTGGTCAAATTTTGAAGGTATTTGAAGCACATTTGCCGAAGTTCCTGATGTTTAAAACTTGAAAAGTCACGAAAGATGTGTGTTTGAGCACATCAATTACTCGGTTTCTAGAAAACTCACCCAGATAGACTTAAGCATCATAAGTCATGTTACAGAGCTCGTCGAGGTGATTCTGTGGTCAAATTTTGAAGGTATTTGAAGCACATTTGCCGAAGTTCCTGATGTTTAAAACTTGAAAAGTCACGAAAGATGTGTGTTTGAGCACATCAATTACTCGGTTTCTAGAAAACTCACCCAGATAGACTTAAGCATCATAAGTCATGTTACAGAGCTCGTCGAGGTGATTCTGTGGTCAAATTTTGAAGATATTTGAAGCACATTAGCCGGAGCTGCGGAGGTTCAAAGCTTGAAAAGTCAAGAAAGATGTGTGTTTGAGCACATTAATTACTCGGTTTCTAGAAAACTCACCCAGATGGACTTAAGCATTATTAGTCATGTTACAGAGCTCGTCGAGGTGATTCTGTGGTCAAATTTTGAAGGTATTTCAAGCACATTTGCCGAAGTTCCTGATGTTTAAAACTTGAAAAGTCACGAAAGATGTGTGTTTGAGCACATCAATTACTCGGTTTCTAGAAAACACACCCAGATGGACTTAAGCATTATTAGTCATGTTACAGAGCTCGTCGAGGTGATTCTGTGGTCAAATTTTGAAGGTATTTCAAGCACATTTGCCGAAGTTCCTGATGTTTAAAACTTGAAAAGTCACGAAAGATGTGTGTTTGAGCACATTAATTACTCGGTTTCTAGAAAACTCACCCAGATCGACTTAAGCATTATTAGTCATGTTACAGAGCTCGTCGAGCTGAGTCTGTGGTCAAATTTTGAAGGTATTTGAAGCACATTAGCCGGAGCTGCGGAGGTTCAAAGCTTGAAAAGTCAAGAAAGATGTGTGTTTGAGCACATTAATTACTCGGATTCTAGAAAACTCACCCAGATGGACTTAAGCATTATTAGTCATGTTACAGAGCTCGTCGAGGTGATTCTGTGGTCAAATTTTGAAGGTATTTGAAGCACATTTGCCGAAGTTCCTGATGTTTAAAACTTGAAAAGTCACGAAAGATGTGTGTTTGAGCACATCAATTACTCGGTTTCTAGAAAACTCACCCAGATAGACTTAAGCATCATAAATCATGTTACAGAGCTCGTCGAGGTGATTCTGTGGTCAAATTTTGAAGGTATTTGAAGCACATTAGCCGGAGCTGCGGAGGTTCAAAGCTTGAAAAGTCAAGAAAGATGTGTGTTTGAGCACATTAATTACTCGGTTTCTAGAAAACTCACCCAGATAGACTTAAGCATCATAAGTCATGTTAAAGAGCTCGTCGAGGTGATTCTGTGGTCAAATTTTGAAGGTATTTGAAGCACATTTGCCGAAGTTCCTGATGTTTAAAACTTGAAAAGTCACGAAAGATGTGTGTTTGAGCACATAAAGTACTATTTTTCAAGGAACTTGAACAAGATGCAAAT